>NC_133409.1:98278437-98595625 GCF_049350105.2 Macaca mulatta
GGCAGGCAGATCACCTAAGATCAGGAGTTCGAGACCAGCGTGGCCAACGTGGTGAAATCCTATCTCTCCTAAAAATAAAAAAATTAGCCAGGCATGGTGGCAGGCACCTGTAATCCCAGGTACTTGGGAGGCTGAGGCAGGAGAATCGCTTGAACCCAAGAGGCAGAGGTTGAGGAGAGCTGAGATCGCACCACTGTACTCCAGCTTGGTCAACAATAGCGAAACTCTGTCTCAAAAAAAAAAAAAAGAGAAAAGAAAAGAAAGAATTAGGCCAGGTGAGGTGGCTCACACCTATAATCCCATCACTTTGGGAGGCCAAGGTGGGCGGATCACAAGGTCAGGAGTTTGAGACCAGCCTGGCCAACATGGTGAAATCCTGTCTCTACTAACAACACAAAAATCAGCTGGGCGTGGTGGCAGGTGCCTGTAATCCCAGCTACTTGGGAGGCTGAGGCAGGAGAATCACTTGAACCCAGGAGGTGGACGTAGCAGTGAGCCAAGATCGCACCATTGCACTCCAGCCTAGGCAACTGAGCGAGACTCCATCTCAAAAAAAAAAAAGAAAAGAAAAAAGAGAATTCAATAATGGCAGTTTCATTTTTGGTAAGTTTTAAAATATAATCTTGATATAAATTTGATACCAAAAGTTTTAGGTTTGGTCTCATTTTGGATTACATTCAAAATAAAGATTCAGAAATTTCAGTTATTCTAGCACCATATGGTTAATTTTAACAAGTAATACGGTTGTTTGGAGTATACCTTTATAAATATCTAGTGTAGATCTGGAGAAATTATAAACTTATATTTTATGTGTATTTGGACATTGTAGAAATGGTTTTAAAAGGATACTGGATAATTTCATTCATTTCTTCTGAGGTTGCAGAATTTGCATCCATTTTTTCAGCAGCTGTCACAACTGTTGCAAAAGCCTTTTGAATAGACAAGAGAGAAGAAAATAAAAATGTCTACAGTTGCCAAACATCTTTTACTATACTTCTTTTAATGGCTGTTGATAGCTGGCACATATTCTTCACTGAAATTTAAGATTGTCAAAACTACACTGATGATCTCTTTACACCACTTATATGTTAAAAGATAAAGTAATGGTTCCTGAATAATCTTGTTTCAGAGAACTAAGAGTATGCAGAGAAAAACAAGAAACAAAGCTAGTCAAAGTTAAAAGAAAAAGAAAGCCCTGTTTCCTCTACTAATCTTACCCCAGGAAAATATCTATTTTTCTTGGAAGCAGCCAATTATGGGTAATTTTTAATGGTGACATCTGTAAGGCCTTTAATAGAGTTAAGATCTTTGTAATACTACTCTGAAGACAGAAAGAATTGTTGTTTATTTTAAAGAATAACAACAGTTGTTTATTGCCTTGCCAAGTATTCCTTGTACTTCCTGATTGCTAAATCTGTTGTGTAGGTTTTTTCTTTTATTCAAGAGAAATGCTGGTTAATAATATGCTTTATTTTGTGAAATAACAGAACTGACCTAAATTGTTTAGTTTTTGCTTAATGCTAACTATTGGGTTAGATCACACACTTATTTTGACCTGGCATGAACACAGAATTGGCTTGGTTAAGGAATGCAGGATCAGAGGGCAGGGGATTGGGAGTGGGGGCTGTTGAGCTACCACTTCCTAAGGAACTTTTAAAGTTTGAAGTGATTTATGCTTTCCAAATAAAAGGCAAGGCATTAAACACAAGATGAATTCCAAAGCACTAAAAGTATAAAAATATTCTGAGAAAGTCATCATGGATGGTTAGAAAAATATCCAGCTTGTTCTTTTCCCCCCAACCTACCTCTGACCAGTCTACGAGGTTGATGAGCCTGCTACACTCTAGGTGCAGTTTGTATGCTATGCAGATGTCTGGGGCGATATTCGGAATGCAGCCTTCTTCGCTTTTCAGTGCTTCATTCTAAAACATAACAGTAAACTAAGATGACTAACTTTTAGAAATTATTAGGAACAAAATCAGACATTAATGAAGCTCCCAACCTAAACTGAGTAAATCAGTAAATGGAATCTTGGTTTCCTTTATTTAGTGAGTGAGTCTATTCAGTAGTTAACCAGTTCTTGTTTAGGTTTATGTCTTGGTCACAACCCCTCTAGTTCTTAGTAACTAGAAGAATATTCCCAGGATTAGAAGATAAGCATATTTTTCATTTCAATCCATAAATTACTAATTTCTGAGACCTGAATGCACTTGCTGTAAAAAGTTTATGGAGATCTTTAGGAATACTTAATAAAATGGTACTTCCAACAATTAGCTGAATTCTAACAATTACTATACTGTATTAGTAAATACTAATAATACCACTTACCAGGGGTATAGGGTATAAATTATTTTTTAAAGAAAAGACTATGTTGTCAACACTGCAGATCTTAAGCTCTATAGAAACCATCAGTGTTTTGAAATCCATGGCTTTTACTGAGAAACACAAAGTCTTACATACATACCCTGCTTTGATATTGTAATATCAGGGGTATATTATATCCCACCCAACAACAACTGAAATCGTACGAGTTCTCTTCTGTGACTCACTAGCCAAGAAGACAGATTTTGTAAGTTTTAATTTGTGGCTTATATATTAAAAATAACTGATTTTTTGGTTAAGTATGAAATTATTCAATGGTTTTCACCATCACTGAAAACCATTGACTTATATCGTCCTACTCAATACTCTTGTAATACTCTGCATGTTTGTGTGCCATTTTGCAATGAGAAGCCAATACACTGGAATGCTCTTCATAGGTTTTATGGAGTTGCTTCTTAAGTATTTACTGTGGCAAGATTTCTGCGTACTTAACTTAAAACTCTTTCATGTATATATAGCTTATTGAATGTTTAAAGTGATCATTTTGCCTAGTCATAAGAAAGCTAGTTTCTAAAACTGTGAGCTGTCTTGAGCTATTGTTTAAAGAGCTTCCAGGAGTTGATAACTGTGTCTGGACTTTAGCGAGGGCACTGCTGAAGTGTGTTGCCCCAGGAGTTTTAGTGGCAGACTGCTGGTTATCCTCTACACTCAGCTCTGCAGATGCTCTCAGAATAGATCTTTCTTTGGTTTAAAATCCAAGATGAAGTCCCAAAGTATTTCTCTTTCCCACTAGAAACAACCATTTCGGTCTTTCAGTAATTTATTAGGCCATATTGTTTAATCCCTATCTGCTGTTAAGTTTACAGGAAACATTTCCTTTATTTTCACAAGAGTAGTAACATACTCTTGAGTATTTGTGCCTATGATCTGACTTCAGCATGTCAAGGGCAAAGATTACACATTGTCAAAAACTGGCAGCAACAGTTGACTACTAATTGGTATCTCTATGGGGTTAGACATTTTTTTCTACAGTCTAAAGCATTTTTAAAAATATAGGAGAGGTGCAACCCTGAGTTGCCGACTCTCTGCTCATTAAAACATAACTGCAAATTTAGAATATTTTTGTGACAATGACGCCCAGAGCCTGAGCTAAACTAGCTGAGGTTTAGTTTAGTTCTAAATTTGATTTAGTTGTCTGATTACAGGTGCCTGTAATCCCAGCTACTTGGGAGGCTGAGGCAGGAGAATCACTTGAACCCAGGAGGTGGACATTGCAGTGAGCCAAGATCGCACTACTGCACTCCAGCCTGGGCAACAGAGCGAGACTCCATCTAAAAAAAAAAAAAAAAAAAAGAGAGAATTCAATAATGGCAGTTTCATTTTTGGTAAATTTTTAAATATAATCTTGATATAAGTTGAAATTTCTGAATCTTTATTTTGAATTTAATCCAAAATGAGACCAAACCTAAACTAAACTAAATCAGAGAACTAAATGTTCATCTTACCTTTAGATAATAGTAAGGATTGTTGAGTGCAGTATGGAGGGCAATTCGCGGAGCAGCATTTAAATGCTCACGAAGGGCATGGGCAGCGCTGAAGTACACCACCTCATGGAGAGGCTGTGTCTCAGGAGGCAGAAGGTATTCTCTGAAACAGCCAGTCAGGCATCCATGTTTAGATAAGCACAGGTTTATTTTCTTTACATATATACATATATACATTTTTTTCCTTTTAGGCTCTGTTGGACTTCAATTTCCACTACAACATTTTTGTCAATCCTCTCTCTGTAGAGGACCGAACCATTTACTAAAAGCAAAATCAACAACCAAAAACAAACGAAACAAACCCAAATATCAGATCTAATACAGTTTCACTCAGAATTGCATCTCTTCCATATAATGGGTTTTAAAACTACCTCTAGATTCTTTATAAGAAGCTGTATATTTCAGTTCTGAGTTAAACCTTTAGGAACAAATGTACATATACTATATTTCTGCTCAGAAATCTTTAAGATAGCATTTCTTAAAGTAAATGAGAAAACAGATATCTACATTTTCTAGCACTACAAACATTTAACCTTTGGCAATATTAAACAAAGGCCCGGAATTAAGAGTTCAGGAAATTCTTCTTGGATCACAGAAAATTTTTAGTTGATATCTTTCATGGAAATGACACCTCAAAAGTTTTTTTTTTTGAGACTGAGTTCCACTCTTGTCGCCTAGACTGGAGTGCAATGGTGCAATCTCGGCTCACTGCAACCTCTGCCTCCTGGGTTCAAGCGATTCTCCTGCCTCAGCCTCCCGAGAGGCTGGGATTAGAGGCGCCCACCAACACGCCTGGCTAATTTTTGTATTTTTAATAGAGATAAGGTTTCACCATGTTGGCCAGGCTGGTCTTGAACTCCTGACCCCAGGTGATCCACCCGCCTCGGCCTCCCAAAGTGTTGGGATTACAGGTGTGAGCCACCTCGCCCAGCCCAAAAGTTTTTTATATATTAGAATTACTTTTTACGTTAGACGGCAGAAAAGGCTAAATCTTAGTTTCAGAGTATTGAAAAACAAATCATTAATAAAATTTCACTTATAAAAAAATCTGCCATAATTTGGGATTTTTTTCACCTATAAGCTAGATGATAAAACAATTTTAATAAATTCTGAACTAAAAAATATGGCATTAAAAATTCACTTAGCGTGTATAATGAGCCCATCAGGTGGTCTATGCCATGACAGTGATATCATCCGGGATTCCTGGAGGGTAGCAAATTGGAGGGGAGAAGCTTTGGCACACATAACCCATAGACAGAGTAATGTCACTAACTGGATTAAAGTATATAGTTAACTCACATGACTTCATAAAGAAGATTTCTGGGGCTTAGTCCAACCCTGAGCCTAAAGTATTTTGGCCACATGACAGCTTGTGTCAGCTCCTTTCCCCACCAGTACAAGCAGAGCAAAGCAGCTACCTCAGCCCAGTCACGGGACATTATTCCCATTCTTCCAAGTATCCTTTCTCTTCTTCTGGAGAGGATACCACTCCCTAGAAATCCCCTACACTTGTGTTGTCCCAATGTGGCCAGGAGCTTTGAAGAAGAGAGGAAGTGGAAAGGGTATTCAACATGGACATCACTCTTCACCATACCCCTTTCCTCCCTCATCTCAAGAGCTAATGACCCCCTTGCTCATTCTAATTCTAGGTGCTGCTCCTTCTCCAGAGTCAACTGGAACAAAACTTGCTTGCAAAGAGTGTATGATTTTGACTTAATCCTCACTAAGGACCAGTATTCTATACCTCAGATACTGTTAACATCTTAATTACTCAAGGTTAAGTTAACTTAGCTGTAGCTTCAGGAAACAGTTTCTGTGATGGCTGGCTACCAATTTGTAATTTCTGACCATAAACTCTTCCTACACTAACCTCATGCAGTTATTTCCCAATCGTTATACATGGCTGTCATTAAAAGATCTTGTTGCAGTCCCTGCTATGT
Source organism: Macaca mulatta (assembly GCF_049350105.2). Lineage (NCBI taxonomy): Eukaryota > Metazoa > Chordata > Mammalia > Primates > Cercopithecidae > Macaca > Macaca mulatta. Next base: position 98,284,244 of record NC_133409.1, read on the forward strand.
AATAAGGATTGGATATCTAACAAGGCAACCAGACAGAGTCAATTTTTACATGTGATTTATAGAAATGCAAGCATTTCCCAAGGCAAAAGACCTCTCTATCCTCAAAGAACCATCAGAGCAAAAATAAAATATCTGCCTTAATTTTGTTTCCACTGGCTACATTAGTTGAACAACAACAATGACAAATATGTTATACATTAGAATTTTTATCTGACTGTAGACTTGGAGATTGGCATAGAAATATATTTCTGTGACTTATTTACGTGAGAAGAAATAAGCGATGAGTCTGGCACTAGAGCACTGCATTATGCTCATTTTGGATTCAGACCAGACAAATGATAGGCCTTCCCTGAAAGAGTTGGTTCTGAAGGAACTGGTAGAATTAGTATCAACAAGGGCTACAAAGTTGAAGCTTGCTATTGGCAAAAACAGTAACTTAGAAAGTGGTAATTTATTCTCAGCTCTTAAGATCTGGCAACTTATTCTTGCCTGTGTTTTTGCCAAGAGCTGCTCATAGTATACTGTGAACTCTGCCTCCTGAAGTCTCCTGCTTATATTTGTCTTTAAAGGATATCCTTTCTCCATAACCCCAAGCTCTGCCCAGATGTCTGTGGTGTGGCCATTGAGGGCAGTATAAAGAAATGGAGAGAGCCTTTTGACAGGTGTCAGGAGAATGAGACTGTGTGGCCTTGCATGAGTCACAGCCCCTCTCTGGGCTTTAGCTGCCACAGGACTGACTCTTCAGTTCTCTTTTAGCTTTAACATGCTATAATTCTAATCTCTTCCCTCCTGGGACAATCTTGGTAAAGACACTAAATCCTAGTATGGGAGATTTTGTGATTTTACAACAAAACACATTTAATCATACTGAGGATTATTTCAACAACTGCTCAGAAAGGTAAAAAGTCAGACATATTAGGTGAAGGATCATGAAAGGGGAATGGCTGATGTGGTTTCAGAGCCTACAATTTGGAATTTGTAAGAACTCTGGAACCTGACATTTGGCCTAAAATTGGCAAATCACATTGTAAAATTATTTTTAGTGACTACTTGGTAAAAGGGAAGAGTCAAGAGTTTGGGGCTAGACACTCTACAAGAACAGGAAAGCCCAGTAGGGCAAGGTTAACTCTATGAGTTCTAAAATGTAATTTTTGACCAGCATTTGGCCAATATTGCAGTTCATCACTTTTTTTTTTTTCTCCTTGAGATGGAGTCTTGCTCTGTTGCCTAGGCTGGAGTGCAGTGGCACGATTGCCTTACTGCAACCTCTGCCTCCTGGGTTCAAGCCATTCTCCTGCCTCAGCCTCCCGAGTAGCTGGGATTACAGGTGTGCGCCACCATGCCCAGCTATTTTTTTGTATTTTTAGTAGAGTTGGGGTTTCACCATGATGGCCGGGCTGGTCTCAAACTTCTGACCTCAAGTGATCTGCCCACCTTGGCCTCCCAAGGTGCTGGGATTACAGGTTGACCGTTTTGGATCTTTTCATGGCATTAGCAATTTCTCCCCAATAAGTAGGAACAATGACTGTCCCCACATTATTCTGGAAAACAAAACTTTTAACTTTCAGAAAAGACATGTAATTTGTCAGAAAAGCACTCTTTCTCTTTAATAATTGTGCTGCTATTTTCTCAGTACTTTATTCAGTGCCTAGCCTTCTGCTGGGTTTTAAACTGCTATTAAAATTTACAATAAACATGTTCCCCCCTCACCACACTTTTTAGGTTATTAAATCATCTTCTTTTGCACACTTCTCATTTTTTTCTGTAGCATGCCCAACTTCCACCAAAATTAGGTGGGTGATTTTACACAGCTACATAAAGCTGACTTTTGGGAAATCCATGAATCAGAATGATCTGGGTTTCCTAAAAAGGAATCATCCTAAAATACAGGCTGGATTGGTAGACTTCTAAATTTACCAAGCACATGTCTCAACATAAATTTAGTGCACCTGATAATGAGGTGCGCTGGCATTGTTTAGAATTAAATGTTCTTTCTTTAGGATAAAATAGAGCAGCATGGCTAGTCTGCTCTGTTTTCTGGGCTTGGCTCAGATCCAGCATTTACTCCTAGCAAAGATTAAGTGTAATATAAATACTTTGTTATTAGGGGAGAAACACTCACTTTCTAACTCATCTCTCCCCACCTGGCCTAATGAAGTAGATCAAATTTAAGCCTATATTCTTGAACTGAGAGTAAAAGAATGAACTAAGTCATTTGATTATACATCTTGATAATGATGGAAAAGGAATAAAAATTACAATTCTAAGCTGGATGGAGAGACATGAAAAGCGTAACGCCTAACCTAGGAGAAAAATGTTCTGGATTGGCTATAGACAGCTATGACACTAGTGTTATTGGAAAAACAGCATGATTTTTAGCTCTTAAGAGCTAAATTTAGACTTACCTCACTAGACAGTCAATGAAGTTCACAGCATTTTCTCTGAGTACTTCAAATTTGGTTTGCTTCTTACTTCTTCTTAACTCCTTCATTTCCAATAAGGACTATGGATAAAAGAACATACCTTTTCTGGTGATCCTGAGACAGAAAACCCCTCAGAGGGAGCTCTGTTGCTAAGTTCTATAGAAGCAGCTGATGCCTTTTCCATAAGACAGGATGTACAGAGAAAGATCAAAATGGGTTTTGTTTATTCGTTTTATTTTTAAGGTCTGGCAAGAATCTCTCCTCAAAGGTGTTTTGCTTTATAATATACAAGTAAATTTTTAGGGAAAGAGGAAAAGGGCAGTTCACTTTACTACTAAACTACATGGCAGAGTGCTCAGTATCCACAGTTCATTAATTCATTTAAGAAAAGGACTTAACAGGATAAAGAAAAAAATCTTGCCTTTTTGCCATACTAACAGAATAGGTTCCATGTGTTTTATTTTACTTAGATTGAACTTTTACTCTACATTTATCATAATTTGGTATCATAGTACAAAGAAGGTTCTTCATTTTGACAATCAAGATCCTAAAGTTAGAACTATCTCAAAAAGAATATATTGGACATTCTGTGGCTCAATTTCCACTCTGTACTTGAATATGCATTTTAAAAAATCAAGAAAAGTAACTAAAACTAATGAGTTAGGCTCTTTTAAATCTCTCAGTTTGATCAAACAGAAAAATACATCAGATAAAAAATCAGATTTCTTTTGTGCAGCCATGTTCCCATTTTCTCTTATTGCTAGCTAATTCTTTCTCTTGCTGAGCCCACAGAATGGTTTCCACCTATGTTAGCTAGTAGATTCCAGAATGGGTATATGTAGAGTGATGATGGCAATGGGACTAACAGGATGTTCAACTTAGAAGTGAGTTAAAAGTCTGCTTTGTTCCTGGTTGTGGTTTAAAAATGAAAACAAAAACATCCAGGCAGAGCTAATCTAGAGCACAAACTGAAAAAAGGGAGTGTCACAGGATGCACCTGGAAGGAAGGAAAGTGATCTGACCTTCTGAAGATGATACAGGTCTGTCTTCTGAAGCCCCTTTGGCTGTGACCCAGAAGCATCTTCTTCCTCTTTGTTTTCTGCTTTTAATACAAAACCAATAGACATCAATGAGGGTAAATCCAAGTCAAAAGAACAAACATTTCTACTATTCCAAAGGAAGTAAACGTTTCACCTATATATATATTTTTAATGTGGCAAGAGATCAAGATTCCATCTGATAAATGATTTCTTACAGAAGCTGAAGGCCAATAATACATAACTTGTGCTGTAGTGATGTCTTCAAAAAACCAGCTACTGAATTTTAGAAGTGTTACCACAATGAAAACAAAACAAAATACAATCTAACAAAACTCCCTCAAACCAACAGCAAAAAGTCTCAAAAAAAAATTTTTTTTTTTTTCCCAGATGGAGTCTTGCTCTGTTGCCCAGGCTGGAGTGCAGTGGCGCCATCTTGGCTCACTGCAACCTCCTCCTCCCAGGTTCAAGTGATTCTCCTGCCTCAGCCTCCCAAATAGCTGGGATTACAGGTGTCTGCCACCATGCCTGGCTAATTTTTGTATTTTTAGTAGAGAAGGGGTTTTGCCATGTTGGCCAGGCTGGTCTCAAACTCCTGACCTCAGGTGATCCACCCGCCTCAGCCTCCCAAAGTGCTGGGATTACAGGCGTGAGCCACCACGCCCAGCGAGTCTCAAATATTTTTGATGTTATTTATACATAGCTTTTTAAAAAAATCATACAAACTTAAACCTGTTTTCCTTTGATTATGTCAAGATTGTAAACAACACAATTTGAGTATGAAGAGGGTAGTGTCTAAGAGTTTTGAAATAATCCACTAAAACGTAAAGGCATCATGGTTCTTTAGCAAAGGGAAAGAAAACCATAACTGCTTAAATGTATAGCTGTGCTCCTTCTAGAGAGCATAAGGCTCTCATATTCTCCTTCAAGTGCAGGTTGGGTTTTGTGAACTCCACACACATGGTTTGTTTGGCCTAAAACGATGACAGGAGGATGCACCTGGAGAATATGTACTGGCTTAAAGAATAAACTGCTTTTTAGCTATAAGTAATTTCTAGTTCAAAAAAGACATAACTAAAGGTTAAAATGTCTACTAGTTTCTTTGTCCCATGTCATTAACATGTAGTCTGCTACATGTTAATAAACCCAATATATCTTTGAAATAAATCTAATATGGGCTGAACGAAGTGCCTCATTCCTATAATCCCAGCACTTTGGGAGACCACAGTGGGAGGATCACCTGAGACAAGGAGTTCGAGACCAGGCTGAGAAACATAGTGAGACACTATCTCTATTTAAAAAAAAACAACAAAAACAATTAATTAGGCTGATGACGGGGCTCATGCCTGTAATCGCAACACTTTGGGAGGTTGAGGCAGGCAGATTGCTTGAACCCAGCAGTTCGAGACCAGCCTGAGCAACATGGCAAAACCTCATCCCTACAAAAATACAAAACAATTAGCCAAGTATGGTGGGACGTGCCTATAGTCCCAGGTACTTGAGAGGCTGAAATGGGAGGATCGTTCCTGGGAGGTAGAGGCTGCAGTGAGCTCATCATGCTACTGCACTCCAGCCTGGACAACAGAGGGAGACTCTGTCTCCAAAGAAAGAAAAAAAAATCGGCTGGGTGTTGTGGCCCTTTTCTGTAGTCCTAGCTACTCAGGAGGTGGAGGCAGGAGGATTACTTGAGCCCAGGAGCTCTGAGGTAACAGTGAGCTATGACTGCATCACTGCACTTAAGCCTGGAAAGCACAGCAAGATCCTGTCTCAAAAAAATCTGATATGACACTCTGCCCTACTTAACTCTTCCCAACTGTAATTTTAAAACCAAACTGTAATATGTAATAAATGTTAAGGAACAGAGATAGCATATAGCCAAATATTTCTACTCATCCAATGTGGGGAGTTTTAATTTCAGTTTATTATTAATAATGAGTCACTTCTGAAAATTAGGAAATAACAGACATTTCTTCAAGACAGTGGTTTTGCTTTAATTTGTAAAATTCTTTATTCTTTAGGCTACTAATCATCTTAATCTCCAACCTTCCCATTTCAAAAGCTGCATTCCTTTATTCAGTTCTAGCATAGAATTTGTTTTTTAATTAGAGCTCATATAATATGAGCTCTAATTAAAATTTTATCTAGATTACCTCTAGTTAATGGTATCCAGCAAAAAAAGATGAAAAATTGTATGTGCCGTTTATTTTTACAGAAATCTCCATAAATCCAATTTTGTAAAAGATTGAAATTTACACCTTGTTTACCTTTTATTTTTCTAAGCCTTTTACTCTATTTATGTACTTAGGGGGTGGCCCCTTGCTGATCCAATGATCACTACTAGGGTGTATTTAAATTGTGAATCAGCAATAGAAAAACAATGAACTAGTGGTTAAGAGAGATGGGCTCTGGTCTGAGTGCTACCACTAGCTGTGTGATCTCAAACAAGCTACTGTCTTTTCCTAGACTTTAGTTTCTGGTTATAGCTGAACTCAACGATCTTAATGATACCAATATCCAGCCCTTAAAATTTTGTGTTCTGAAAAGTAGTTCAGCTCATGCTGCAGTGGCAAGAGCAATACCCACACATAACCTGAAAGAAAACCCCTTAGTGCCTGTTGATGACTTCCGCACTCTGGCTGCTCAGGCCATTCTAGTCAGGCAAACATTCTCTTTCATCTTCCATGACTGAGCACTCATCAAGTGCCTCACATTGCAGCTATGGAGAGATATGAGAAGATTTTTGCAAAAGCAGTTTCCTAAAGCCAAAAGATTTTTAAGACAAAGAAGTACTTGCCAAACATAAAAAAGGATTAAAACGGACATTTTACATGAGACATTTTCAACATGTCATGTCCAATTCTATGTGAATATATATAAAAAACTACCTTTTCCCCCAAAACTCCATTAAAAAATTGCCCTAAATTTGGGAAAACTAAAAGGTACACACCAGTATTTTTTGTTGTTGTTATTGTTCTACTAAAAGAATACCATACTTTGGTGCTAGAAACAGCAAGAAGAGAGCCCATGAAAAGCTAGCATTTAGGGAACAGAACATGGCTACCTATATATAATCAGACACCCTAAGCATTCAGGATCTATAAATGATCATGTGGAGGTCAAGCAAAAGAGAGAAACTGTAACCCTCCAACAGTGAAGAGTGCCAGGCTGCCTCAGTTAATTTAGGACTGAAAGATTCTAGCTTTTGTAAATCCGATTAAAGTAAGCCTCATGCAGATTTTGGTAATCAACATACCAATGAGCCTCATTGCTGTGAAAGCAGTTCATAGCTATTAATTTTTCAAGCTTACAAATGATTTATGCAGTGCTTTTGAAATCTATAAAGAACTTGATGAAATGCTTAAGAAAAAACCTCTAAAAAGATTTCTTAATTATGACACCCTGCTACTCTTTCCAATATTTTTTATTTCTTTTTGTTGGCTTTTTAAAGACAAATCCTCCAAACTGTCGAACTGGAGAAAGAATTTCTTTTTCTGCCCATTTGATGCTCTTCATTGTTTAAACCAAATCTAGAAGAGAAACATTTGGCCTATTTGTGATTGTTAAAATGTGATACTATGAGGCGTGGCATACTGACTGATCATGAACTACTTTATCTCTTCATCTCTAGGCACATCAGAAGGTGGGGTTTTCCATGCCATTTTAGTTAAGTGACTGTCATGGCCAATAGAATTGGGAGAATAATACACTCTTACCATCGAGGCTCTGAAACTGGGCCAGGAACTCCTCTATTCTCTTAGCTGTGCTGCCAAGGTGCTTTTCACAAGAAGACTTAAAAACCTTGAAACATTTCTCAAGTATGGTCATCAGTTCATCCTTTGCCAACATCCTAGAACAGAGTCAGTGACAGGAAATGTAATATAACTAGAAAATTAACACTTAAAAAACATTTTATTTAATGTATATTAAATGTTTCTGCTCAGAAGATAAAAGAAATTCTTCATTAGTAGCTATCAACATTTTTTGGAGAGATTTTCTCCATATATGTGACATTCAGAAGAATTCTTAAAGGTTCCTCATGATAAAGTGTAGCTTAGAAAATTTACAAAGGACTGGATTAATAGTGTGGCTCTAACACTATGTAATATAGAACAAAGTTACTATACAGATTGTATAGTAGGCATTTAATGATAGTTTTCCTTTCTTTTGATGTAAACATACATATGAAATAAGAAATGTCTACAGAAGTTATGACATGTGCTAAATATAAACTTGTTTAAAGGAACCAAAAATATAAGTACTACACTCACTTCTCTAATTATCACCATTTAAACTATGCTTTACGTCTCCTATGGGCTTTATAAACATCAGTCAGTAAACCCACTGAATTTTAAATGAAGTAGGCAATTCTAATTGTTATTTATAGCACAGGCAGAGTGGTTGAGTAGCTCATTCACAGCTATAGAAGAAATCTTTGTTAGAAATGGAGAGAAAACACAGATATTCTAAAGTTAGGACCTTGTTCTTGGAGCTTACAGGATTTCTCCACTAAGATCATACTCAGTAATGGCATCAAAAGGAATCAGACCAATATTAGGAATTTTTAAGCAGTGGCATTATACAAATACTCAAATTATTCTCAGCAAGTGCACCTAAGTCATTAAAACTATGATGATTAAAAGTTCTAATATTAACCATGAAGTAACAGACAAATCCAGAATGTGGGCATTTTGTAATACAACTAATTAACTTATGTTTGACATCTTTCATAATAAAAAAATGAGGAGAAATACTAATATTGCTAAGTTGGGAGAAAGAGAAACAAAGTTAAATAGACTATGATTACTGAGAAATTGAACTGGTTACCTGAACTAAAATTTAAACCCCAACAACAACAACAAAAAGTAGACAACCACTAAACATGGAAATTGTTCGGGGTAGACCAAATAGTAAATTTCCCCAGAGTTTTTTTTTTAAAGTATTAAAACTTATATATTCCTCTTTCTACAATAATTATTTAAGATATAATCTTTATGTGTGAAAGGCAGCTAACTGGTCAAGGAAAAATAAGCCAAGACATTTCATACTTGATTACATTTGAGATTTAAAATTTGTGGCCTTCTATTGCCCAGATAGAGTTATGACAAGAAACTTAACTCAAAGTCACATACACTTGAACAATCTGTTAAACCTGACCTTTAGGCCTATTCAAGTAGACAAGATTAGCATTTCTGGTGTCCAAGGAATCACACGCACTGACTTGCTTAGAGGGAAAAGACGGGTGAGGTACGGCTGGCAGAAGATCTAACCCAAGTTAGCAGCACGTGAAGGATTAGCTTCCCAGGATAGGGGCAGCAACAGCTACTGTCCACTTGGAGCTCCAAATAATTGAGTATCAAGGAAGGCCAAACCTAGCCTATTCTCCAGGAGACCAAAAAAGAGGGCATTATTTCATATAACTTTGGAAGCAAACTTCATTAGTCATAACTCTTAATGTGGCATTTGACTGGAGAAGGTACTCAGATTTAAATTGCCAGGCATTCAAATAGTTATTAGTTCTCTTATTTATTTATTTTTTTTTTGAGACGGAATTTCACTCTTGTTGCCCAGGCTAGAGTACAATGGCGTGATCTTGGCTCACTGCAACCTCTGCCTCCCAGGTTCAAGCAATTCTGCTGCCTCAGCCTCCCGAGTAGCTATGATTATAGGCATGTGCCACCACACTCGGCTAATTTTGTATTTTTTGTAGAGGCAGGGTTTCACCATGTTGGTCAGGCTAGTCTCAAACTCCTGACGTCAGGTGATCCGCCCACCTCAGCCTCCCAAAGTGCTGGGATTACAGGTGTGAGCCACCGTGCCCGGCCTAGTCCTCTTATTCTTAGCCCAAGATTATGTTTTGCTTCCAGAGCAGAAAGATCTTACACTTTCCCAAGTATTCTCTGGATTAATGTAAAATGACAAGACTTGAGGTAAGGCTGATTAGAAATAATAACTTAACCAACCCCAATGAAGTCATTAAAAATTTTTTTTTCCAGTAAAATTGTACACACACAGAATCAATGCTGCCTGCTATCATCACTATTATTCAGCATCATTCTGGAGTCTAGATGCTACAATAAATTAAGAAAAAGAAACGGTATAAATGTTAGGAAGGAGGATGAAATTTATCATTTCATATGATGTGACTGTAAAGTTAGAAAATCTAAGAACTGTAAATAAAATAGAGAGTGTAAAAGAGCTGGGTATGGTGGCTCATGCCTGTAATCCCAGCACTTTGGGAGGCCGATGGGAAGATCACTTGAGCCCAGATATTCGAGACCAGCCTGGGCAACAAAGTGAGACCCTCATTTCTACAAAAAATAGAAAAAATTAGCTCAGCATGGTGGCGCATGCTTGTAGTCCCAGTTACTCAGGAGGCTGAAGTAGGAAGACTGCTTGATCCTGGGAGATCAAGGCTGCAGTGAGTCGCAATCATGCCATTGCACTCCAGTATAGGTAACAGACACCCTGTCTCAAAAAAAAAAAAAAGAGTGTGTAAAAAAGTGAGTAAATAAAAGATACTTATATATGCATGCATATATACATAATCAATACCTTATATTAAACTACATAATGAAAAAAAAAGCCCATGTTCAAAATGGAAACAAAAGCTACAGAATACACAGCAATACACATTATAATACACATGTATGACCTATAATAAAAGAAAGCCCTGAATAAATGAACAGACATTTTAACACTCACTATTGTAAAGATACAAATTGTTCCAAATTAATCTATATTCTTAACAGTTTGAAACAAAATTCCACAGGGTAAATTTTATTTTTATTTCTATTTTTTTTTTAAATGGAGTTTCGCTCGTTGCCCGAGTGCAATGGTACGATCTTGGCTCACCGCAACCTCCGCCTCCTGGGTTCAGGTGATTCTCCTGTCTCAGCCTCCCAAGTAGCTGGAATTACAGACATGCACTACCATGCCCAGCTAATTTTGTATTTTTAGTAGAGACAGGGTTTCTCCATGCTGGTCAGGCTGGTCTCGAACTCCTAACCTCAGGTGATCTGCCTGCCTCGGCCTCCCAAAGTGCTGGGATTACAGGCGTGAGCCATGGCGCTTGGCTGTAAATTTTAAAACCTAATAAAATTATTCTAAAATGTATCTGGAATAATTGTTCTAAAAAACAGCAACAATCTGTGTACACTTGAGTGTGTATGGTGGGGCTGTAAATATATTAGTGTTAAGCCACAGTTATTAAAATTGATGGTACTTGGGAATAGACAGGTCAACAGAAGAGAATGAGTTCAGAAAGAGATCTAGGTGTACATTGGGTGTTTGTTATGTCACAGGGATAGCATTTCATATCAGTGGGGGAAAAGATATCGGGTATTAGAATTAACTATTTTAAAAAAACAGACCACTATCTCACATTATACACAAAAATGCGTTTCAGATAGAATAAAAATGTAAGTATGGTATGGGAGCAGGGAAAAAGAACTAGCTCATCAACCATAAAATACTAGAAGAAAACCAAGAAAGATATTTAAGCCTGATAATATCCAGCAGCAGCAAGACTGTAGGAAATACACATTGGTACATGGTTGGTGTGAGTGTATACTGTACAACAATGTTTATATTTTAGACTCAATATGTTTACATCTACCTTTGTTTTGTGGAAATAGTTATACAAATATACAGACTTACTGCTGCTCATGATTATTGTTTGTAATAGTGAAGAATTAGAAACAATCTAAATATATATCAAAAAAAAGCCTGATTAAATAAAAAGCACTTTAAAAACATGATATTATATAGTGACGATAAACAATGAGGTAGGGCAATATGTAATACTAATGATGACAGCTAACATTTATAATCACATTTGTGTATCAAGTGTCATTTGATACAATATGATGTAAATACTATTATTATTCCCATGTTAGAGATGAGAAAACAAAGGCACAGAGAACTTAAGTAAACTTGTCCAGAATCCAATTGCTGGTAATTGGCAAAGCTGGGATTTGAACCTAGGCAGTCTAGCTTGACATCCATGCTCTTACTGAGCATGCTATATTGCATCTCAAAACATGGCATCCATGGTAGATTAGGCACAAACCAAAATAACCACCACAACAAAAACAAAACAAACACACAAAAAACAAAAAATGCCAAGTGTGGAACACCATATATAGTACTATTTAATATACATTTGTGTGTGGAAAAAAATCTGAAGTGCAAATAGCTAACAGTGGATGACTGGTTTTCGAACTTATATAATACAAGGGGTAATATCAGAAAAAGACTTATTTTATCACTTAGATTATTAGAATGACTATAGCAAGCACCTTTTTTTGGGTTTTGTTTTTTTTTTGTTTTTGAGGTGGAGTCTTGCTCTGTTGCCAGGATGGAGTGCAGTGGCGCAGTCTCTGCTTACTACAACCTCTGCCTCCTGGGTTCAGGCAATTCTCGTCCTTTAGTCTCCCGAGTAGCTGGGACTACAGGTGCATGCCACCATGCCTGGCTAATTTTTTGTATTTTTAGTAGAGAGGGGGTTTCACCGTATTGGCCAGGCTGGTCTTGAACTCCTGGCCTCAAGTGATCCACCTGCCTCGGCTTCCCAAAGTGCTGAGATTACAGGCATGAGCCACTGCAGCCGGCCAAGCACTTTGGATAAACCAAACCTAACTGAAGATCACTTGAAAACAACTACAAAATATTTACCTTATTCCAAAAAAGTGTGTTTATATATAGCACCTCGAATAAAAAATTAAGGATTGAGTGTAGCTATCAGACAAGCATTTCTCAAACTGGGTTTCAACTCCTTTTTCAGTCATGAACCAATCATTCAAGAAATATTTATTGAATGCACACTACATACGGCACTGTTCTGGGCATTTGAGGTACACCTTATCAAATCAAAAATCACTGTCCTCATGGAACTTACATTCTAGTGGGAGAGCTGGGAGAAGACACTAAACACTATCTATCTATATCATATATATGATATATGTGTTAAAAATTGATAAATGTTATAGAAAAATATTGAACAGAATGAGAGTCACGGGAGGGGGAAGATTTCCATTTTTAAATGGTTAGGGCCTCACTGAAAAGATGACATTTGATCAAATATGTAAAGGAGGAAAGGAAGTTAGCCATACAAATATCCAGAAGAGCTTTTCCTGGCAGACAGGACAATGGGTGCAAAGGTTCCATAGTGGGCATGTCTGGAATATTCAAGACAACAAGGAGACCAAGATGTCTGATATGGAGAGAGAAAATGAGCAGTAATCAGAGAGAGGCCACGTGGGGAGTGGAGGGGGTCATGTAGTGTCACTGTATTCGGCTTTTACTCTGAATGAAATGCGGAGTTAATGGAGGGTTTTGAGCAAAGGAGTAACATTATCTGAAATATTTTAAAAGGACTATTCTGACTGCTACTTTGAGGAGAATCTGTAGGGGAGCAGAAAAACCAGAAAGGAGGCTACTGCAATAATCCGGGTGAGCGATGACAATGACTTGGACTATGGTGGTACAAGTGAAGGAAGGTGGCAAGAAGAGGTCTGATTCTGGATAAATTATGAAGGCAGAGTCCAGGCTTTTGGCTTGAACAATCAGAATGATAAAGAGACAGTAGGAAAATGACAGATTTCAGGGGAAGATCAGGAGTTCAGTTTGGGGTATGTTAACTTTGAGGTGTGTATTGGATATCTAAGTGGAGGTATTAAAGAGGACATAAATGGACATAACAGCCTGGCACTCAGGAGAGAGGTGTAGGATTATGACTAAGCCCTGGGACACTGTAATGTTAAGATGTCAGAGAGAAGAGAAAGCACTAAAGGAGAATGTGAAGGAGCATGCACTGAGGTAGGAGAAAAACCAAGAAAGTCCTAGAAGTCCATTAAGAAAGGAGTGATGAACTGTTGTCAAATGCTGATAACAGGTTAATGCTAGATTTAGGAACATGGAGGTCACTGGTGACTTTGATCAAACTAGTTGTGATTGGAAGCAAAAACCTAATTGTAATCAGTTAAAGAGAGAATGGGAGAAGAATTGGAGACAGTGAGACAATACTTTCCAATTTTGGTGCATTCCAACTAACATTTTGTTTTAAAATAAAGAATAAAATTGTAAAGAAAATAGCAGAACTAACAAGTTTGAAAGCCACCATGTGAGATTAAAGAGAAATTAAAAAAAAAAAAAACATGTCTAAGATAGGTCTCATTAATGCCACAAAAGAGCGATTTATCTTTATCCAACTTGATTAAGAAATAATTATTTCACAACTGGCTGGGTACAGCGGCTCATGCCTGTAATCCCAGCACTTTGGGAGGCCGAGGCAGGCGGATCACGAGGTCAGGAGATTGAGACCATCCTGGCTAACACAGTGAAACCCTGTCTCTACTAAAAATACAAAAAGTTAGCTGGGTGAGGTGGCGGGCATCTGTAGTCCCAGCTACTTGGGAGGCTGAGGCAGGAGAATGGCGTGAACCCGGGAGGTGGAGCCGTGCAGTGAGCCGAGATCGCGCCATTGCACTCCAGCCTGGGTGACAAAGCGAGACTCCACCTCAAAAAAAAAAAAAAAAAAAAGACTTATTTCACTATCAGGTAAATGGTCCAAAAAATGCCTGTGATATCTAATGTATTAAAAGCTTTATAGGTAATCTGTCACAGGAGTTGAGAAAAACAATAAAGGCTTTATAGGTTGTCATTTTTTAAAAAAGTTTTCTTAACTAAGACGAAGATAATCATTAAGCAATCATTAAAAGCAATCATCCTGCAGGGCAGTGGAGTGTTCTGCTTCATCACGCAGAAAGTCCATAATTTCTGGTTAAGTATTAATTATATAAATGTCTGATTATAAGAACAGGCTACAAGAAAAAACTGGCCAATCCATGGCTAATGAAAACATCTTTTGCCTGATGAGTTTTCAAATTCTAAACAGACATTACCATTACTAGCCAGTTTTGAAAAATACTCAGAATTCAAACTTGCAAATGTAAATATATCAACGAAGACTGGAAGTTAAGAAAACAAAACAAAACAAAAAAGATGTAAAAATAATAAAAAGCACATTAAAAAAAAAGCATGTAGAAATAAGAAACTGTCTTATTTGAGGACTAACACAACAAAGTAATTATGTAGTATCATAACAATGAAACAGAAACCAAAAGTATGTGTATCTCCTCCTAAGCCTTCATATTTCATATTAGGTGGCACTTCCTAGAGAAGCTGTCCAATCCCACAAATGGAGGTTAACTGTCCAGTCTACTGGTTTCTCGGCACCCTAGTCCTGACCCACCACAGCTCTTACTACTTTGTATTGTAGCTCTCTACTGTTTACATCAATCATTTGACCAAAATTCTGTATAGGTAAGCACCAGGGTTATCTTTGTTATCTGATCAGTGGTTTCAAAAAAAAAGCATTTAAAAAACCTTTTTTTTTTTTTTAATGGATGAGCAAGGCAATAACCATGCAATCATTATTAATTTCCTAACCTAATGCCTTTGTGAAGAACACTTTTTCTAAAGGGAACAGTTCTCAAACTGGCTCATCCTGGGAAGCACCTAGAAGTCATGGTGCCCTTTGTGGGATGCCATGCTTTTTTGTGGAATGTATCAAAAAGAATAAATTTAATTCATCACATGGTTAGAAGCAACTTTACTAAGTTCAAATACACACATACTTTATTGATGCAATTTTTTTTTTTTTTTTGGATGGAGTCTCACTTAGTCACCCAGCCTAGAGTGCAGTGGCACAATCTTGGCTCACTGCAACCTCCACCTTCCAGGTTCAAGTGATTCTCCCACCTCAGCCTCCTGAGTAGCTGGAATTATAGGCACGCACCACCATGCCAGGTTAATTTTTGTATTTTTAGTAGAGACGGGGTTTCGCCATGTTAGCCAGGTTGGCTAACTCCTGCAACCTCCACCTCCTGGGTTCAAGCAATTCTCCTACCTCAGCCACCCTCATAGCTGGGACTACAGGTGTGTACCACCATGCCTGGCTAATTTTTGTATTTTTAGTAGAGACAGGGTTTCACTATGTTGGCCAGGCTGGTCTCCTGAACTCAGGTGATCCTCCTGCCTCGGCCTCCCAAACTGCTGGGATTATAGGTGTGAGCCACCATGCCTGGCCTATTGATGTAATTTTTAAAAGTACAGTCAGCCATCCATATCTGTGGGTCCCACATTGGTGGATTAAAACTTGGATTGAAACTATTTTGGGGGGTAGAAGGAGAGACTGTATAGAACATGTACAGACTTTTTTCTTGCTATTATTTTCTAAACAATATAGTGTAACAACTATTTACATAGCATTTATATTGTATTAGGTATTATAAGTAATGCAGAGATGATTTAGCATATACGGGAGGATGTGCAGAGGTTATATGCAAACACTATATACCATTTCACATATGGAACTTATGGTATCCTCTTAAAACCAATCCTCCACAGACAGTGATGGATGACTATATAACCCTGAGTTCACAAGAAAGAAAGAAAAAAGCAGTCAAAGTTTGATGAGTTATTTCTGAGTTTTTAAAATTAATATTTCCTAGTTATCTGTTCATTTTGCTAGCAGAAAAGTGGCAGTAGGCACTAAATGTTTAATAAAGAAAAACAAAATACAAACTCAGATCTTTTTTTCTGTTTACTGTGATAAAAACCATTAGCTCACTATTAGTAAACACCTCAGTCCAGTTTTGGAGCCAATTTGAGATCAACTGCCTACAGCCATTCAGCTTCTCCACACATACTTTTCCTTTGATAGCGTCACTTTTTCCTCAAAAGTTCCCCCCGTCCCCGCTTTTTTTTTTTTTTTTTTTTTTTTTTTTTTTACCTCCCCCTTTATTTTCTAGAAGTATTTCTCAAAGTATAGTCCCTGGGCCATCTGTCTGAACGTGCCAGAGTGCTTGTTAAATGCAAATTCCTGCTGAACCACCATACCAGTGTTCCCAACAGAAGCTCTGGGGAAAGAGCTGAAATGATTAATATCTCAGCTAATTATTTGACCTCCTGATCCGCCTACCTCCCAAAGTGCTGGGATTACAGGCATAAGCCACCTTGCTTGGCCGTATCTCAGCTAATTCTTATGCACACTGAAGCCTGGAAACCATTACACGAAAAACAGTGACTCTCAATATCTTTTGTTTTAAAGAAAACTTTAACATTCTGCCCCAAGCCTGATTTCATCATCTGTAAGCCTACAGATAATTGTGAAGGCCCTGATGTGATGAAAATTCAGGACTGGCAATTCCTTTTCTAAAACAAAGAAATTATATTAATTTATTTTATTTTTCATTTTTGTTATTAATTTTTTGAGACGGAGTCTCGCTCTGTTGTCCAGGCTGGAGTGCGGTGGCGTGATCTTGGTTCACTGCAACCTCTGCCTCCCGGGTTCAATTGATTCTCCTGCCTCAGCCTCCTGAGTAGCTGGGATTACAGGCATGCGCCACCATACACTAATTTTTGTATTTTTAGTAGAGACGGGGTTTCACCATGTTGGCCAGGCTGGTCTCGAACTCCTGACCTCAGGTGATCCACCCACCTCGGCCTCCCAAAGTGCTCGGATTACAGGCGTGAGCCACCATGCTCGGCCTATTTATTTTATTTTTTTTGAGACAGGGCCTCACTCTGTTGCCCAAGCTGGACTGCAGTGGTGCAATCACAGCTCACTGCAGCCTCAAATCTCCTGGGCTGAAGTGATTTTCCTGCCTCAGCCTCCAAGTAGCTTGGACTATAGGCATGCACCACCACACTCATATGATTTTTGTATTTTTTTGTAGAGATGGGTTTTCTCCATGTTGCCCAGGCCAGTCTTTAACTCCTGGGCTCAAGCGATCTGCCTGCCTTGACCTCCCAAGTGCTGTAATTCATAGGTGTGAGCCACTGTGCCCTGCCAGAAATTATATTTTAATGATGTAGTCTCATAAAGCTCTTGGATAGATACATCTACATCATCATAAGTTAGCTTATTAGGAAGCATATCATAGATTATGGAGCTGTGTCATTTTTCCTAAGTAGATCTTTAAATATTACCTAAAGTTGATCTGCAAAGTCAGGAAATCATGCATTACTTAGAGTCCAAATTTCTAGTCTCTTTGAACTAAGCTGAAGTGATCAAATGTTAGTATCATTATTCAAGTCATTTTTTTTTTAACTCAATGAAAGCTCAGCTGACCTGCTAATATATTACTGTTCAAGTCAAAAGCCTTACTCAGAAATTAGAATAATTCCTTTAGCCTAAGGTAAATTCCTCCAGCTATCAATCACCTTCGATTTGTAAGTCTGTTTCTTTTCAAGTTCATAAGGTTATACTTAGGATAAGCAGACTAGACACTGTGGCTCCTTTCATTTATATCTGTGTCCTGTGCCAATATGACTAGTGTCAGGATGAGGGGGGGGATCTGAGTCCACAGAAGCTTGCTCTGCTGGTTTAAAATTTTGGATACACTCTGAACATGGACTACTGGCCACAAAACCATAAATTTCTTTTTATTATCACCTCTAAGTAACTGGAATATGGTTGAAAGAGTTTCAGCTCTATCAACTGTACAAAAGTCAATGTTTCTGGCCTTGGTTTCCTTATTTGAAAGAAAATGGAATAACTGTAGATGAGTAATTCTCAATTGATGAGGTAGGGGACATAAATTCCCCTAAGACATGGGGCACACTTTTCATTATCCCCAATTCAATAATCCACTGCTACTGGTATAAGAGTGTAGTACTCTTCAGCGCTGGCTGATCCAACATACTCCTTTAAGTTGAGGCTCTGACTTTTTTTTTTTTTTTTTTTTTTTTTTGAGATGGAGTCTCGCTTGGTTGCCCAGGCTGGAGTGCAATGGCAAGGTCTCAGCTCACTGCAACCTCTGCCTCCCAACTTTAAGCGATTCTCCTGCCTCAGCCTCCCGAGTAGCTAGGATTACAGGTGCCTGTTACCACGCCTGGCTAATTTTTTGTATTTTTAGTAGAGACGGGGTTTCACCATGTTGGTCAGGCTGGTCTCAAACTCCTGATCTCTTGATCTCGTGATCTGCCCCACCTCGGCCTCCCAAAGCACTGGGATTACAGGCGTGAGCCACTGTGCCCAGCTGGCTCTGATTTACAATAACCCTTAAAACCTTATTTATGCAAGGTTCTGTGAATTTTAAAAATATGAAAAATTACTGGCCTAGTGTTTGATTTCTAGATGGGTGTTTAGAAATTCTCTCTAATAGAGGGGTACAATTTTCCTCTTACAGTCTTTCACATCTGATAATGAAAAACAGTTGTACTTACCTAGTTCACTGCTGGGTTAGCATCATTTGTTACTACTTTCTGTTCCCAAATGGCTTTTTAATGGAAACATATCCTTATATAATGACACAGGGTTGAGTGAAAAATTAACCCGCTCATATCCCATATAGGGA
Organism: Macaca mulatta; assembly: GCF_049350105.2. Classification (NCBI taxonomy): domain Eukaryota; kingdom Metazoa; phylum Chordata; class Mammalia; order Primates; family Cercopithecidae; genus Macaca; species Macaca mulatta. Next base: position 98,303,066 of record NC_133409.1, read on the forward strand.
TGTGGTCTTCATACTCCAAGAGTTGACTGAGCAAGGAAAGGCAGAACACACGCAGAACCACTGCGCTCATGTCCAATCATGGCATATATTATAAATGCACACTTGCATGCTCCCCACACACATCAATGTCTGTTGCATACATTTAAAAAATAACTGTGATATAAAATTATGTTGGTCTTTTTCCACTAATAAATATGTGACATAAACATTCTCCCACATTATTACAGAGTCGCTGTAAATATTTTTTAAATGGTCACCAGATATTTCATCAAGTAGATGACATATTGTTTGTTTTATTTTCCAGGTTTCAACAGTTTTATTGGGAGGTTTTGTTTTCTGTGAAATACACTAGAGGTTGAGAAAGGGGACACATTCCCTTTACAAGATGAGGGTCTCCCACCACTAAAGAAAAGGCATGAGCCGTGACATACTGGGGTTTGAATCCACCTCCTTCTGCTTTGCCCACATTTCTTTTTTTTTTTTTCTCTTTCTTTTATATGTATATTTTTGAGACCCAGGCTCAAAAATACACATTTTTTTTTATATGTATATTTTGTCACCCAGGCCCCAGTGAAGTGGTGCGATCTCAGCTCAAGGCAACCTTTGCCTCCCAGGCTCAAGTGATCCTCCCACTTCAGCCTCCGAGGACGGGACCACAGATGTGCACCACCATGCCAGGCTAATTTTTTTTTTTGTATTTTTGGCAGAGTGGGGGTTTCACCACGTTACCCAGGCTAGTCTCAAACTCCTGAGCTCAAGTGATCTGCCCACCTCGGCCTCCCAAAGTGTTGGGATTACAGTCATAAGCCACTGTGCCTGGCCTCTTCTTTCTCAACAATATCACAGAACACAAACATAAAGGCAAGAAATAAAAACAGCAAGATCAACCTCCAACAGGGCCACACCCAAGCCTTGTCCCACTCCCCAGGCTGGGTCAGACCTGGGAGGGGCTGGGGCAGCTACTCTGCAGTCCTCAGGCTGTAGGCTCAGAAGGGGTGGGACTAAATTAATAAATTAGAATAAACTGGGGGGAGGAATGCAACTCTGTGCTGGGAGGGCCCCTTCTCTCTAACACGCAAGAGAGTTGTTGGGGGAAGGTAGGAGGCCTCGCCAAAGGCCACTATGGTGGGGGTAAGAGCAGCGGGGGCAGAAGTCACCTTTTCTTCCATGTTCTTCCCAAACAAAGCAGAAGAATTAGGGGTAAAGGGATGTCTACAGCCATACTACTCTGAATGGGCTGGATATCATCTGATCTAAGATTATTTAAACGTGTCAGCTTCCACATACAGACTGAGTATCCCTATGTGAAATACTTGGGAACAGAAGCGTTCTGCATTTTGGATTTTTTCAGATTTTGGAATATTTGCTATATGTGCATAATGAGATTATCTTGAGAATTGGATGCATGTCTAAACACAAAATTCATTTATGTTTCAAATACATCTTGTACACATAGCTTGAAAGAAATTTCATACAATAATTTAAATAATTTTGTGCATGAAACAAGGTACACTGAATCATCAGAAAGCAAAGGTGTCACTATCTCGGCCAACTAGATGGACAATCAATCTGTAGTTGTTTGGTATCCCATCATTATTGACTCTTGAATTCATATGCAACCATTTTCTTACACTTATTCACATATAAGTACTTAACACTTAAAAAACAGGACACACCATTGGTACAGTGAAAAAATAATGTGTTCAGTGTAACTAAGTAATACCTGTATCAGTGTTAAACACCAGCAACAAATGATGGCAAGCTGAATAAACTGTGTGGTGTACCTCTGTTTTGCTGCAACCCATTTCATGAGGTCAGATGTGGAATTTTCCACTTGTGGTATCACAAGTGCTCATAAAGTTTTGAAATTTGAAGTGTTTCAAATTTTAGAGGACTTTGATTTTCAGATTTTCAGATTAGAGATGCTCAATCTGTAAAAAGGATTTTTTCCTGAAAAATCATTTAAGCTGAATCTTATAAAAAATTTCAAGTAAGAAATTTAATTAGATTATGTTTCTAATAGTACCTTACCAGTTATTCTTTCCAAAGCGTCATTCAGGGATCATTTTAGTCTTTTCTGTAATGAGTTAAATAAAGTTTCAAGACAGGTGATGAGAATGGTCTCGTTAAGTTTAGGTGATGCCTACTGAGTATGCCTTAACTAAAAAGTGTCCCCGACTTCTGGTCTACACCAAATCTGTACAAAGGAGAAAAGGCTGATTCAGCCCAGAGGTTCCCTGATTCCTTTCCTCTTTTCTAGGACCCAGACTCCTGCCTGTCCTTGCTGTAGGTATTATATTTGACCCGTAGTGCTTTTTACATTGCTTTGCTTTTGACTGCCCATGTTTCTGACCTCAGCTTAGCAAAATGAAATCTCACTTTCTATTTTTTGCTTCTGCTGTACTCAGATCTCCAAATCCGTATTTTAGATCTTAGCAAAGAATAGCAGAAGGTATAACAGCTTTGAAGTAAGACCTGGAGTAGAATCCTGGTTCCCTCAGCAGCTAGGTGGTCTCAGGCAAGTCACTTAATGCCTGTGTGTGTTTCAGATTCCTCAGGGGTAATGTGTGACTAATAATATCTACCATAAAGGTATATTAAGAGTTTTAGATTGGAAAATGTACTGAGAGTGCCTAACAAAGTGCCTTGCACACAGCAAGCCTTCAATAAGCAATGGTTACTGCTGTCACCATTACTACTGCCACTCATGTTTCCTTACCCTACTTTGGAACTGGCATTCTTGGTTCTTGACTGTACCCTAAGACAACTGGTGTTGGGAGGTTCAGAACAAAAAGAACAAGTTCCTCTTTGACAAAAGAATCTATGAATTTGGGAACATCTCACTGGAGAAGGAAGACAATTACTAATCACAAAGCTTAAAAGAGAAAACCCTGGAAGATTCAACTGGGTGTATAAGATAGGTATATTTACTTGAATAGAAAGCAAAATAAGTCTCAGAAATACTCTAGTTAACATAAGCTTATAAATACATAGAAATCTTATTGGGAATTTTTAGTTTCCTTATGGGTTAAAAAAATAAGAAAAAATAAATCTTATTGGGATTTTAAAAAATGAAATAAAACACAGCTTTTCAGAGGTAATCTAGTTTCCATGGGGAGATATTTTTCCAGATAGCATGAAATTCATTTTCTATCTTAAGCTGCACCTGCTAGATTACTAATATTTGTATTATGAAGTCTCTGGATTTAAAGTGCTTTCAGTGTGAATTTTCCTCCTACTGTGCCCATCTGTTCTTTTCTTGTGGGCCCAGAGGAAAGCAAGACTTAATAAATATTCAGTTTTCAGACTTCTTTAAAATATTTTTATATAAGCATTTACAACCTCTGAGGAAAATTATAAAACTGGCGAAATTTATCTCACATTTGATTTCCCCTTATCACTATCCAAGTGTCATTATTTTTATGGAAGACTAAAAAGTAACTATACATATAAGAAGTGAAATCAAGTAATATAAATAATAACTTTAACACTAAGATATCTTATTTACTTGTATATTATTAGATAAATAATTTATGAATTAGCCAATGTTAAGGTGGGGGAAGGCACCAAGGCCACTGCCTACTCCTTGCTGTTCCTAATCAAGGTCAGCTGTGACCACTGGGTACATCTCACCCAGTGATGCTCTTCCTCCACTCAACCAGATTGGGGACATGGTGACCTCACTTTTCATGAATAACTTGTTTTCCCTGCCATGATGTCAAGTTGGCTGGATTCAAATGATCCATAGCTGAGCTCTCATAGGGTAGTGTCAGTATTTGACTAAACAATCATGGATTTTCCTTTAAAAACCACAAGCTCAAATGCAAGGTTAAACCAGCAAAGAAATGGAGAGTTGCTATATTAAAAACATCACAAGCTACATGGATAAATTCAAGATATATGCAATTATTCCTAGACACAACATGGCTATTTATGAAACTTTTTGGCAGGCAGGGTTCTAGAGGAAGGTGCTACTTACTGGCAGGCTTATAGCAGACAAAAACAGAAAAACAAGAAAAAACAAAACTACCTCAGCAGCTGCAAGACTGATGCATACTCCTCTGAATCCCATATGTTCTTTTCTAAACATGTGCAGTACAACTCTCTGATCTGTAAGTGAACAACACATTTGTGAGGAACCAAAAGCGTATACACACTACTAGTCTGGCAAAATCATTTCTGGTCAACACAAAAAAATTAATGTTATTAAAAGTCATTTTCTTTAGATAACAATAGACTTGGCATATATCTCATGGATCAGGCTTTATAAGAATGCAATTTACATAAAAGTAAAATGAGACTATACTGAGATTGGCTGATATCACTGGTCATTTTAAAAGAAGAAACCGATAAAGGAAAAATGAGAAAAAAAAAGGCTCATTTAAGGCTCAATGGCAAAAATCACCTCATGAACAAGTCATTCTATTTTTTTTTTTTTTTTTTTTTTAAGACGGAGTCTACTCTGTCATCCAGGCTGGAGTGCAGTGATCTCAGCTCAATGCAATCTCCACCTCCCAGGTTCAAGCCATCCTCCTGCCTCAGCCTCCCTCGCAGCTGGGACTACAGGCGTGTGCCACCACACCGGGCTAATTTTTGTATTTTTAGTAGAGACAGGGTTTTACCATGTTGGCCAGGCTGGTCTTGAACTGCTGACCTCATGTGATCCACCTGCCTTGGCTTCTCAAAGTGCTGGGATTACAGGCATGAGTCACTGCACCCAGCCAACAAGTCATTCTTACATTCTGGTATTTGTTCTCCAAAGCTTTGAGCTAAGATGACCTAGGAATATAGAATTCCTCCGCTAAAATCTACTCTACAGATGGTTGATAGGTTTATGGTATGACATAAAGGCCAGCTGAGCATAATTTTTCAAGGAACAGAAGTACTGCTTCTCTTTTTATTCTGAGTATAGTGCAAGGTTAACTATCAAGCATTCTCAAACAAATTCCTTCTTCCATTAAGGAAAGAGAAACAGCTCTCTCAGTATAGGTGATAAGGAAGTATTAAAGAAGGAAAGTTCAAATGCCTTAGTACAAAAACATTGTAGGGGAAGCAACACCACTGGGATTCATATGGCTGTTTCTAGCTGTGGCCATCTGAACAAAAAACAATTTCAATTACCAGTAATGTGTACAGCTGGAATGGATTTAGATTATGCTCTCATTGTAAAGATTGGCTTCATTTCATATTCTGATGCCTAAATGCTACAAAAACCAAAGCAAGAAAATACTAACATTCCTACTTCATAGATTCCAAATGAGGTGGCTTGGATTACCTGTCGACCTAGTGGATACTTGGGAAGAGAAGAGGTGAACTTATGAAGACATCTCAAAACCAGGAAGTAATTCATATGATAAACATGCAGGTTTTCTAGTAATAATTGTGTTTCCTCCTAAAAATCACAGAATATATTATTAATACATTAGTCAGCTGATAAAAGAGCATAATAATACAACCTACTTCATGGCTATATAAAATTTCTGGAAAACTGACAAGAAGATTCAAAACTACAAATTAATTTATGAAAATTTGAAATACATATAAAATCCAGAATACAGGCTGAGCATTTCCGATTTAGTATCAAGTCTGGTGATATTTTACACATGCTAGAATTGACACTGTATTTTAATCTCCTGGTATCTCTAGCATTCCCACAATACCTTGGGCCCCAAAATTACAAGTGTGTAAGAAAGCACCTTATTGGATGCTTGCCTGTGCCCATCACCTGCTGCGCACCACAGTGAGGGAAGGTGCTTTATCCTCCACTGTGCTAGCATCAGAAGAGTGAGATCACCAGACAGAATGGTACCAGCCTAATGAACTTGCTGAAGTTCTGCTTATGATGTATACTTTTCCTAAAGTACTGCTCAAGTGTGTTAGTGTGTTTGAAGGGGAAAATGAAAAGACTATGGCAGAAACACAAGTGATTCTGATGAGTCCCTGCCTCTTGCTGAGATCTCCAATACTGGTTTTATTTGCTTTACCAATTAAGAAAAAAAAAAAAAGAATAAAAAAATAAATAAATCTGAAGCCAACAAGCTTTATAATTTAGAATCTAGCAAGAATGATGACATGAGGGAGTAGGTCTTAAGAAATCTATGCAGGTGTGGTGGCTCACACCTGTAATCCCAGCACTTTGGAAGGCTGAGGCAGGAGGATAGCTCGAGTTTAGGAGTTTAAGACCTGGGTGAACAACATAGTGAGACCTCATTTGTATAAAAAAAAAAACCCCACAACCGAAAACTAGCCCTACTCTCCATATTAGAGATTTAGATACAGGAAAAGAAGAAAAGAAAAGAAATCCATGGATGATTAATCTCACAAAACAGTTTCAAAAGGTTTTGTTGGGGGGAGAGAGATGTTTTCTAGAGCCTCCTGAAATATGGAGGAGTTTAGAAATATTTTAGAAATAGTTTAGAAATATTTTAAAACATGATATCCTATGAAGTAATTTTCAGGCCTCAATTCCTTTTATAACTGCTTACTCTGTAACATTTTCTTAAAGGATTATCATCTGTGCCACGGTTTTCAATATCTTTCTCCTTTAAAAAGTCAAATAAAGGCTTTGCTGAGCTGTGTCTTTATTTCAGTAATATCTTGCAGATACCCATTATTTTTAGTGGTCAAACATTTAGAAAATAACTCAGATATCAATAAATTCAAGCAAATCTAACCTCTATAAAGCAATAAATATGATATATCTTCCTAAACACCAACTCACTTAGGAAATCAATTCCTTGGTCAACGATCTATGAGTCATTACCTGAAAGCACAGGGCAGATTAAATAAAAGTTTTTAGCACCTAAATGTTTTTCCCTCCCATTATTTGAGTTGATTGGTAATTTCAAAATCTGTCTCCTATCATAACAAAATCTATGGCTCCTATCATAACAAAAGGAGCCATAATCAAAAATTGTTTTAACCACCACTGGGAGGGTATACTTTAGTTCTAAACTTTAGTTCTTTAGTTTTTTACTGTGTGCCATGACATACAGATGGCATAAAGCCATTAATTGCCTTGATGTGTGCTTAAATAGCTTTTAAATAGGGGGAATATTTTGAAGAAAATGAACTCTATTACTGAATAATAATCATACTGCATGCTACTTGTGCTCCCTATTTTCTTTTGCCTTGAGGAATAGCTATGTGTACAAGTATCTGCGTGATGCAGTAGAAGTGAGTATCTTCGTTCCATTTACTTGGATAAGGAGAGAAAAGAAATACTTTACACACTATAGGGCAATACTCAAGGAACATACCTGCCCTGGAATAAGTGTTCGATGAGGGATATAAACATGTTTTTCTCCTAGGTGGTCTTATTTCTTTCATACTTTTCACTGTGTGGTGCATCCCTGTGTTGAGTAGAGTTCTAGTGTTTAAAAACTGTTTTGTTTTGTTATAATCATTATTTTTATTTTAAAATAAAAATAAAAATTTTAAGATGAAGTCCCACTCTCTGCTCACTGCAACCTCCACCTCCCAGGTTCAAGCGATTCTCCTGCCTCAGCCTCCCGAGTAGCTGGGATTACAGGTGCCCACCACCACACCTGGCTAACATTTTGTATTTTTAGTAGAGATGAAGTTTTACCCTGTTGGCCATGCTGGTCTTGATCTCCTGACCTCAAGTGATCCACCCACCTCAGCCACCCAAAGTGCTGGGATTACAGGTGTGAGCCACCGTGACTGGCCTAGAAAATGTTTTGTATTGTATTGTTTTGTTTTGTTCCATACAACATGGCAGACTAGATCATCTGGCGCTCAACTGAGGAAATGGTGATTGGTTCCAACAATGGGGAAAGAAACTGGCTATGATGGACTTAACGAATGAGAGGTTTGCTGTACCTTTCTAAGGGATTTTTCAAGAGTAATTTTGACCATCCCAGATCTTCACCTTATGTGCTGACTTTAGAACCTAATCTCCACATAATAAAGGTTTCATTGTTATTTATATGTGTTTTTATCAATTGCAACAAAAAACATCACAAATGATTAGCATTTTCTTATAACCTGTCCTGTAAGTTCTCCATCTTACCTAGATACCTGCACATATGTAACTGCCTTTACTTATTCAAAACAGTAATTTTTTGTTTGCTTGTTTTGTGGAGATGAAGTCTTCTTCTGTTGCTTAGGCTGGAGTGCACTGGCGCGATCTCAGCTCACTGCAAACTCTGTCTCCCAGGCTCAAGCTGTTCTCCTGCCTCAGCCTCCTGAGTAGCTGGGATTACAGGTGTCTGCCACAATGCCCAGTTAATTTTTGTATTTTTAGCAGAGATGGGATTTCACCGTGTTGGCCAGGCTGGTCTCAAACTTCTAACCTCAAGTGATCTGCCCACCTTGGCCTTCCAAAATGTTGGGATTAGAGGCATGAGACACTGCACCCGGCCTTAAAACAATAATTCTTAATGTACTTGTGGACACTATTTTACAAACTCAAACCTGTAAAAGGTTTTGATATATGAGAAAATTTTTGGGCTGGGCGGGGTGGCTCACGCCTGTAATCCCAGCACTTTGGGAGGCCGAGATGGGTGGATCACCTGAGGTCAGGAGTTCAAGACCAGCCTGGCCAACCTGGAGAAACCCTGTCTGTACTAAAAATACAAAAATTAGCTGGGTGTGGTGGCAGGCACCTGTAATCCCAGCTACTTGGGAGGCTGAGGCAGGAGAATCACTTGAACCTGGGAGACGGAGGCTGTAGTGAGCCAAGATCGCACCATTGCACTCCAGCCTGGGAGACAGAGTGAGACTCGGTCTCAAAAAAAAAAAAATTCCATTGAATACATTACAGCAGCATCATACCATGTACATGTGAAAATAAAGCCTTTTGAAATATTAACCCTACTTTGCATTCATTAAATTTTTCCTCAGGCATTTTTTCTGTATACTAGTCATAGCTGTCACCATTTTGTTTCATAATTGTGTTTAGAATGATTCCTTTCTACAGAGATACACTTTGTCTAGGAATATGCAGTATTTACTAAAGAGATATGCTTTCTCTGTTCTTGAAGCATGAAGACTTCTTAGTCTTTACTCACTTTCGACAAAGGAACAGAAATATTTATCTGCTATAAGAAAAACAGGCTTGGCATAGTGGTTCACACCCATAATCCCAGCACTTTGGGAGGCCATAGCTGGGGGATCACTTGAGCCCACGAGTTCAAGACCAGCTTGATAGTGAGCAACAAAGCAAGAGACCCTGTCTCTACCAAAAAAAAAAAAAAAAAAAAATTTAAATGAGCTGGGCATGGTGGCATGTGCCTGTAGTCCCAGATACTCAGGAGGCTGAGGTAGGAAGACTGCTTGAGCCCAGAAGGTCAAGGTTGCAGCAAGCTATGATTGCACCACTGTACTCCAGCCTGGGTGACAGAGCGAAACTGTCTCAAAAAGAAAAAAGAAAAGAAAAGCAATACATAGCAGCCTCCTTGCTCTTCTTCAAATATGGCAGACATGCTCCAACCTCAGGTCCTTCCTACCTGCTTAGAATTCCCTTCCTTCAGATTCTTGAATGGCAAGCTCTGTGACTTCCTTTAGGTCTTTACTCAAAATTTACCCTCTCAGTCAGGTCCTTTTCTAAAATTTCGATTCCACTTCCAATGCACATGAACTTCATATCCCTCTTCTCTGCTTCATTGTTTTTACCTCAGCACTTATCACTAACAGATATTTTACTTATTTATCTCATTTATTGTCTGTCTCCCTGATACAATGAAAAAGATAGAAGTTTTGGCTGTTTGGTTCACTCCTGTATTCTCAAAACCTAGATTAACACCTGGCACATAATAGGCACTAGAAAAATATTGGTTAAATGAAGAGTACATTAATGAATGAAGACCAAACACTCAGTCTCTCTTTTATTTATTTTTAATTTTTGAGACAGGATCTTGCTCTAGCGACCAGGCTGGAATGCAGTGGTGCGATCTTAGCTCACTGCAGCCTTTACCTCCCAGGGTCAAGTGATCCTCTTGTCTCAGCCTTCCAAGTAGCTGGGACTATATATAGGTCCACACCACCACACCTGGCTAATTTTTTTTTTTTTTTTTTTTTTTTTTTGTAGAAATGGGGTCTCATTATGTTGCCCAGGCTGATCTGCTTGCCTTGGCCTCCCGAAGAGATGGGATTACAGGTGTGGGACACCGTGCCCAGCCTCAGTCTCTTTTTTAAGTAAGAGCAACCATATTTTGTCTTGCTGGATGTGGTCTATATTTCCTGATTTTTCAAAAGTCTGAATTTGTAATGTAAAATTTCTCAATATGTAAATATTGGTTCCAACATTTTTTTTAAATGTATGTTTAAAAAACACATTTACATTAGACTGTGGGTTGCCTCTTAATATGCAATATACCCTCTTAAATTAGTAATCTCCAACCTCATCAATCCTGTCTGTTATTCATACAAAAATCATTCACTGATAGCATGTCTTTTGCAGTAACATGGATGGAGCTGGAGGCCAGTATCCTAAGTGAAAGAACTCAGAAACAGAAAATCAAATACCACATGTTCTCACTTATAAGTGAGAGCTAAATAATAGGTACACATGTATATACAGAGGGAAATAACAGACACTGTGGACTCCAAAAGGGGTAGGGTTGGGAGGGGTGAGGGCAGAGAAATTATTTATTAGGTACAATATTCACTATTCAGGTGATGGGCACACTAGAAGCCAAAACCTCACCGTCATACAATATGTAACAAACTTGCACCTGAAACCCCCTGAATCTATTTTTAAAAAATCATATATCATTGTTTACTTATACCACGGAGCCCCTATTATTATTGAGCTAGCTGCTTTCTCTGGAGGAGAAGTCAATATATATGTAAAACTTATATAGGTAAAGAGAAAAAGGCTAGGCAGAATTACATTTGCCAGGCATTTATCTCTCTTCTGCTTCCATAGTACTTAACACTTTTGTCTCTAGAATTGTATGTATAGGGGTGAACAGTGACCTCAGATTATAAAATACAGTATGTAAAAATGACTATAAACTTCTGTAATTTCTTTTCAATCAATTCACTGATCATTAAAAACAGACTATTGAATTTTAGGATTAAGAGATATCAGCTGTCTAAGAACAAAGCATTTTCTCATTTATCATCTTGTTATAACTAAGCCTTATTTTTCTCATTAGAGAAAAATGCTGGCTGGCAGTGTTTTCCAGACTTGACTTAGCATATTACTGCCATCTAATAAGAATGCCAAACCACAGCTTTCTCCTAGTACTTATGTGGCAAAAGTGCTAGTCCTCTCATCTGTCTCTGCCTTTTGTTCTCCATATTCCTACCCCAGTAGTGTAGATCAAGAGAAGCACTTGACAAAGAGTTTGAATTTAAATGATTAATTCCTGACACACTAGGCTAATGCCTAGCTCATTTGATCAATTTGATAGACTGCAATTGTTTTCCTTTTTCCTCTACTTTTTCATTTATTATTTTTTTCTAAGAAATTTTCTTCCCCCTATCTGCCCCGTAGGTCTGACAAAAGAAACAGAAAGAGGTGGGGGCAAAGGTGAAAGGCATGTCTCCATCAAACTCATGAACTGATTTTGTGCCTTTTGATGAGACACCATGATAAGCATACTAAACGGTGAAAAGAAGTCCTTACTCTACCATGAACTTGCTCTACGACCTCAGATATTTCACTTCCTTTCTCTTGGCTGCAGTTCTTCATTTGTGAAATGAGGGTGCTAAAGAAGTTCAAGGTGTATTTCCCACTCTGAAAGGATTTAAAATCTACTTGGGAAAATAGGTATAAAGACATGAAACATCAACAAGTAAGAATAATAAAACTTCAACTGTCACCTACATGGGAATGAATCTAAGCTTTCTACATAGTATGAAGATTTTCAGTATTTCATCAGCTGTACCAGGTCTTCTAATGTCCCTCCTTAGTAGGAAATTCCCAGTGAATTACCTACAAATGTACATTGTTTAGTCAGGTAACGTTTTAAATTTTAATTTATTTTAAGTTCTGGGATACATGCGCAGGATGTGCAGGTTTCTTACTTAGGTAAACATGTGCCATGGTGGTTTGCTGCACCTATCAACCCACCACCTAAGTATTAAGCCCCGCATGCATTAGCTATTTGTCCTGATGCTCTCCCTCTGACCTGCGTTCTCATTGTTCAGCTCCCACTTACAAATAAGAACATGTGGTGCTTGGTTTTCTTTTCCTATGTTAGTTTTAGTCAGCTAAATTTTCACATTTAAAAGTACACTTTTTAAAAAACCCATTACTAAGTTCATTAAATTCAAAGTTGACATATAGTTTTGAAGAAGTGGGGCCCTAATTTTGAGGGCGTAAAGGTTTTTGTTAACATCTTGCTTCTAGTCAGAAGATAACAGATTAATCACTTGTTTAGGTGGGAACTTAATAGATGAGTTCTAGCTTAAGAAAATGAGGTAATGGAGCAAACAATCACAAATGCTTCCTTCTAGGGAGGCAGTCTAATTTAGTAGTTCTTAAAGTGTGGTTTCCAGTTATAAAGATTGTAAATTTCTCTGGAATATACAATGAGGTCTATCTCTTAGACACTTGAATATAGAAAATGGGAACAAAATGGTAAACTCTAATGCCAGACATGTCTATACAACTATATAACATAAGAATATTATAAATATTACATATAGATTGTATATTATAATACATAAAAATGTATATACATCTTTACACACACTGAAATGTGTTCATATTGGCTAGGTGCGGTGGCTGACATCTGTAATCCTAGCACTTTGGGAGGCCCAGGCGAGCAGATCACCTGAGGTCAGGAGTTCAAGACCAGCCTGGCCAACATGGTGAAACTCTGTCTCTACTAAAAGTACAAAAATTAGCCGGGTGTGGTGACCCATGCCTCTAATCCCAGCTACGAGGATGGCTGAGGCAGGAGAATGGCTTGAATCCAGGAGGTGGAGGTTGTGGTGAGCTGAGATTGTGCCACTGCACTCTGGCCTGGGCGATAGAGTAAGACCCCCTCAAAAAAAAAAAACAAAAAAAAAATAGCTGGGCGTGGTGGCTCACGCCTGTAATTCCAGCACTTTGTGGGGCCGAGGTGGGTGGATTACCTGAAGTCAGGAGTTTGAGACCAGCCTGGCCAACATGGTGAAACCTCGTCTCTACTAAAAATACAATAAATTAGCTGGATGTGGTGGTAGGCACCTGTAACCCCAGCTACTTGGGAGGCTGAGGCAGGAGAATTGCTTGAACCTGGGAGGTAGAGGTTGCAGTGAGCCGAGATTGCACCGTTACACTCCAGCCTGGGCAACAAGAATGAAACTCCACCTCAAAAAAATAAAAAATAAACATAAATAAAATGTGTTCATATTGATCTTAATTTTTATGAGTGAAAAATATATAACAATATTTATTATTTTTATTTATAAAAGTTTTATCGTTATATGTTTTCAAATCATTTTTATTTGCTGAACAAACTTTGATTATCACTAACACTATGAAAAAAAATCATACTAGGAATTATTATCCTACTTTTTTTTTTGGAGACAGAATCTTGCTGTGTTGCCTAGGCAGGAGTGCAGTGGCGCAATCTCAGCTCACTGCAACCTCTGCCTCCCTGGTTCAAGGGATTCTAGTGTCTCAGCCTCCCAAGTAGCTGGGATAACAAGCACATACCACCACACTTGGATAATTTTTTGTATTTTTAGTAGAGAAGGGGTTTTGCTATGCTGTCCAGGCTGGTATCAAACTCCTGGACTCAAGTGATCTGCCCGCCTCAACCTCCGAAAGTGCTGAGATTACAGGCATGGGCCACCACACCCAGCCTATTATCCTACTTTGTATATAAGAAAATTGAGGCTTAAATAGTTCCCATTCACAATTACTACAAAGAGAATAAAATAGCTAGGAAAACAACTTACAAGGGATATGAAGGACCTCTTCAAGGAGGACTATAAACCACTGCTCAACGAAATAAAAGAGGACACAAACAAATGGAAGAACATTCCATGCTCATGGATAGGAAGAATCAATATCATGAAAATGGCCATACTGCCCAAGGTAATTTATAGATTCAATGCCATCCCCATCAAGCTACCAATGACTTTCTTCATAGAATTGGAAAAAACTACTTTAAAGTTCATATGGAACCAAAAAAGAGCCCACATTGCCAAGACAATCCTATGCAAAAAGAACAAAGCTGGAGGCATCACGCTACCTGACTTCAAACTATACTACAAGGCTACAGTAACCAAAACAGCATGGTACTGGTACCAAAACAGATATATAGACCAATGGAACAGAACAGAGGCCTCAGAAATAACACCACACATCTACAACCATCTGATCTTTGACAAACCTGACAAAAACAAGCAATGGAGAAAGGATTCCCTATTTAATAAATGGTGCTGGGAAAACTGGGTAGCCATATGTAGAAAGCTGAAACTGGATCCCTTCCTTAACCTTATACAAACATTAATTCAAGATGGATTAAAGACTTAAATGTAAGACCTAAAACCATAAAAACCTGAGAAGAAAACCTAGGCGATACTAAGACATAGGCCTGGGCAAACACTTCATGACTAAAACACCAAAAGCAATGGCAACAAAAGCCAAAATTGACAAATGGGATCTAATTAAACTAAAGAACTTCTGCACAGCAAAATAAACTGTCATCAGAGTAAGCAGGCAACCTACAGAATGGGAGAAAATGTTTGCAATCTACCCATCTGACAAAGCGCTAATATCCAGAATCTACAAAGAACTTAAATTTACAAGAAAAAAACAACCCCATCAAAAAGTGGGCAAAGGATATGAACACACACTTCTCTAAAGTAGACATCTATGCAGCCAACAGACATACGAAAAAATGCTTATCATCAGTGGTCATCAGAGAATGCAAATCAAAACCACAATGAGATACCATCTCACACCAGTCAGAATGGCGATCATTAAAAAGTCAGGAAACAACAGATGCTGGAGAGGATGTGGAGAAATAGGAAAGCTTTTACACTGTTGGTAGGAGTGTAAATTAGTTCAAACATTGTGGAAGACAGTGTGGCGATTCCTCAAGGATCTAGAACTAGAAATACCATTTGACCTAGCAATCCCATTACTCGTTATATACCCAAAGGATTATAAATCATACTACTATAAAGACACGCACACGTATGTTTATTGCAGCACTATTCACAACAGCAAAGACTTGAACCAACCCAAATGTCCATCAATGATAGACTGGATTAAGAAAATGTGGCACATATACACCATGGAATACTATGCAGCTATAAAAAAGGATGAGTTCATGTCCCTTGGATGAAGCTGGAAACCATCATTCTCAGCAAACTATCACAAGGACAGAAAACCACATACCGCATGTTCTCACTCACAGGTGGGAATTGAACAATGAGAACACATGAACACAGGGCAGGGAACATCACACACCGGGGCCTTTTGGTGGGTGTTGGGGGAAGGATAGCATTAGGAGAAATACCTAATGTAATGATGAGCTGATCGGTGCAGCAAACCAACATGGCACACGTATACCTACGTAACAAACCTGCACGTTGTGCATATGTACCCTAGAACTTAAAGTATAATAAGAAAAAAAAGAAAGAAAATTGAGGCTTAAATAAGGTAAGTGATTTTCTTAAATATAGATAGCTAATGAGTAACTGCAGTTCAAATATAAAATTTCTTATATTTTGTAGTACCACATTATTGACTGTCATGTATTTTTATGAAACTATAAAAAGAGAAGCATTATTATGAGAATATTCAAAGATACTTTTTCTCTCAACTAAAAAATTAATAGACAAATTATTATTATTATTTTTTAAACAGTCTTGCTCTGTTGCCCAGGCTAGGGTATGATCTCAGCTCACTGTAAACTCCACCTCCCAGGTTCAAGTGATTCTCCTGCCTCAGCCTCTGGAGTAGCTCAGATTACAGGTGTGTACCACTATGCCCAGCTAATTTTTGTATTTTTAGAAGAGACGGGGTTTCACCATAGTGGCCAGGCTGGTCTTGAACTCCTAACTTCAAGTGATCTTTCCATCTCAGATTTCCAAAATGCTGGGATTACAGGAGTGAGCCACCGTGCCCAGCCTAAAATATTCATTTTTTTCTTAGACATTTTCTGTCTTTTGATTTCAGCAGGTAGCCTGTGGGTAACTTTTTCAGGGTAAGGGTACAAATCTCTGTGCTTCTTCATATTTCTCACTGTATAAGTCTCAAGAAAACATGCCCTTAAATGACAAAGTATGTAATTTGAAAATGAATACACCAAAGATCATAACAAGCAAAACTGACAGTCTGACAGTGCAATAAGAACAAGGATAGCATAAATAAATGCTAAGAAAATATGCAAAAAGTCACTGAAAAGCAGACATAAATGTCAGGCTTTTTTTTTTTTTTTTTTTTTTTTAAAAAGACAGAGTCTTGCTCTGTCACCCAGGCTGGAGTGCAGTGGTGCAATCTCGGTTCACCACAGCCTCCGCCTCCCAGGTTCAAGCGATTCTCCTGCCTCAGCCTCCTGAGTAGCTGAGACTACAGGCACACGTCACCACACCCAGCTAATTTTTGTATTTTTAGTAGAGATGGGGTTTCACTATATTGGCCAGACTGGTCTTGAACTCCTCACCTCAAGTGATCCACCCACCCAGGCCTCATCGAGTGCTGGGATGACAGGCATGAGCCACCGTGCCTGACCAATGTCAGGCAATTTCTGTAATACACTAGCCTAGACATTCTCTCCCTCTGTCATTTCAATGGTTAAAGGTACTCTTAAAAAATCTATTCCTGGCTTCTGAAATACACTCTGACAGAAAGTTCTAGCAGGAAATGGACTTGGCAACTAGCTGACTCAGCAGAGAGCTAATCTAGCCAATCTTCAAAGACTCAATAAACAGGCACACATTCTTTCTCACTAGTTCTTAAACTTCCTCCCAGCAAAACAACCTGCATGGGGGTCTGAGAACCTCCTATACTGCTCTGAAGGCATTACAGAGATTACTAAAATGATTATTGAGCCCAATCTAGAAGTGATTTTATATTACGGCCCAGTGTGGATTCTACATTAGAAATAATGTTTAATAAAAGGTTTAATAAAAGCCATTCTGAATATTTTTTGAGCATTTATAATGGGCATAAATTACCAATGGAGGTAAACACATGCCCTATAGAATCTAACATTTTTTAAAACACATTTAAAATTTTTTAAATTGACATATAATTGTACATGTATAAGATCTAACATTCTCTTGTTCAAAATCTGAAAATCGTATGTATTACCAAAACTCATCTTTAGCACTATGGCTTACCTTCAATCTCATGTTACTATCATTACAATATTCTAACAACTTTTTCCTAAAAAAGTCATGAGGAGTATGAAAATAAATGTGACATTATGTGTTTCTAAATGCTCATCGATAAGAGACATGTTCTTTAAAAAGGTACATTAATTCAATAGACTACTATGCCACTCTTCAGTACTAATATGGAATGGTTTCCAAAATTAAGTACAAAATAAAACAAGGTACAGAATATTGTAAGCAGCAGCCAACTGCCAAAACATAATTACTTGTATGTGTGGAGACGACATCTAGAATGAAACATAAGAAACCAGTAACACTGGCTGTATCCAGGGAAGGGACATGGGTAGTTGAAAGACAAGAAGTGAAAGGAAGCCTTTCACTGTACATTATCTTTACCTTTTGAATTATGTATATATCCAAGTATTATTTATTCAACAAAGAAAAAAAGCCCTCCTTTTGATATTCCCTATGTTGTACAGCTAACTGATAATTTTCTAAGCTCATTACTTCTTTCCTAGCGTTACAATATCAATATATAATATTTCTTCAAATCAAATCAATACCCATTTAGCAGTAGACGCCTAAGCTGTCTGGCTTCTAAACGCTTTTATTTATCACAGCCTTTAAAAAGAACATTAAAATGAAATTGCTGGCAGATTCCAAAACTGTTAGGTGGAAAAAGATTCACATAGCAGATCTCTATAGATCTAAAGGTGCTTTCAAAGTAGGCCACAAGAGAAACTTGGTGTTTCAGTTAATATTTTTTCTTGATTAAAAAAAGCCTCATCTTTTAGAGCTAAGGTTTCATGTCATCTTTAAAACTCACATTCCTAATTGACTATCAAGACCCAGTACTTCAATGTATAAATATTAAGATGCACAAATATGTTTTATTAACTCAATAAATGTTACGTGCATATTCTTTATGAAAGGAAAAAGAGAATGAAACTGAAACACATTCACGTTCCTACCTTCAAACATCTCTCATTGGTCAAGAGCGCAACTTGCTTTTCTGAAGTTTGTTTTTCCACATACCTAGAATTTTTACCATTCCATACACAAAAAGAGAAAATTAAAGATTCAACATATTTAAATAGCATATTGGGGATAAGAACTACCAAGATTGGCAGCCACATTTTTTTCATTTCTTCACAAAAA
This sequence comes from Macaca mulatta, assembly GCF_049350105.2. NCBI lineage: Eukaryota > Metazoa > Chordata > Mammalia > Primates > Cercopithecidae > Macaca > Macaca mulatta. Next base: position 98,321,480 of record NC_133409.1, read on the forward strand.
TAAATTCAGTATGACATTTATGGTTTAATGGTAATTTTAAACTCCTTAAATCAGCTGGACTTCATAGTCTATAAACATTTAAAAAGGCCATAAATCCCAGGAATAGGAAACGTTATTTCTAAAAAGTAACTCTGGAGAACTTGCAAATTATGTCCCTTTGTAAAAATACTTTTCTTTTTGCCAAATTTTCAAATCCAACAAGGATATCCCACACTTAAAAACAGAATAGGTTACTATTCCTCCCCCAACTTCAGAAAAAACTGGATCTGAGATCTCTTATTTAGTCCCAAATTCTAGTATAATATGTGTTAAATATGTACTTCTCTTTTTACCTCCTAAAAGATGGAAGACGTCGGATATTTTCACATTGATTATTTGATAAAAAATTTATTCTTCTTTTGGCTTCTGGAAGATTACAGCACAGGACACTTAAGGGCTGGGAATAGAAATGCTCTAACAGAGAAAGCTGAAAGACATGTGAAGATTAAACATTTATTATATTTTGGCACTAAATCTATTGTGCTATGTCTGCTCAATTTTAAGGATTTTTTTTTTAAAGAGCCAAAGTATTTATGGCACTAATATATTTAATAATGTCACAATAATACTGCAAACAACATAAAAATGGCTATATAACTCTCATATTTTAAGGTTCCAATTTTGGGAAGAAGATCAGAAAATGGTAATCTTTGAAATACAAACTAAGGTAAACTAATATAAATGGATAGATTAACTATCTGCAAAAGCAACACATAATAATTATAAATGTGGTGTGGACCAAACTGAGGTTTAACTTAAGGGTCTAATAGATACCCCGATACTCATAAGAAAATGCCAATCTAAAATCAGTGTAAAAACTGGTCTGTTACAAAAAAAAAAAATGCTACAATGGTAGGAGTTGTGCCTATGGATTAAAGTGAATAATGAAAATTTACCTTTTCAAATTCATTTTTTTCCCATGGAGGAAAACATGGTGTACTATCTGGTAGATATAAGTATTCTAATAATAGAATGCTGTGGGCTCTATGGTAGAAGGGAAGACAATTTTCCAGATTCTAACATTCAGTTTGCTTAGAATCAACATAATGAACATTTGGATACTCTTGTATACATTTGGATAGTCTTGAGTTTTACACCTAGAAACTGGTATAACTCACAAGACTATGCAAATGTTCATTATATTGATTCTAAGCAAACTTTGCTTGACCAGTTTGGTATTTTCGGGTACCTTGATACTGGTTGCTCCTCATCACAAATTAATAAATTAGCATGTTAGGTTACATATCCATCTTAAGGTATTTGTTTGGGATGAATCAATAATCTTTGGCTTGATCCTTCCTGAGGGAACTGATAATGAATTTCTGAGTTTATAATACTGAGGACAAGATACCCAAGGCTAGAGGAAATCTTCCAAAATAGTCCATTCTCTAAGGCTGTAAGGCAAAGGGCCTGCCTAACTTAGAAACAAGTACAAAATAGAAAGCAACTGTTTATGCCAGGTGCTAAATTACTTTTGCACATATTAACATAATTTTGTTCTTATCTTTTCTAATTAAGTCAAACTGATAATGTTTATCCCAATGTTAACACTACTTCTTAGACATGAGAAAAATAAAAACTAAACAGGCTAAGAGGCTTGTGCGGAAGAGGAATAGGAGGAAGCCACAGAAGTTACAGCAGAGATACAAACAGGATACGAACCCATTATCACTTAACTATTTTGTTCAAGTGTGTTTTCAATATCTGGGTCAATCAACAAGTTGGTTAATATATCCACCTAATGAAGGGAAAGCTAAAACACACAGAATGACAGTATGTCCTGCTGTACGTCCTACGGAAATCAGGAATTACATAGTCCTAGTTACTCAGGAAACTAAGATGGGAAGATTGCTTGAGCTCAGGAGTTTGAGACCAGCCTGGGCAAGAGAGTGAGACTCTGTCTCAAGTAGAAATCAGGACTTACCAGTATTTTCCACTGAGGACTAGGAAAACTGGGAAAATGAGGTCTAAAGATGCTGTCACTTGTCAGTGGTGTGACTTTGGCCAAGCTACTTAACTTAAATCTTAATTTCTTCATGTGCAAAATTGAGGATAATACACGTGAATAAAACCACGTAGGCCAGGCAAGGTGGCTCACGCCTAAAATATCAGCACTTTGGGAGGCCAAGGTGGGTGGATCACCAGAGATCAGGAGTTCAAGACCAGCCTGGCCAACATGGTGAAACTCCATCTCTACCAAAAATACAAAATTAGCCGGGCATTGTGATGCACACCTGTAAGTAATCTCAGCTACTTAGGAGGCTGAGGCAGGAGAATCACTTGAAATCAGGAGGCAGAGGTTGCAGTGAGCTCAGATTATGCCACTGCACTCCAGCCTGGGTGACAGAGCGAAATTCCACCTCAGAAAGAAACAAAAACAAAAAAAACATGTAAATAGTTTAGTAAAGTGTCACGCATAAAGGAGGTGCTTAATAAATTATCAGGAAACCATAAAATCATCTAATCTGATTGCCTTATTTTACAAATGAGAAAACTGAGACCCAGAGAGATTAATAACTTGGTTAAAGTCCTTTACTTTCTGTCTCAAGGTATTTAGAGTACAGTTTCTATTTCCTGAATCTCTTTTTCCCTTGGCTTCAGTGGTACTCTACTTTCTATTGGTTCTCCTTGTTTTTAGTCTCCTTTCTACTGCTCACTTTTACAGGTCGGTTTGTCTTTCCTTACTCCCTCTAGGTGACATTTCATCCTCATAACATGACTTTAACTGCCACCTTTTAAGGATAAGTCCTAAATATCTATTTCCAGTCCAAACCTTTCTCCTAGAGCACAAAATCTTTATATCTAACACACCCCTAAATTAACCATATACAAAAAGAAACTCATCCTTTTCTCACAACAACCTTGCTCTTTGCTATGTATTAACATGTACAGTTAATAAACGGTACTAACCTCCAATCTGCCAAGCTAGAGTATGTGTCATCTTGTTCCTCTCTTAAATATCCTTTCAGCTTCAAGTAAGAAAAAACAAAACAAAAAAACATCCTATCACCTACTTAGTCACCAGGTTTTTTGATTCGATCTCATCCTCAAATTTGTTTCCTCCTTTCTAGTTCCACTACCATTACCTTAGTTTATTTAAGTCCTTGTCATGTCCTGTCTAGATTACTGCAATAGCATTCTAACAGATCTCTCTTCCTCTACTGTTGCTTTTGCCTGAAATTCTGACCCGGCTAGCTCCTATTTCTTAGGAATACACTTCTGTTCTCCTATGGAACCCCAAGGCATGTTTCTTTCATAGCATTGACTACTCAGACTTGTGGGTTTACTCTTTTGCCTCCATGATTAAACAAAGAACAATTTTAAGGCAGAGATTTCTTTTTTGATCTGTATCTTCAGGGTTCAGCATAGTGCTTGGTTGACAATATTTATGAGTAAATGAATGAAATGAAATGAAAGAAATAATTAGGAAGTTTTATCTTAATATCATTTAATTCTACACATTGCTAAGGTAAATAATGCTTTATTCCTTTAAAATACGCTTTAAAAAGTCAAAGTTGGGAGGAAAAGATACATATTAGCCAAAGAAAACACTGCAATCTTTTTTTGAAGCAAGAAAACATGATAATTTATCATCTTCAAGGCACTACACAAAGATGAAGTATTATCAAATTGAACTTTTGCACCAAAGGTTACTAATATATATAGGTTTTTAAAATCAGAATTTTTTTTTATAGAGACAGGTCTCTTGCTCTGTCGCCCAGGCTAGAGTGCAGTGGCACAATTACGGCTCACTGCAGCCTTGACTTCCCAGGCTCATGTGATTCTCCCACCTCACCCTCCCAAGGACCTGGGACTCTGTAAATAAGCCACCACGCCTGGCTTATTTTTAAATTTTTAGTAGAGATGAGGCTGCATTATGTTGTTCAGGCTGGTCTCAAACTCCTAAGCTCAAGTGATCCTGCCACTTTGACTTCTTAAAATGCTGGGATTACAGGCATGAGCCACTGTGCCTGGCATAATATATAGGTTTTAATGCACTAGACAACTGGCATGTGTTCACAATGACTACACTTATGTAGCTGCCAAGAAAAGGAAATAATACTAACTTTTAAACAACTGGAGAATGGGGATCTGTTTAGGTTACAGCATATATCATGAAGCTAAATTCCTGAATCAGCTTCGGGCAATTCATGAAACTAGTGAAAATGCATTCCCAGTGTATCAGAATACAAATTACAGAGACACACACACACACACACATGCATGGTCCAGGAACTAAAAATGTTTTTTATATCTTTAAAGGATTATTAAAGAAGAAGAAACAGAAGCAGCAATAGCAGTGACTACATGTAGCATGCAAAGCTAAAAATGGGCTGGGCGTGGTGGCTCGTGCCTGTAATCCCAGCACTCTGGGAGCCGAAGTGGGTGATCACCTGAGGTCAGGAGTTCGAGACCAGTCTGGCCAACATGGTGAATCCCCATTTTTATTAAAAATACAAAAATTAGCCAGGCGTGGTGGCACGCACCTGTAATCCCAGCTACATGGGAGGCTGAGGCAGAAGTGTTTGAACCTGGGAGGCAAAGGTTGCAGTGAGCTAAGATCATGCCACTGCATTCCCGCCTGGGCAACTAAGTGAGACTCCATCTCAGGAAAAAAAAAAAAAAAAAAAAAAGCTAAAAATGTTTAATATCTGGCCCTTTACAGAAGTTTGCTGACCCCTTATATATAGCATTTCCTTGGTAGAAAAAGTCCATAAGCTTTCATGAGAGTCTCAGAAACAAACCAGAAAAATCCCCTTGTCCCTACCCCCAAAATGGTTAAGAATTGCTGGAATAGAAGTCTTTTCCCATTATTGATATCCTAATGAATGTATTCTCTACATTTTGCTTCAAGCTAACAAAGGAATGGTAGAACCTAGAATAAAATAACTGGAATTTACTTACTTTAGACTTTGAAATTTAAAATGTCTATCACACTAGACAGCCTGTAATACTGTGCAAATTATTTAGAATCAGTTTGAGAATTTTCAAACCCATTACTGTGTTCTTACCTGAAGTCCTTTTATAAAGTTTTGAATTGAGAAATCATGATACAAAAAGATGTTGGTGAGAACCTGTAATACTTTTTCATTTATTTTAAAGGGAAACTGAGTTGTAAGAAGTAGCTGAAAGAGATTAAAAGGGAGGGAGACACACTCCTTGTTAGTCTTTACTCTTCATAAATATTAAGTATTAATAATGAGGCAAAGAATGATACTATGACACAGTTAACTACGAAAGGTGTGATAGTAGCTGGTTTTTTTAAGCTCAAATGTCAACAAAAATTTTAAGTTAATTTATACAACAGTAGCAAAAAGAAGCTACTTATACTATATCTTCAGAACCAAAGATCTATACCATCTTCCATCAAATTCCTAATTTAAAAAATGCCACCTATTAACTATATGATCCTTTTTTTTTTCCCCACCAGAAACTACTGAAGAAGCTGCAGCCTTTGGCAATTCTTATTACCAGATGAGATTTTTTTCAATCCTACCAATTCAAATTAAGGAGTAACGTATTATGTATTGTTGAATGAGAAACACAAAATTAACACAAATGTCTATTACAAAAGTATAGAATAGCTGAATTTGTATTATTCGGCTAATTTTCAATAGTCTATAGTAATGTTTTACATCTGAAAATGAAAAGCTACAGAAGGCTTCTTAAACAGAAGCATAGTTGTAAAAGGCCAATTGAATTTGACTATAACCAAGTTGTTTTTTTTTGTTTTTTTTTGTGTTTTTTTGTAGAGGAAAGGTCTTGCTCTTTTGCCCAGGCTGGAGTGCAGTGGTGGCATCATAGCTCACTGTAACCTTGAACTTCTAGGCTCAAGTGATCCTCGCACCTCAGCCTACCAAGTAGCAGGGATTATAGGTGCTTGCCACCCTTTCCAGCCTAGCCAAGCAAATTAAAAAATTGTAGTTTGAAAAAAATTCTCCTTAAAGTGTCTATAGATCACCTTTATGGAAAAAAACAAAAAAACAAAATCCATGTATAAGTGGCTAGTGGGCAGGCTGTTATTAGTTTACCTTAAATAAGCAGCATAAAGCACATCTTAAAGGAGGTGAGTCCAGAAGAAATTTGGGGAAGGTCAATGATATGGTTTGGCTGTGTCCACAACCAAATCTCATCTTGAATTCCCAAGTGCTGTGGGAGGGACCTGGTGGGAGGTAACTGAATCATGGGGAAAAGTCCTTTCCATGCCATTCTCATGACAGTGAATAAGTCTTACAAAATCTGATGGTTTTATAAAGAGGAGTTCCCCTGCACAAGCTCTCTCTCTTTGCCTGCTGCCATCCATGTACGATGTGACTTGCTCCTCCTTGCCTTCCACCATGATTGTGAGGTCTCCCCAGCCAAGTGGAACTATGAGTCCATTAAACCTCTTTCTTTTGTAAATTGCCCAGTCTCAGGTGTATCTTTATCAGCAGCGTGAGAACAGACTAATACAGTCAATATTAAAGAATCATACTTGCATTTATGTAGAAACACAGTTAATTAACTTTAGTTGCTAAGGTCTAGGAAAATGTTTGTATTTATTTGTTGTCATGAGCAGCATGACAAATCAGTTAGGAAACAGTCCATTAAAAATTTCAAATCATTTTATACAAAATGTAAGAGTCAGGCTGGGTGTGGTGGCTCATGCCTGTAATCCCAGCACTTTGGGAGGCCAAGGTGGGTAGATCACTTGAGGTCAGGAGTTCCAGACCAGCCTGGCCAATATGGTACCCTGTGTCTACTAAAAATACAAATTAGCCAGGCGTGGTGGCGCACCACATGTAGTCCCAGCTACTCAGGATGCTGAGGCAGGAGAATCACTTGAACCTGGGAGGCGGAGGTTGCAGTGAGCCAAGCTCGCACCACCACACTCCAGCCTGGGTGACAGAGCTAGGTGCCTTCTCAAAAAAATAAAAATTAGAAAAACTAAAATGTAAGAATCAAAATATATTGTTACTAGGAAGTCTACAAATTCTGTAAAAATTTACATTATAAACCTATAATTTTTTACTGAGTAAAGATAAAAAGAGATAAGTACAAAAGAGGTAATATACAAAAATCACTGTAAAACTATAAAACACTACAAAAATTATTAAGTAAAAATATTAAAGTATGTGAAAGAATATGTTCAATATAGTACTCAGAGTTGTAGGGGCTTATCATTAAGAGTTATCTTAACAAGCTATTATTGGCAGTTTTCTTTTCATCCTATTTCACTGGTAAAACTTATTCTTTTTACCTTATCGAGTACCGTAGTCAGGTGCTCCTTACAAGACAAAGATTGGAACAGTTCTATGCACAATAGAGATGATACTGCATGAGGAAGCAATCGGTGGATGATAATAGGAGATGTGGCAATTCCAAAAATGAGTATTAGTGGAAATTCATGGAGATGATGACTAGTTTTGAAAGAAAGACACGAAAGTGAAATTTATTTAGCAAATGTATTTCAATACATCATATTTCAAGATAAGACAAACTTTATTTTAATGCTTACTTTATAAGACACTATTAAGGATTATCACTGCAAACACTAAAATTTTCTAAGTCTTTCACTTTCTTCTTTTAAACAGAAAAATAATTACTTTCCAGACAGTCTAGCTCTGAATTCAATCTCTTAATAAATCCTCTCATTTTATAAATAAGAACAGAGTGGTCCAGAAAGTTTTCCCGAAGATTATACAATCTTTTTTCTTTTTTTTTTTTTTGAGATGGAGTCCCGCTCTGTCACCCAGACTGGAGTGCAGTGGTGCAATCTCGGCTCACTACAACCTCCGCCTCCTGGGTTCAAGCAATTCTCCGGCCTCAGCCACCCGAGTAGCTGGGACTACAGGCGCATGCCACCATGCCTGGCTAATTTTTTAATTTTAGTGGAGATGGGGTTTCACCATATTGGTCAGGCTGGTCTCAAACTCCTGACCTCATGTGATCCACCCACTTCTGCCTCCCAAAGCACTGGGATTACAGGCGTGAGCCACGGTGCCTGGGCTGAAGATTATACAATCTTAAGTGTTAGAAGAGGTGTTAGATACCATTCAATTTAATCTCTCATTCAAAGTCTGAGCTCTATCTATAGTCTTCCTCACTTTTGATGGCTAAGGTAGTCATTAAGTCTAAGCTCCAAAAAAGCAGAGCTTTTCTGTCACTATTTTGTACTGTGTACTTTCCCAGCATGCTAAGCAGTTCAGTGTTAGCATTAAGAAAAGTCCTAGGATCTGGGCTGGGTGCGATGGTTCATGCCTGTAATCCCAGCATTTTGGGAGACTGAGGCAGGCAGATCTCTTGAGGCCAGGAGTTTGAGACCAGCCTGGGCAACACGGCAAAACCCCATCTCTACAAAAAATACAAAAATTAGCCGGGCATGGCGGCATGTGCCTGTAGTCCTAGCTACTTGGGGAGCTAAGAAGGGAGGACTGTATGAGTCCAGGAGGTGGAGGTTGCACTGAGCTGACATCATGTCACTGCACTCTAGCCTGGGTGACAGAGCCAGACCATCTCAAAAAAAAAAAAAAAAAGGAACTCCTAGGATCTAGAACTCTTAGAATCAATGAGGGAAAAAAGATCCTATCAAAGTAGGAATTTAAAGTACATTAGTAAATTAGCCGGGTGTGGTGGCTCATGTCTGTAATCCTAGCACTTTGGGAGGCCAAAGAAGGTGGATCACCTGAGGTCAGGAGTTTGAGACCAGCCTGGCTAACATGGTGAAACACTGTCTCTACTAAAAATACAAAAATTAGCTAGGCAGGGCAGCGGGCACCTGTAATCCCAGCTACTCAGGAGGCTGAAGCATGAGAATTGCTTGAACCCGGGAGGCAGAGGTGGCAGGGAGTCGAGAACCCGCCACTGCACTCCAGCCTGGGGGATAGAGTGAGACTCCGTCTCCAAAATAAAATAAAAATAAAATAAAGTATACTAGTAAATTATTCAACAAAATATATAGCTTTAGTCAAATGTAGCTATAACTATTAAAGCAAGTTGACATATAGAAGAGGCCAAAATAAATTCCACCCTAAAAAATACACCACAGAAAATGCATGTCACTGGATTTTAAAATTAGGGTTCAATTTCAATTCTGAGTCTCACATGATTGTTTTGAAGATGCAATGCAATCATGAAAATAGTTTCTCACTAGAAATATTACATAAATGTAAGATCATGTTATTTAGAAGACACTTTTGCTTAGTAAAACTGTATGTAACTCACAGCATCTAAGGATGGATGGGTATCAGAAAATAAGACCTAATAAACCTCGCAACTTGGCCAGGCACGGTGGCTCACTCCTGTAATCCCAGCACTTTGGGAGGCTGAGGCAGGCAGATCACCTGAGGTCAGGAGTACGAGACCAGCCTCGCCAACATGGTGAAAGTCTGTTTCTACTAAAAATACAAAAATTAGCCAGGTGTGGTGGTGGGTACCTGTAATCCCAGCTACTCAGAAGGCTGAGGCAGGAGAATCACTTGAACCCAGGAGGCGGAGGCTGCAGTGAGCCGAGATCGTACCACTGCACTCCAGCCTGGGTGACAGAGCGAAACTCCATCTCAAAAAAAAAGAAAAAAACAAAAACAAAAACCTCAACTGGACTAGTTTACCTACTTAATGGGTGAGTAACAGACAGTCAATCTTGGTGAGATAAACCATATTTAACACTGTCTTACCATGTCAATTTAAAACTGGCTAAATGTGCCTTTGATTCTCATTCTTGGCTCAAAAAGCAAATGGAAAATCTGATAGGAGGTCTTTGAATATTCAATTATAAAGAATTTGAATACTTTGATTTTTATCTAGTTGGTATTAAAATGAAGATTATACTTTTCAAGTTAAAAGTAATATTTTCTTAAAAAGGGAATTTTTCATAAAAGCAGGCGATATACCATCTACCTGCTGATGATTATGAAGTCTTGTAGTACTTTTGTAGCAAAGCTTTCCATATCCTTCAAGATAACCACAACAGGAGGAGACAGCCATTGACTAGAAGTAGTCCTCTTTTTGCTTGGCATTTTTGGGTCTGTCTTCTTTTAAACCATTGCAGAAAGAAAGAGTTAAAGGTAAGCCTTACCACCCAAACAATGTTATAATGCCACATGTTGACATATCTCTCTTTAAATTTCACAGTAACACTGTTTTTTTTCCTACCACATGATAAATAGAAACTCAGGTTACTAGAATCTTTCTGTGTCTGACATGGGAATAATAACCAAGAAGAAAAAGGTTCAGTAAAACTCTATAATTCATATGAAATATTTATATTTTCTGCTAAGGAAATGACAGAAAAAAACATGGAAGAAGAGAAAATTTTCTACAAAATTGATTTTTCGATTGGTAGAAAGTTATATTCTGCTTTGCTTTACAGTGAGAACTAGTATTTTTAATGAAAAAAACATAATGAATAGTAGTACTTGCTACTTTGCCACCGTGAAATTTCAAGCCTGAAATGGATACTAGGTATCATCTGGTCCAATCTCAATTTTTAAAAAGATATCTGACACAAACTGAAAGTAGCATTTGATTTCTGGAAAGTCCAAAATTGTGGAGCAAATAAGGTATTCTGGTTAAGTATTAGACATAGTTGAGTCCCTATATAAGGCAAAATGAAACTTCACTTATGATGATTTCAGCAAAAATGTTGATTGGAAAATGTAACCACAGTATTTTTTTTTCCTATACTGTCTGGGTACATAGCACCATAACCTAAGACTATGGTTTTAGGACGCAGTTACCTAGTGTTAACCTAGGTTATTCTTTTTCACCAGACTGTCATGGTAGAATGGAACTTCTTTTTATTTGTTTGTTGAACATACTTTACTTAAAGAGCGCTGATTCCCTAAGAACTCTAAACATAAAACAAATTAGATTTTAGAAAATCCATGATTACTCTTCATTGAACTAAGTTGACAGTGGATACTAGCAGCATGGTTCTATCGGATAAAGCAAACACTGAGGAACCCAAGAGATAATATATTAAAGTTATAGTTATTGTCACAGAGATGGAACCTGCAACAGAGGCAATTCCTGATGCTCTGTTTTTGTCATTAGAGGACATTCTCCCACAAATATGTCCTTGTAAAAACCTAAGCACTTACCAGGAATTAGGCTACATACTAGTAAAAAAGATTTTAAAATTTGAGTAGCATTAGAAAAATAGCTACTTTTAAATTAATACCTAGTGCTGCAGAAGCATATCCTTGTTAGATCAAAACAGTACTATGTCTAATATTATTCCAAGCCACATCAATCATATGTCAGTTTCCTTGGGGGAGAAAATCGTCAGTTTATATCTACCTGTGTGACAGTCATATACCAACTGGAAAGTGAATCCATTGAATAATGTGTTTTTCTTTGGGTGACCTGAACACTTTCCTCCTCTTTGGATTTTATATCTACACAGCAGTCCATCAACTGTGAGACCAACTTTTGCAAAAAATGTTTCATATCTGTGGAATATAAAAAGTAAGAAAGCTTATCTCTGCCTCTTCCATAAATAAAACCAAAGCTCTTGAAACTTCTTGATCAGTATATTACTCTTTTTTGGTAGAATGTGTTTTTTTATACTTACCATCAATATAGCTAATATAACATTTAACATTAACTATTGATGCTCATTAGTACCTGCATTAATTCAGACTAAGACTAGACCAAAGCTTATGCATATTATAATTTTTTTTTTTTTTTTTGAGATGTAGTCTCACTCTGTCGCCTAGGCTGGAGTACAGTGGCGGGATCTCGGTTCACTGCAACCTCCACCTCCCAGGTTCAAGCGATTCTCCTGCCTCAAGCCTCTCCACTAGCTGAGATTACAGGCACATGCCACCATGCCCAGCTAATTTTTGTATTTTTTAGTAGAGACAGGGTTTCACCATGTTGGCCAGGCTGATCTCGAACTCCTCACCTCATGATCTGCCTGCCTCGGCCTCCCAAAGTGCTGGGATTACAGGCATGAACCACCACTCCTGGCCACTTATGTATATTATCTATAATAAAAAGGTCACATAAACAAATGTGTAGACAAGCAAACTATAAATTTTAGGAATATGTATTTAAATAACACAGAAAAATAAAGTTTTCAAGGTCCCTAAGAAAAATCAAGTGTCATATGAATTATTTTACTGATTATAAATCTTTCATATAGCCATTTTTAAAGATGCCCTTAAGGACTTTTACTTAATTTCAATCAGTTTATAAATATGAAAGCAATATAAGCACATAAATCTCTTTTATCAATCTAAATCCAAACAAATTTTACTACATTATGGCCAGGCATGGTGACTCAAGATGTAATCCCAGCACTGTGGGAAGCCGAGGCAGGACTGCTTGAGCCCAGGAGTTCCAGACCAGTCTGGACAACATAGCAAGACCCAATCTCTATAAACAACAACCCCACAATGCAGCTGAGCGTAATGGCATGCACCTGTAGTCCTAGGTACCAGGGAAGCTGAGGTGGGAGAATTGCTTGAGGCCAGGAGTTCAGGGCTGCACTGAGCTATGATCATGCTACTGTAGTACAGCCTAGGCAACACAGTGACACCCTGTCTCCAAAAAAAAAAAAAAAAAAAAGAAAAGGAGTGTGAACACTATGATTTCATGGGTTCACATGCTCAGGATTAGCTCTGTCAATGGACTATTTTTTACCATGGTGGCTTTTCAAAGCGGGACAGTAAGATGATTTATGGCTGAAACATGAGCCCACGTGTCTACTCTCTTTTGAGATGAACAAGAGCTCCTCATTCCCCAATTCTCAGCTTTCCGCCCTAAGTCTTTCTACTTATTAAACGTTTCACTGGGTTAAAGAACGCATCTCGCAAAATGCCTGGACTGCTACCGGCAGTTAAGCTGATAGGGCAGAAATGAGTCCAGAATAAAGACAGCAAAAGGAGGCAGAGTTCTATAATAGTCACAATTACTCTGAGAGGCCCCAAGCCTAACCCTGCCCAAAACATAGCACTGTGCTCTTTCCACCAATAAAAAGGAATAAAGAAAGCCTGAAAAAGAGAGAAAAGGATGAAACAAGTCTGTAGCATCTCACCAAGGTTATTATGGCATTTATATTTTACCTGGACAATCTTTAGCTTGCAATGAGACTACATATGGTGTGACATTATTCTGAAGGGCCTCTGTTAGACTTCTGAATGTTAAATCATGATCTGTGACATTCACACCTATGAGATAATACATCAATATTATATCACCATTTTTATTAATAATAATTTAATGACAAAAGCTATTGAACATATCAAGCACTCACAAGTAAAAACATTTAAAAAAATGATTAATGACAGAAACCAAGAAAATATACTATATAAATGAGATATCCATTAACAATAGCTATCCAAAGGCATGCATTATATTTGTCAGGGAAGATATTTTGCACAATTCCTCTTTCAAACAAATTACTGGGAGGTGCACTTGAAAACTTTTTTTTTTTTGAGACAGAATCTTGCTCTGTCGTCCAGGCTGGAATGCAGCAGCTCAATCTCGGCTAACGGCATCCTTCGTCTCCCAAGTTCAGGTGATTCTCCTGCCTCAGCCTCCTAAGTAGCTGGAATTACAGGTATGTGCCACCACACCAGCTAATTTTTGTAGTTTAGTAGAGACAGGGTTTCACCATGTTGGCCAGGCTGGTCTCAAACTCCTGACCTCAAGTGATCCACCCGCCTCAGCCTCCCAACATGCTGGGATCACAGCCGTGAGCCACCGTGCCCAGCCAACCCTTGAAAACATCTTAGAAGTAATTTCATTGCTTTGTCAAATTCATAACAAGCTCTTTAAGGAAATTAAAACTAGCCAGGTGCAGTAACTCACGCCCATAATCCCAGCACTCTGGGAAGATCACTTGAAGCCAGGAGTTCAAGACGGGCCTGGCAAACGTGGTGAGACCCTATCTCTATAAAAGTTTCAAAAAAGTAAAACTATGGGTTCTATTGCTATTTATGGAATCCCTGGTTTTCATTTCTGCAAAGCAGAGTTTCAGGGCACCGCATACAGTTATCAAATTTTTGAGTGAAAAATTTCCCACTACTTTGGAAAAAAATTCTGTTAACTGGTATCTTCCCTAACATAACCATCTGTGATTTCTAGAAAGTCATTTGGTGCTTAGGCAGATAGCAGCAGCAGTCACTTTCAAACAAAGAGTTACAGTTGCAAAACTTTCATTGCTTGTAAGAAAAAGAAAAATTTCAGAATCATCCATGCCAGCAATAATAAACCATTTTTTTTTTTTCTAGAGGAGCCAAAGAATAAAAATATTAGCAGACTATTTTTTAAATGGATATTGAAAATAGAAAATATCAAAACTATTCCTAGCATGCATTATGGTCTATGATTATAATAATGCATCCCTGAACAAATTTAGAAGTTCAGTAAAACACTGGTTTATCTTGTCTTTCACTGACTGGCTATAAGCTATTTATTACTAACATTATATTCGTTATATTTATATTATAAAACAATGAACTTGTCTATCACAAACAAGATAATCAACAATGTGTTTAACTAGAAAAATGTTCTCCTCAGACCATGCTTTTAAAACATTCTTTCCATTAGCTTGGTACAAGTGGGCCATCATTGGGCCTCAGTTTTTCATCAAATGGGAGAGTTTTTAGATGTTGCATTGTAAAGCTGGTCCACAGTATCATAAAAATAATTCCCTTGAGTCTTATGAGTGTGGTCCTGGGACTAGCAATATGGGCATCAGCTGGTATCCTGTCAGAAATGTAAAATTTCAGGCCTCACCCCAGACCCATTAACCAAAATCTACATTTTAATATGATCCCTGGAGGTTATTTGTGGGTACATTAAAGTTGAGAATTAATTCCTTATCTCAGAGCTAACTAGCATAACAAATCTTGAATAAATTGAAGCAGAAATTAAGAGCATGTTTGGAATCCAAATAAATTCAACTTTGTTTTCAAAGGGAATGAAGAAAACTTGCTAACATTACAAAGAAATTTTTTCCATTGTGCTGGAATCCAAATGTTTGGTAAAGATGAGATATTAATGATGGCTATTTAAGTACTTAATTTACAACCTGCAACTTGAAAGCAATTTATGTGCAATTCATCCAAACACCTCCTTGTAGGTAATTAATATGAATATAATGAAAAAATCTAAGATTGAAAAACTATGCACAGGAAAATAAAATTAAGGTCACAGAGTAATTCCATTGAAGATATGATTTTAAAAAGTCTGAAAACCAAATCTACTAACACTGGTAGTTTCTTTATTACCAAATCTCATATACTCTTGTATCTATAAAGAAAGAGTAAAACAAATGTATTTTCCCTTCTGACCAAAAGTTGAGGAGAACATTAGCTAGATAAATTCCTTTTAATTTACAAACATATGACCATCTGTAAAGATATAAGGAATTTTTATTGGTTTTTGAAAATACGTAAAATAAACTATAGTTGGTTTAATTGTACAAATAAAAGAGACAAAACAGGCTCATCAAAACAGGTCCTTCCACTACTCTCAACAATAAAAAAAAAAATTAAAAACACATAAAATACACAGAGATGCATGCATGAACAAACATACGCATATATACCAAGAACAAGAGCAGCAGTTGGAATTTCTCTGAGTTTTATTTGACCAGCCAAGTCTCTTGAATTCTTCTGGAATGCAGAATGAGATTTTTGCAGAAATTCAATTAGACTGTCAAACAAGTTTTTATTTAATTCCTCTTGTAGTCGCTACAAAGAACATACAAAAACTTATTAGAAATAATAATCTGATGTCTTTCCTGGTTTTGGAAAGAAAATTGTCATGGATTCAATGATGCAAAATGATCAAAAGATGAACCTAATTAAAAAATGTTTTTTCCTTAAATCTCCAGTAATTAGTGCTTTGGGTTCCCCCATTAAAAATTCCCTCTCAAGCCTGGTCAACATAGTGAAACCTCACTTTCACAGATAAAAAGACAAATTAGCTGGGTGTAATGGTGCACGTCTGTGGTCCCAGCTGCTTGGGAAGCTGAGGTGAGAGGGTCACTTGAGCCTGGAAGGTCAAGGCTACAGTAAGCTATGATCATGCCACTGCACTCCAGCCTGGGTGACAGAGCAAGACCTTGTCTCAAAAAAATATATATATATTTACATATATTCATATATTATATATACTATTACATAATATATATATGCTATATATTTATATATTTTATATATATGACTTAATGTCTCATATATATGACATTAAAAGGTTTGGATTTCATCCTATGGGGAGTACCACTGAAGGGATGTGAAGTAAAGACATAATTGGATCAGGGTTAAGAAGGGTTAATCTGACAACAGGGTCGGAGAGGTTGCCTGGAATTGGGCTGCATTTGCCTTGAAGAGGGTCTTTTCTAATTTGGCCAATGGTGTCAGGGATGCCAGTTAGGAGGGTATTATGATGATCCAGATTAAGAAATGAAGAGAACCTAAGCTGGAAACCACAAACTCAAATACCTTGAAGGATCACATGGAATACAAGAATGAGCAAAGCCACTGGGTGTAAATCAGTAAGGACTGGTAGATGGCAGTAATAAACTGGAGAGTACATAACCTTCCCAAAGGCAATTAAAACCAAAACTATGACACTGTGTTGACAAAAAAAAAAATAAGCTATCAGCCTGAAATGCTGGCCCTAGAGCTACCAATTTGCTATAGTGAAGAAATTTTTTCAGAGCTGGAATATAAAGATGAGAAAGTGAAGGAGTTTAGAAACAGCTTGATTTCACAGTTGTATACCTGAACGGATAATTTAAGAGCGTCACCATTTGAAAGCTCCTTGCCTTAACAGCTATCATAAACATCTGTTCCACTCACAAGAAATAGGATTTTTTGTTTTTGTTTTTGAGACAAGGTCTCTCTCTGTTGCCCAGGCTGGAGTGCAGTGGTACTATGTCCACTCACTACAACCTCCACCTCCCAGGCTTAAGTGATCCTCCCAACTTAGGCTCCTGAGTAGTGGAATTACAAGTGCACACTACCATGCCCAGCTAGTTTTTGCAGATTTTGTAGAGACAGGGTTTCACCAACTTGCCCAGGCTGGATTATGGTTGTTTTTTTAAGGATACACAGGTTATGCTTGACCAATACTTCCTATATTTCATCAATACTCTTGTAAACTGGTGGAAAGGAAGATGAGAGGTAACAAAAATGAGACTTAGGGTGTTACAGAAAAGTTATTAAAAAAAAGTATTCACCTCATTTTCAGATTTCATCTGCTGCCAAATCAACTGATAAGTTTCGAATCGAAGCTTACTGTCCTCAGGTTCATTTTTCCCTTTGTTAAAATAGTCCTCTAAAAACAGAAAGAAATAAGTCAGTTTCTTTTTTCCTATAATAGCATAAGTTATAGATCTTACGTGCAAAGTTACACAGTAAGTGATAGAAGTGGAATTTTTTCATTTTTTGAAGACGGAGTCTCACTCTGTTGCCCAGGCTGGAGTGCAGTGGCACGATGTTGGTTCACTGCAACCTCCGCCTCCTGGGTTCAAGTGATTCTCTCCTGCCTCAGCCTCCCGAGCAGCTGTGACTACAGGCGCGTGCCACCACGCCCAGTTAATTTTGTATTTTTAGTAGAGATGGGGTTTCACCATGTTGGCCAGGCTGGTCTCAAACTCCTGACCTCAAGTGATCTGCCCGCCTTGGCCTCCCAAAGTACTGGCTCACACCACTGCTGGTGTGAGCCACTGCACCTGGTGTGAGCCACTGCACCTGGCCTTAATTTTTTTTTTATATTCATCAAAAACATATATTTGGGGACAGATAACATTCAATATCCTCTGTATTTCATTTTATTTATAATCTTTTATTTTTACCATATTAATTGTATATTTAAGATTAAATATTTCAATCTTTCTACTGTATTTCTATCATTTGCTTTTGAATTTCTAACAGTTTTTATTAAGTGATTTTTTGCTTTGAGTTATATACATTTAATAATGTTTTCATTATTTGCTGTTATTCTACAACCTCGTATACTTTGCTTCATAATTTGCTTTGAACTCTACTCTACTGAATGACTTACTACTACTATTCTTATATTTTTGTTCCACTGACATAGTTTAGTCCAGTCTTTCATTTATTCTGTCTGTGTATTTTTATATCCTTTTCGAATGTTTTCTCCAAATGGTTAGCTATTTGTGAAAATACCATTTATTACCTGGCTTTCAAACTTTTCAAACTATGATCCACATTAAGGAATACATTTTACATCATAACCTAACACAATACACATGAACAAAAACTAAAGTCACAAAAAACCACACTCACCCTTATTACGTAATAGCAAATGTTTTCTTTCCTGTTTTATGTAAGTATAATCATAGTCCACTAAATTGATTTCATAACTCACACACGGATTACGACATTTGGTTTGAAAAACTCTCATTTATTGTACAATCCATTCTTCTCCCACTGATTTGACATGCCCTTATAGTCTAAATACTTATATATACTTTGAACTATTTTTGAACTTTTTATTTTGTTCTACTGAATCCAGCCCTATTCCCCTACCAGTCCTGAACTGTTTAAATTATTATGGCTTTGTATGTTGTACATTTTAGCATCAAATACATTCAGGTCTTCCTCCCACTGTCCCCAAACATTGTTATTCTTTTTCAAAAAAATTTAAGTCATTTCTTCAAATTAATTTTACAGTAATCCGGTCACTTCTCAAAACTAGTTGTATTGGTATTTGACTAGATAAAATAAAATTCAGATTGATTTGGGGAAAAATAACATCTTTAATATGTTAAGAAATCCCCAACGCCTGTATCATAGGTCTCTTCTTTTAATCAAATATTTTAATGTTAACTGAGAGTTTTGAATAGAAATTCACTTAATTTTAAGGAACTACTTTCCTAATCACGGTTAACTCAGAATTTTTTTTTTTTTTGAAACGGAGTCTCGCTCTGTCGCCCAGGCTGGAGTGCAGTGGCCGGATCTCAGCTCACTGCAAGCTCCGCCTCCCGGGTTTACGCCATTCTCCTGCCTCAGCCTCCCGAGTAGCTGGGACTACAGGCGCCCGCCACCTCGCCCGGCTAGTTTTTTTGTACTTTTTAGTAGAGACGGGGTTTCACCGTGTTCGCCAGGATGGTCTCGATCTCCTGACCTCGTGATCCACCCGTCTCGGCCTCCCAAAGTGCTGGGATTACAGGCTTGAGCCACCGCGCCCGGCCAACTCAGAATTTTTAGGAACTATTGATTTTTAATTTTATCAAAAGCCTTAGAATACATCTAAGTCATTGTATGGTAAAGTGGCAGACAAGGTTATAGAATTAAAATGCCAACAAAAAAAGAAAGCAAGGAGACACTATTATTATTATTACTATTATTTGAGACAGGGTCTCCCTCTGTTGCCCAGATTGGAGTGCAGTGGTGAGATCTCAGCTTACTGCAACCTTCACCTCCCAGGTCCAAGTGATTCTCCTGCCTCAGCCTCCAGAGTAGCTGGGACTACAGGCGCCCAGGGCCATGTCTGGCTAATTATTGTATTTTTAGCAGAGACGGGGTTTCACCACCTTGGCCAGGCTGGTCTTGAACACCTGACCTCAAGTGATCCACCTGCCTTGGCCTCCCAAAGTGCTGGGATTACAGGCATGCATCACCCCACCCAGCCAGAAGACACTATTATTAAGAGACAAAGCAGGCCAGCACGGTGGCATATGCCTGTAATTCCAGCACTTTAGGAGGCCAAGGTGGGCAGTTTACAAGCTCAGGAATTCGAGACCAGCCTGGCCAATATGGTGAAACCCCATCTCTGCTAAAAATACTAAAATTAGCCAGGTATGGTGGCGTGCACCTGTAGTTCCATCTACTTGGGAGGCTGACACAGGAGAATCACCTGAACCTGGGAGGCAGAGGTTGCAGTGAGCCGGAATTGCGCCACTACACTCCAGCCTGGGCGACAGAGCGAAAACCTGTCTCTAAATAAATAAATAAATAAATAAGAGACAAAGCAGAACAAGGAAGCTTTAAAAAGAACAAAAATAGTCACTTTACATTAATAGGTAAAATCATACTGTAACACGAAAGTAGCAAATCAAGACACATGTGCAGAATAATGCCACATCAAAATACACATGAAAAACCTCTTAGAAACTGGGAAACACAGCAGTAGGATACTTTAAACTGTTACCATGATTTCTCTCAGTCTGTTACAGAGCAGGTAGGTAAATTTAAAAACTACACTGAAGAATATAAGCTCTCACTGTTGCCAGGTTTCTACTTGCCTCGGCTCCTAGTCACAGTGCTATATATACTTCAGCGTGAGTACCTCCTACAGTGCCAGTGCTGCTGTCAGTCTCCCTCTCTCCAGTTCCTACCCAGTTGTTTTGCTGGCTATGCAGTCATCCACAGAATACTGAGGAGAGAGAGTTACTGGTCTTAATTATGTGCCCAAGTGACTTCAGTCAGGGGACAGATGGTGGGCAAAATGTAGAGCATCTTCTTACTTCTTCAGGCAATCTGTTTCAATAACTGAAGCCAGTGAAGGCAAGTGCTAAAGTCTGGGTATGTTTCCCTCATTCCTGCTCCATCTGCCTTATAATCAGGGTCAATTCCTCAAAGATTTTCATATTATAACACTATCTGTTGGTCTCAGAGTCACATAATGAAAAAAAAAAAAAAAAAAAAAGCCTAACGAACTTCTAAAGCAAAGTTCAAGTCATACAATTATACACATCAGGTTTACTAGTACTAAAAACTATAAACCAATCCTAATAAGTCGTAGCTTAAATTCAATACAAAAAGTTCTAAGTAGAAACTTGGCCTCATATAATGAGAGGCAGTATTAAGTTATGGTTAAATCGTGAGCTCTGGAATCAGACAGGTTGGGTTCAAATCATAGCTCTATCATTTACTAACATTATAACATTGGGAAAGTTATATGTCTAAGTATCCTTATATATTTCAATGGCGATAATACATTCCTCGTAATTTGCTGAGGGGATTAAACAAATTAACACATATAAAATAATTAAGACAGTCTGGGCCTGTAATCCCAGTGCTTTGGGAGGCCTAGGCAGGTAGACTGCTTGAGCTCAGGATTTGAGACCAGCCTGGGCAACAAAGTGAGATCTCGCCTTAAAAAAAATAAATAAATAAATTAGCAGGCAACGTGACATGAGCCTGTAGTCCTAACTGAGGCTAAGGCAGGAGGATTCCCTGAGCCCAGGAACTCAAGGTTACAGTGGGCTATGATTGTGCCACTGAACTCCAGCCTGGGTGACAGAGTAAGGTCTTGTCTCAAAAAACAAAACAAAACAAAACAGTATGGCACCCTGTAAACACCCAAGAAATATTAACAACTGTATTAGTTATAATTACATTGCTGGTGATATTAGATGTCACTGCATGCTACATGTCCCTAATGACAATGGGGGAACAAGTCTTGAATTTTCTCTGACCTATTTCTAGTAAGTTAAGCAATCTGCAACATTAAAGAAATGTGTGGCCAGGCATGGTGGCTCACGCCTATAATCCCAGCACTTTGGGAGGCCAAGGTGGGAGGATCACTTGAACTCAGGAATTCAAGACCAGCCTGGGCAGCATAGTAAGATCCCATCTCTATTTAAAAAAAAAGTGTGTGTGTGTGTGTGTGTATCATTACTTTAAAAAAATCCTATTCTATATATTCAAGTTATCCATTTATTTCCTTAGTCAAACAATGGCATAGTTCACTTTTTCTTTTTTCAATTCAAAACTAGTACATGGGTATGCTTAATTCCATATCATAATTTTTCCACTGGAATTAATTTTCACAGTGCTGAATATTCAATGTAAATACTCAATAACCCCGTGGGGAACTTTTGAAAAATTCTAACACTTAAGCTCCACTCTTGAGATTCTAATTCAATTGATCTGAATTTGGGTCTGAGCATTGGCACAGGTTGAGCATCTCTAATCCAAAAATCTGAAATCCTCCCAAACCTGAAACTTTCTGAGTACCAACATGATGCCACAAGTGGAAAAATTCCATATCTGACCTCAAGTGACAGGTTGCAGTCAAAACACAGCCAAAACTTTGTTTCATGTATAATAGTATTTAAAACATTATGTAAAATTCGCTTCAGGCTATGTGTTTAAGGTGTATAGGAAACATGAATGAATTTTATTTTTAGACTTGGGTCTCATTCCCAAGATTATCTCATTATATACAGGCATATATTTCAAAACATGAAACACTTACAATAACCTAAACACTTCTGGTCCCAAGATTTGGGATAAGGAACTCTCAACCTGTATTTTTTCAAAGTCCCACAAGTTGGAATTGAATAAGGTCAGTAGATTGTATTAATATCAGTTTCTTAATTGTGACACTGTACTAGAGTTATGTAAGATACTACCACTGGGGATAACTGGTCGAAGGGTACTTACTGGTGAAAGAGTATTACATGTAATTATATGTGCATCTACAGTTATATTAAAATAAGACTTTTTCAAAGTTCCCCAAATGATTCTAATGTGAAGCTATGACTGAGAACCAGTACAATACTTTCTGATAGTAATACTGGATTTGATTGAAGAAGTCTTCTTAATTTGATCACTAAACAGGTATCAGGATATAAATGAAAAAAGCGAAGACAGTATCTTTTTTATTAACTTAATTTTATTGAGGTATAATTTAAAAATAACATAACCATTTTAACAGTTTGACCCAAGTACATACTTACATAACCACTCTTTCAACAGAGAACATTTCCATCACTCCAGAAAGTTCCCTCTTGCCCTTTGCAGTTAATTCCCCCTACTTCATCCCAGGAAACCACTGGGACTTTAAGACAACCTGTGTTGTTTTTGCCTTTAAAAAAAAAAAAAAAATCGCCAAGCTCAGTGACTCATACCTGTAATCCTAGCACTTTGGAAGGCTGAGGTGGGCAGCTCACAAGGTCAGGAGTTTGAGATCAGCCTGGCCAACACAGTGAAACCCTGTCTCTACTAAAAACTACAAAAATTAGCCAGGCATTGTGGCGCATGCCTGTAGTCCCAGCTACTCGGGAGACTGAGACAGGAGAATCGCTTGAACCCGGGAAGCAGAGGTTGCAGTGAGCTGAGATTGTGCTGAGATCACGCCGAGATCGGAGAGCTAGACTCCGTCTCAAAAAAACCCAAATGAAAACAAGCAAACAAATTAGGCTGGGCACAGTGGCTCACGCCTGTAATCCCAGCACTTTGAGGGCTGAGGCAGGAGGATCACTTGAGCCCAGGAGTTCAAGACCAATCTGAGCAACAAAGTGAGACCCTGTCTCTACAAAAAATTTTAAAAAATAATTACCCAGGCATGGTGGTGCACGCCTGTAGTCCCAGGTACTTAGGAGGCTGAGGTGGGAGGATCATTTAAGCCCAGGATTTTTCAAGGCTGCAGTGAGCTATGATCGGGCCACTGAACTGAAGCCTGGGTGACAGACTGAGACCCTGTCTCTAAAATAAATAAATAAACAAAACTAAAGAAATGTCTTTCCTCTCTTACCCACATGGGTATATGAGTGTGTGAGTATGCATATGTCAGAGTGAGTGACAAAAATCTACTCCCTTAATAACAGGAATATGTGTGTCTATGAGTAATTAAAACCCAATAATTGAACAAATTTGTTTTAGTTGAGAGTGATTGAAAACTGTGTGGGACCCCTGTGCTTCCGAGAGATGCCACCATGCCTGGCCTATGACTTAAGCATATTTAAGTCTCCCTATGAATATTGTATTTTAACACAAAAATAATTTTTATACAATTTTCATTAGAAAATATATACAAATTTGTAGTCATTTTATTTCTTAGGTTTTCCTTATGTTACCAATTATCATTTTATTTTCTATATAACATTTCCTCCATTGTTAGACATCTGCGTTGCCAGTCAGCCTTTATTGTTTTGATTACTTCATCAAGGATCAAAATGTTTCTCTAGCAGAAACTCACTTTCATTTCTAAAGTTGTAGATAAAAAAACAATGGCAGAGAAGTAATCAAAAAGACAATCTCTTTTAAAAATGGCAGCATATCCTTTGAAGGAAATTTGCTTCCAACTTACCTTTGGAAGATCTAATTGGATTCTCTTCAATTAGAGCCCTGGGGTGTCCTCTTATCTCTTTGACCAATGCCGTGGAACATAAACGCTACATCAACATGGCAAGTAAGCCAAGCTCAGATAAGAGAATTACTAAATTCAATTAGGGTTAGTTCTTAATAGTTTAAGAAGGTAGGGAATAAAACATTTAATATTCAGACACCTTACCTATTGGCACAGAGATCTTTCTCTTTTTGGAGTTTGGCTTAAAAACAAAGCAGCCCTATAAAAAGAAAGAAAGACAAAAAGCATAAAGTTAAAGTAGCAAGGAGCAGAGAAATCTGATTAACCAAATATTTTATGAGTAAGCACTTTTTTTAAAAAAAGACGGCAGGGGAGAGAACACATTTCTTTCAGATTCTAAGAAATCACTCACTCCTCTCTGACCTATAGAAGGAAAATTCTAAAACAACAAGGGGGACTATCCACTCTCTCCCCTCCCTCCCATGAGATGCCCATTTTTTATTTCGCTCTTTGACACCTGATTTAGGAGGTACACAAAGAAAATAAAAGCTGATTAAATTTAAGCCCAGAAAGGTTCCATTTTCATAAACTTAAAGGAATTCATACTATACATTAAAATGGGCTGGGCACAGTGGCTCATGCCTGTAATCCCAACACTTTGGGAGGCCAAGGCATGTGGACCATGAGGTCAGGAGTTTGAGACCAGCCTGGCCAACATGGTGAAATCCTGTCTCTACTAAAAATGCAAAAATTAGTCAGTCGTGGTGGCAGAAGCCTGTAATCCCAGCTACTCAAGAGGCTCAGACAGGAGAATCGCTTGAACCTGGAGGTGGAGGTTGCAGTGGGCTGAGATCGTGCCACTGCACTCCAGCCTGGGCGACAAAGAGCAAAGCTCTGTCTCAAAAAAATAAATAAAGAAATAAATAAAAATGAAGATCAAAAAGGTTGAAAATAGTGATGTTCTCCCAACCTAAAACTTATTTAAACTCAAAGTATCTACAACCTTAGTAGGAAATAGATAATTGCAGCTGTTTCACTCTATATACTTTTCTTCATCTGATAAATGCCTACTCATTTATCCATTAAAGTTTGTCTCAACACTCATCTCCTT
Source organism: Macaca mulatta (assembly GCF_049350105.2). Classification (NCBI taxonomy): domain Eukaryota; kingdom Metazoa; phylum Chordata; class Mammalia; order Primates; family Cercopithecidae; genus Macaca; species Macaca mulatta. Next base: position 98,346,636 of record NC_133409.1, read on the forward strand.
TTGGAAACCTTTCACAATTCTCACTACAGAAATTCTCCTTTCCCCGAGATCTCACAGTACTTGAACATCTTTATTTTGCATTGCTTTAAGTCACTTTAATTGTATATCATAGTTGTTTATGGGTGTGTCTCCCTGAGTAGACTGTGAGCGCCTTCAAGCACAAACTGTATTTTATAACTGTTTTTCCAATGTTTGGAATAGTGCTAACATATATATTAGGCGATCAGTATATGGAATGAATAAATGCTTGTCAAGTAATTGTCTTGGTCATTTCCCAGCTATGTTTAGTTTCATACTATTATTTGACTAGTGGTAGACTGCCCCCAAGTTACTGGTCCTAGTCTATTCTACCAATTCTAAAGTTATGCACGATGGATAGCTTCTTTTTTTTTTTTTTTTTTTTTTGAGACAGAGTCACGCTCTGTCGCCCAGGCTGGAGTGCAATGGTGCAATCTCGGCTCACTGCAACCTCTACTTCCTGGGTTCAAGCCATTCTCCTGCCTTAGCCTCTCGAGTAGCTGGGATTACAGGTGCCTGCCACCACGCCTGGCTAATTTTTTTGTATTTTTATTAGAGACGGGGTTTCACTATGTTGGCCAGGCTGGTCTTTAACTCCTGATCTCTTGATCCACCCACCTTGGCCTCCCAAAGTGCTGGGATTAGAGGCATGAGCCACTGCACCTGGCCTGATGGACAACTTCTTAAAGATTTCTATTTCTATGGAAAATAAAAGACATAATAAAAGAACAATACCTAGGCAAAGTTGTCTCAGGATAGTGTTAAAGACAGCTGTGAAAATATAAAGTAGTCATTTGGATTACATGTTCCAAATTAAGACCTGTGCATTAGACTCTTTTTTTTTTAGACAGAGTCTCCCTCTGCTGCCCAGGCTAGAGTGCAATGGCACAATCTCGGCTCACTACAACCTCTACCTCCAGAGTTCAGGCGATTCTCCTGCCTCAGCCTCCTGAGAGGCTGGGATTACAGGCGCCCACCAACATCCCAGGCTAATTTTGTATTTTAGTAGAAATGGGGTTTCACCATGTTGGTCAGGTTGGTCTCGAACTCCTGACCTCAGATGATCCACCCACCTCGGCCTCCCAAAGTGTTGGGATTACAGGCATGAGCCACCGCACACAGCCCTGTGCCTTATATTCTTGTATCTGCAACTAGCAGAAGTTTGTGAAATAACATACATATTTAGAAAAATCACGTGGTACCATGACAAACCTGTCATTGCCTTCTTTTCAAATCCACCTGCAATTCAGTAAAGAAGAAAGGAGCTTCAAAGGAACACGGTATGAGGAGTGACCAGAAAGGATCTTAATACAGGGCAGTGGTAGTAACATGGTTAACCATTTGGAACTGCTGGTCAAGTGATGGTGTTTGAGATAGAGGAAGGCCAACAGCCAGAAAATTTCATGAGGAAAGAGACATTAAAATGTTTTGATACGTTTAAGGGCCGGGCATGGTGGCTCACGCCTGTAATCCCAACACTTTGGGAGGCTGAGGCCGGGGGATCACCTGAGGTCTGGAATTTGAGACCTGCCTGGCCAACATGGTGAAACCCTGTCTCTACTTTTACAAAACTAGCTGGCTGTGGTAGCGCGTGTCTGTAATCCCAGCTACTCGGGAGGCCGAGGTGGGAGAATAGCTTGAATCGGGGAGGTGGAGGTTGCAGTGAGCCGAGATCGCGCCACTGCACTCCAGCCTGGTAACAGAGCGAGACTCCGTCTCAAGAAAAAAAAAAAAAAAAGCTTACAGTTCCATCAACTCATGAAATAGTTCTTAAAGCTTCTTATACATGTAAGGTCTCATCCCAATACAGACATTTCTGTTATAATACCAAAACGCTTTCCTGAAAAACCTTACTTTCTGCAAGATACATAAAAATAAGAGGTGCTTATGCAATCAACAGGATTAAGGGACAGACCATTCAAAACCTACAGAATATTATAACCAGGACAAAATAAAACCAGTACCAATTCTAATAAAAATACTACTTTTAAATCTCTTCTAGTGTAACCTTAAACCCCAAGACTTGTACTTTCTTCTTGAGATGTAGTCTTTAAAAGCACTGCTTCTCATAAACCATTTTAATCAAAATAAAAAATCAGATCCATGATATAGCCTTCATTAATCCATTGTTTTAACATAGGGAGAATGTAGCTTCTTCATCTGGATTTTTCAGCTTTATCAGACAGCTTAACTTCAGGGGCTTCCCGCTGCACTTATAATAGAACTAAATGTCTTACTTTTCGTGGTCCGGAACAGCGCTGTCCAACAGAACTTTCTGTAATGATAGAAATGTATCTGCACTATCTAAAATGGTAGCTGCAGCCACATGTGATGATTGAGCACTTAAAATGTGGCTAGTGCAACGGAGGAACTGAATTTTTACTTAATTTTACTTTAACTCAAATTTAAATAGCCACATGTGGTTAGTGACTAACACATTGGACAATATAGCTCTAGGGCTTATCCTCTTACCAACTACACTATGTTTTGCAATTTCTTGCCATCTTGGTAGCCAAGATGAGGTCTGTAAGATACCCCCACCACACACACCCGCATCTGCATTACTTTTGCATTCTCATTTTTCATGACGCTCCCACTCTTTGTCTACTTTCTGATTATGATTTTTAAATTCCTCTAATATGCTATTTTATTTCTATCTTCTGGGCCGAAGAACACGTTGTTCTCTCTTCCCTCCTCGCCCTAATCCTTAGCCTAACTTCTCATTTTTCAGGTCTCAGTCAAAGCGTTACTTTCTCCAAAAAGCCTCCGCTAACCCCCGGCAACCTATATTAGGTTCTTCCCACTCTTCTGTTGTCTGTCTAGAACTCTTTTCCTTGCTAACACTTAAAATTTGTGATCATCAGTTTATCTATGTTTACTGACTTTCTTGACTGCAGAAGCTGAATCTGTTTTGTTTACCACTGCATCTCGGTACCTAACGGAGTGCTCGGCTAACAGTATTTGTGAGAGGGAAAAAATGAAAGACTGGGCCACATCATCAGGACATCCGACCTCCAACAACCAGAACTTAAAAATCCTCCTAGCCCCACCACAAGGCAGATCCGCGTCCTCGCTCTGGGCCCAAGCAAAGTTGGCCTCAACTGATCTGGAGCAAGGACGCCTCAGCTCAGTACGCCGCTCCCTCCCTCCCCTCCAGCCAGGGAACGGAGGCCTACATAACCTCCGCTTCATCCCTTCTTCAAAGGGGGAATGAGGCAGCGGTAGAGCCACTGTGAGCGTCGGCCACCACGTACCTTAGACACCGAGGACGTGGCCATGCTCTTACCGGCTCTGCGGATTCCAGATGCACTCGGGATTTCCCGCGCGCCCTCGCGCCTGCAGGGCAGAGGTTAGTGGCGTGTCACGCAGCTTCTTGATTGGCTGGCATCACCCTCCAGGGCGGGCTTCCGGTGCGAGGGGCGGGGCGTTTAAGGAGGTGAGGCGAGGCCGGGACTGGCGGACTGCGGCGCACTTCCCTAGAGGCGGACATGGCGAGCAGCTTTCGCAGGGCTATAGCTTGCCAGGTATGGATCCCGGAGCGCGCAGGGGAGTCCATGCGGAGCTAGGGACCCCAAAGGCCTTTCACTGCTGCGGGCCAGTCCTCAGTCAGCTGGAGGGTGGGTCCTACAGAGTTCTGTTACTTTCTACCACCTCCTCCCCCTTCTCTGGAGCTGGTAGGGCTCCAGAAGTCCTGTGGGGGGTCGGCTGGGATCAGTTTGTCTTGGTGAAAAGTAAACTTTGAAAGGTACCTGGTGCTTCACTCCTTCCCACCCCACAGCTTAGTATGCTTTACCTGGGTGGAAAATCAGTAGACCATGATGAGACCCCATAGAAGTTAGTGTTCTTTACACTTTAATGACGTTAATGATGGATGTGGATTGTTCTTCAGAGGGAACTCATTTTAAAACTGCTTATTTCTCTTGCAGTCACTTAGGTAGTCAACCCTAGAATTATTTTTGGTAATTCCCAAAGATATATGAGCTATCTGAGACTCAGTTTTTCTTGGTTCAGGGTCATATTTGAACACCTCTGTTGTGAGGAAGGACTTACAAAGTTACAATATACTTGCTTTGTTTTGTTTTTCCTTTTTGTGGAGAACGGAGTCTCGCCATATTGCCCAGGCAGTCCTCAAACTCCTGGGCTCAAACTGTCGTCCCTCCTCTGCCTCCCTAAGAGCTGGGATTACAGGCATGAGCCACTGCGCTGGGCAAAATTGCAGTATAAATGTGTAATTCATCAAAAAGAACTTTTTAGGACTCACTGGCCACCCTTGGAAGGAAACTTTCTGTTGTGGTCTCGACTAACCCATTTCCTTCTGATTAATGGGTGTATTAGTGGACGTAATTAGCCTGATGTATAATTTATCTTAGCTCATTTTTACAGTGTTTCTAGACATTTGTGGGGAAATCCCTCTGCCTTGTCTTTATGCTTATAGATATACTGCCCTGTCCAGTGATAATTCGCCAAATATCACCAATATGACATTTTGTTAAGACAGCTGAATTTATTGCTTACTGGGATAAGAAAGAACACTGCTTAGAGCTTTGGTAGTGTATTAAACTGGGAAAGCAAGGTCAGATTTTACTGATGGGTACGGCTTAAGGCTGGTCTTTCAGAGGCAGAGGGTAGGAGGATGTTGGAGGAAGATGGCTTGATTAGGATTGGAAACTGATCTGATACAGCAGTTTAAGATTGGTAGCAAAAGCAAAGACTGCAAGGAGCCTTAAGGCATAAACTGTTGAGGTTTTCTAAATTGGAAGAACTAATAGACCTGGCATGTGGCTCAGCTGCCTATAATCCCAGCACTTTGGGAGGCCGAGATGGGAGGATGGCTTGAACCCGGGAGTTTGAGACCAGCGTGGACAACATAGGGAGACCTCGTATCAACAAAAATTTGTTTTAAAAAGTAGCTAGGCCTGATGTGCACCTCTGTAGTCCTAGCTGCTTGAAAGGCTGAGTCTGGAGGATCACTTGGACGGCCCCACGAGTTTGAGGCTACAGTGAGCTGTGATTGTGCCACTGCACTCCAGGGGGGCCACAGAGTGAGACCCTGTAAACAAAAAATAAAAGTAAATCCTGTGAAAAGCTAATAGATTTATCATGAAGTTGTTATAATGAATGATTAAGTTATTTGGGCAGAAGTCTTCTAGAACAGTAAAGTTATGCCAATGAGACAAAGAAATAATAAATTCTTGTTAATGTAGACAGTAAACCATATCATGGCAGGTAGTTTTGGACCTTAGTATATAAGCTGTGTGTAAGGGTAGATGGTTTCCATTCTTAGCCCTTAGATCAAGGTAGTGCCATGATGAGAAACAAATTGTGTTTAGTTTTGCAAAGACTGTGTTCTTTGTAAAGAATGTAAATTGGGCCAGGCATGTGGCTCACACTTGTAATCCCAGCACTTTGAGAGGCCAAAGTGGGGGATCCCTTGAGCCGGGACGTTCAAGACCAGCCTGGACAACATAGGGAGACCCCCACCTCTACAAAAAATAAAAAATGCAACTTAGGTGTAGCGGCACATGCCTGTGGTCCAGGCTCCTTGGGAAGCTGAGGTGGGAGGATCATTTGGGCCCAGGTGGCTGAAACAGCAAGCTTTGATTGCACCACTGCACTCCAGCCTGGGGAACAAAGTGAGACCCTGTCTCAAAAAAAAAAAAAGGTAATTTGGAGAAACAAGAACTAATATATCAAGTATATATTTGTTCTAATTACTACACATTCACATTTAAGCTCATGGCAGCCCTATGATATAGAAGCATTAACCTTATATAATTGAGTGAGTTGAGATCCACAGAGATTAAATAACCTACCCAAAGCCACATCATCAATAAATTGTAGAGTTGGTTTATCAACAGAAATCTAACTTTAAAATTATATCTTTCCTATATACTGTGCTGTTTGTGAAAGCAAGAAGCATAATCCAATCATTGAACAGAATCTAATGGATTTATACAGCAGTGTAAATTATGCAGATATATATCTGTTTCTCTGAATATAGAGTTATTGGGTAATGATCTGAAACTTGAGGATAAATAAGAATATTTTCAATACATTAGGACATGGGGAGACAAGAGCAAAGAAGAAAAATGTTCAGTACAGTTTGAGCATCCCAAAGCTGGAAATCTAAAATGCTCCAAAATTTGAAACTTTTTGAGTGTGGACATGATACTCAAAGGAAATGTTCATTGGAGACTTTCAGATTTTCAGATTAGGAGCTGGGTATGGTGGCTCATGCCTATAACCCCAGCACTTGGGGAGACTGAGACAGGTGGATCACTTGAGAGTGGCTAATTTTGTATTTTTAGTAGAGATGGGGTTTGTCCATTTTGGTCAGTCTGGTCTCGAACTCCCGACCTCAGGTGATCTGCCTGCTTTGGCTTCCCAAAGTGCTGGGGTTACAGGCATGAGCCACCAGGCCTGGCCCAGCTAGTTCATTTTAATTTTGTGTACTTTTAATTTTGAAATAATTTCAGACTTACAAAAAGTTGTGATAATAGTACAAAGAACTCCATATCCTCTTTATCTAGATTCAGCAGCTACTAACATTTTGCCACATTTGCTTCATCATTCTATATAATTTTTTCCTGTCATTTGAGAGTAGGTTTCATACATAATGCTCCTTTACCTCTTAATATGTAATTGTTTATTTCCTAAGAACAAGGCTTGTTTTACATGACCACAGTACAGTTATTAGATTCATATAATGTTGATAAAATGCTTTAACTTATAGTCCATGTTCCAGTCTTGTTGATTTTTTTCCCATAAGGGATCACAAATTGCATTTAGTTTCATGTAACCTGGTACATTTTAAGTAGCTTTACGCTTTCCTTATTAACTTACATCTACGTAGCTTGCTAGAGGAGCTACCCTGCTAATGGTGAGCAGGAAGACCAGCTTTCTTGACTCTGCTGATGAGTTTATTATCAAATTTCAGGTGTGGCCTCAAGAAGCAATTAAACTAGTTGTCCAGTTGTTGTCATTTAGTCCTGAGGTGCAATATGTATGTTGGGAAGATATTCAGCCACATTAGGGTAAACAGCAGGACTGACTGAATTATCTAGGTTTGTACTGTTCTTTGCTTCTAATCTATTCTCACAGACCCACCAGCATTCCATTCTGCTTAGAACCACAAGTTGTATCATAACCACACTACAGCAGAAACAAACAAAACAAAACACTATCATCAGAGCAAACAGGCAACCTTCAGGGTGGCAGAAAATTTTTGCAATTTATCCGACAAAGGTCTAATATCCAGAACCTACAAGGAACTTAAACAAAACAACCCCATTAAAAAGTGAGCAAAGGACGTGAACAGGCACTTCTCAGAAGAAGACATTTATGCGGCCACAAACATTTGAATAAAAGCTCAACATCACTGATCATTAGAGAAATGTAAATCAAAACCACAATGAAATACCATCTCATGCCAGTCAGAATGGCGATCATTAAAAAGTCAAGAAACAACAGATGCTGGTGAGATTGTGGAGAAATAGGAGCGCTTTTACACTGTTGGTGGAAATGTAAAGTAGTTCAGCCATTGTGGAAGATGGTGTGACAGTTCCTTAAAGATCTAGTACCAGAAATACCATTTGGCCCAGCAATTCCATTGCTGGGTATATACCCAAAGGAATATAAATCATTCTACTGCAAATATACATGCATGTGGACGTTCACTGCAGCACTATTCACAATAGCAGAGACGTGGAATCAACCCAAATGCCCATCAGTGATAGACTGGATAAAGAAAATGTGGTTGGTACATGTACACCATGGAATACTATGCAACTATAAAAAGGAACGAGATAATGTCCTTTGCAGGGACATGAGTGGACCCAGAAACCGTTATTCTCAGCAAACTAATGCAGGAACAGAAACCCAAACACTGCACATTGTCGCTTGTAAATGTGAGCTGAACAATGAGAACACATGACCATGGGGAGGGGAACAATACACACCAGGGCTTGGTGGGGGTGGGGTGGGAAGAGGGAGAGCATTAGGAAAAATAGCTAATGCATATGGTGCTTAATACCTAGGTAGTGGGTTGATAGGTGCAGCAAACCACCATGGCACACGTTTATCTATGTAACCTGCACATCCTGCACATGTACCCCAGAACTTAAAATTAATTTTAAAAAAGAACTATGCTAAATTTATTTTATTATAGTCATAATTTGCCTTCCAAATTATTTGGGATATTCTCTTCTAAGCCCTGAAGTTGTAATGCTTTGTTTGCTTCTTGTTTGTGTCTTGAAACTAATGCAGACCTGTTCTGAGGAAAATTTCTGCAAATGTGGGAGGGCTTCCGCACTGGCTCTTGGTGGCAAACCTACAGTGCCTGACTTGGTAGTGTTGGAGAATCAGAAGTGAGGAACAACTGGGGTAATTGCCTTTTTAGACTCATGGCCTATAGATTATGTTAATGTGGATAGAAATGCAGAGCTAATTTTCATAAGATGATGTCAATTTTGCCACCTGAATGTCTGGTTGCTAAAGATATGGATCCCTTTTTCATTAACAAAAATAGGTTTTTATGCAGTTATCACAGATTTTGATACTGAACCTGGCAAGTTTAGCTCCAATCTGAGTTTAGTACCTATCTAGAGCCAGACAATATTTTTTTGACTTTGTGCTCAGTTATCTGAGTACTACAGGTAGGAATCATATTTGCTGTTGTATCAGAGAAATAAATGGTTGAGGACTGCTGACAAGCTAATTGATTGGTGTGCTTTCCTAGTGAATGCTCTGGAGCCAAATATTCTATTACATTAGAATCTCTGATATTAGGTTCCTGAATCTAAAGTTTAGAATTGTGCTTAGTACATTGTAAGCACTCAATAAATATTAGCCATTCTTATATTACATATTAGAATCTCTGATCTTAGGTTCTCAAACGAGATCTGGCAGTTGTGAATTTTCACTTGATATTCTCTTAAGTGCTTCCTCTTAGAAGTAAATAAGTAAGCAAATAAATAAATAAAAAGCCAGGTGCAGTAGCCAATGCCTGTAATTTCAGCACTTTGGGAGGCTAAGGTGGGAGTATTGCTTGAGTCCAGGAGTTCGAGACCAGCTTGGGCAATATACTGAGATACTGAGACCTCATCTCTACAAAAACCTAAAAAATAAAAAGTGCTTTTTTTTTTTTTTTTTTTTTTTTGAGACAGAGTTTCACTCTCAAATTCCTGACCTCAGTTAATCCACCCACCTCAGCCTCCCAAAGCACTGGAATTACAGGCGTGAGCAACTGCACCTGGCAAACAGTGCTTCTTGCTTTCAACTTCAGATTTGCTCCTCATTGAATGTGTTAGTTTATTTCTCAAGGACTGTGCCTAATTTTGTGGATTTTATTTCTCTGTTAAAATTTTCAGGTTTACTGTCACAGTGTTTTATTATTTGGTTCTCATTGTGTAACCTTTTTAGGATATTTTACTCTGTGAAACTTTTATGAGTTTGAGGCCTAAAGAGATAGTTATCAGTAGACCTTCTTTTCACTTGTGCTAGTCCTAGATGAAGCCCAATGCCAGGTGAAACAGCCCTACCTGAAGGGAGCAAAAAAAAAAATAAACCCTGAAACTAAACAAACCCGTTGGTCACATTCTGATCCAAGAAAGCTCTAAATCCAATCTCAGAGACAGTTGAAGAGAGTCGTATTACTCCCAGAATAATTCTGAACCTATTAGATTGCAAGTGAACTTAAAACCATGCTCCATGCTTGGTGGCTCTCAATTTGTTTTCTTTTTCTTTGCTCTCTCTGTCTTTTTTTTTTTTTTTATGCTGCACCCATTTGAGAGAAAGATAAACCTCTAATTGAAAACATTCACTACTTTGGGCATTGTTAAAATGGGAGACAACTGCTCTCTCCCTAAGCCGTGGTTCTTAAGCACTAGCTGCAGACTTGAATCACCTGAGAAGCATTTATAACTACTTAAGCCCAGGCCCTTTGGCCTGAGTTAGGGCATCGGCCTAGAAGTTATAAAAATGATCAGGTGATTCAGATGTTCATCCAGGCTTGATAACCACTACCCAACGGCTACCCAGAGGCAGAAGGGTATAGGACAGTGGTCTCTCTGCACATTAGAATCACCTGGGAAACTTTTTACATCCTGCTGCCCAGAGCCCACTTTGTATTAATTAAATCAGAATATTTACATGTGGGAGTCAGGCGGGTTTTCCTAAAGATTTTCGGTGGTCATTCCCATATACAGCAAAGTGTTGGAACTGCTGGTGTAGTGTAGTGACTAAGAACATTGACTGTGGAAGACTCAGGTTTAAATCAGCTTCTCCTCTGATAGATTTTTAAGTTTTCTTCACCTTGTCTGTAAAATCTGGAAAATTATTTAGCTGCTGTATAGATGTGTCATCAGAATGCAAGGTATTAATACATATGGAGTGCTGAGAATTGTGTTTGGTATGTAGTATATATTCAGTGTCCGTAAATATTAGTCTGTCTTTTTTTTTTTTTTTTTTTTTTTGGAGATGGAGTCTCGCTCTGTCTCCCAGGCTGGAGTGCAGTGGCATCATCTCAGCTCACTGCAACCTCTGCCTCCCAGTTTCAAGCAATTCTCCTGCCTCAGCCTCCTGAGTAGCTGGGATTATAGGAGCCAGCCACCACGCCTGGCTAATTTTTTTGTATTTTTAGTAGAGACGGGGTTTTGCCATGTTGGCCAGGCTGGTCTTGATCTCCTGACCTCAGGTGATCCGCCTGCCTCGGCCTCCCAAAGTGCTGGGATAACAGGCGTGAGCCGCTGCGCCCAGCCAATATTAGTCATTATTGTGTTATTTTAGAATATCTCAGGGTGGAGTATTTTGAATACCCCTCGGCCCCTCAACACCGTTCATTCTAGGCTTAGCACCATGTGAAGTTAGTAAACAGTACATGTCTGAGCCATACTGCTTAACGTTCAATAGGAATTCCTTAAACGTACTTTTAAAGTTGTGATTTGGTAAAGGAAAAGTTCTCATTTTTGCAAAATAATGCCTGCTTATTTTAAAGAATTAAGCAATACAAAAAGATGCAAAGAATTTTTTTAACTACCCCATAAATCGTCATCAACACTGACTTTTAGGTATATTTCTATGCAGATATACAGGCAGAAAAGAAGGAAGGAAAATAGGAAGGAAAACTGGATAAATATACTTTTTACAAAATCCAGGCTGTATTGTAATGAGTTTTTATTTTTCAGAATGTTATTTTTAAGTTTTACAATGGGAAAAATGTCCAACATACTGAAAAGTAAAATAATATTATTATTCCTCACATGCTTATTACTGAAATGCTGTTTTATTTTTATCATTTTTATTTTATTTTCATTTTTAAATAGAGATGGGGGTCTCACTATGTTACCCCAGGCTGGTCTCAAACTTCTGGCATCAAGCGATCCTCCACCTCGACCTCCCAAAGTATTGGGATTACAGGCATGAGCCACCGCGCTTGGCCTGAAATGCTGTTTGAAGTAAAAATGTTAAAAGTAGGTTTGTTTGAATTCGGTGAAAAACCAAAGTGCAGTTCAAAAAATTATTGATGTATTTCCTAAATGAGGTTTTTACAGTAAGAAAATAAATTGTGAAAAACATTACAATTTGTAGTGTTTTTACAAAAGATCTTCATGTTTCAAATTTAGACAGCATCACTTTCTACCATAAGGGATGAAGACATTGGCACTCTCACAGATGATTTTACTTTCTTCCACCTTTACCAATTTGTGTTGGGTAACATTCTCACTCAGTTAATAACATTTATATTCCATTTAGTAACCATATCTGCACAGCTTGTCTCCTGTTCATTTTATGTTGAACCAGATAATATACTTACCACCAATCTTTTTCCTGATGTATGGCTTAATTGGCTGTATTTAAGAAATTATGACTTCTTAGAAAAAGTAATCCTAGAAATATCAAAAGGAGGCTTAATCTTTAGAAAGTTACCATGTTCAGAAATAAGGCTGGGTGCAGTGGCTCACACCTATAATCCCAGCACTTTGAGAGGCTGGGGCAGGATAATTATTTGAACCCAGGAGTTTGAGACCAGCCTGGACAACAAGGTGAGATACGCCGTCTCTACGAAAAATACGAAAAACTAGCCAAGTGTGGTGGTGTACACCTGTAATCCCAGCTACTCAGGAGGCTGAGGTGGGAGGACTGATTGAGCCCAGGAGTTGGAGGCTGCAGTGAGCCATCATTATACCACTGCATTCCAGCCTGGGCAACAAAGTGAGACCCTGTCTCAGAAAACAACAACAGAAGAGTCAAAATCTTTCTTTTAGAAATAAAAGAATAACACTAATTGTTTAGTTCTTATCTCAGATTTTTTTCTCCTGATACCACAGATGCAAATGCATAGGGCAATCCCAATGTAATTGTAAAATTTTCCAATCTTCCTGTGTTGGCAATTAATTCAAATTAGAAAACAACAACTGAGCAGGTGAAACAAAGACACTAGTTTGCAACTCTTTATTGAATGAATCTATTCCTATTTAATATCACTATTAAATTATCTGCTTTGACCAGATCATGATCTTTGTGATTTAATGTGACTACAAAGTAAAGTACATTTATTTCATTTCCCATGGGGTTTTCTTGATTGGGTGCTTTATTTTCAAAATTTAGCAACTTAACCAGCATGCATCTCAGTGTTGAGTTTTCTGTATATTTTCTTGACATAATTTATCTTGATCTGTAGATTCAATTTGTCTTTTTTAATTGAAATATGTTAATCATAGAAAAGAACGTAGTTAATACTTATATGCCCCACACCCAGCTTCGAAAATAAAATATTACAAATACTTTTAAATTCCCAAAAGAGTACCCATCTCTGGCAAACTCTTTCCTCACACAATAGGTAATGTCTGTCTTGAAATTTGTGTTTATTCCTGTGAATGTCACTCATTACCTATGAATGTATCTCTAAATAGTATTATTTTACAAGTTATTAAATTTTAGATAAATTATATCAAGGTATAATTATCTTTGTGTAGCTGCAGCTTGGATTTTTTTGTTTGACTCCATTTTTAAAAAAGACTTATCCAACTGGGCGCAGTGGCTCACACCTGTAATCCCAGCACTTTGGGAGGCCGAGGCGGGTGGATGACTTGAGGTCAGGAGTTCGAGACTAGCCTGGCCAACGTGGTGAAACCCTATCTCTACTAAAAATACAAAAATTAGCTGGGCATGGTGGGCACCTGTAATCCCAGCTACTCGGGAGGCTGAGGCAGGAGAATTCCTTGAACCCAGGAGGCAGAGGTTGCAGTGAGCCGAGATCACACCATTGCACTCTAGCCTGGGTGACAAGAGCGAAACTCCATCTCAAAAAGAAAAAAAAACAGATTTATCCATAATGATGCATGGAGGTCTAGTTCTTTGATTTTACTGCTGAATGGTGTGCCATAGCAGTAGTGTACCACGATTTATATTTGGTTCTTTATTTGGTGGAAGTTTTTCCCTTTATTGTTTATATTGTGCCCTGTCTCCCATCACCTTGGTCACACCTCTGATTCCAGCTGCCACAGTTGTAAATACAGGCTTACAACTATTTACACAGGTGTAAATAGTTTCGTGTGTGCTTCCGTTCACTTATTGCTAATAGCACCTCATCTCTGTGAAGCTTGCTGGTCCCAGCACATACATAGCTCCAGTGTGGTGAAATTATTTTAGATAGAGAATTCTGGTAGACACTATGTATGTATTTTAGGAGGTTCCATGGAAATTAAGCCTCTATTGCTTACAGCATTGACTTTGATGGCATAATCTTTTATTAACTTTTCTTCCTTCCCTCCCTCTTACCACTTCTGCCCTCAGGAACCATCTCCCAAATAAACTGCTTGCCTGCAAGTCTTTTTCTCAGGCCCTGCTTTTGGGGAAGCCAAGGAGTGAGTGAGTGTGTGTGTGTGTGTGTGTGTGTGTGTGTGTGTGTGTTTTCTGTTTTGTAGGATTCATCTCTGTGGCTTCTGATAAGTGAGACCAAGTTAGGAGCCCTGCCAAATAAGGCTGCTCCATTCTGCTTCAGAATCTGTAGTATCTTTTCTTGGAGATCTCTTTTGAAGTTTGTGGCTTTGAATTTTGTCTCTATTCTTGTGATTGGTTGCTAGGGAAGCAGTCTGCCTGCCTTCCTTCCTGTCTGCGTGTTTGTTTACTAGTCTTCTTTCTTTTTGTATTTTAGGGACACCAGTTTTCCTAAGGTTGGATTATCTTTCTTCAATTCTATGTATTTTTCTGATTACATTAATCGTTGTATTCTCAGATTGTGTCATAGTTTTTTTTCAGTTATGACTATACTCTTATGTTTCTTAATTATTAGTTTTATGGTAAAAAGTTTTATCATCAATTTTTAAACTCCTTTTAAAATGCACTCTTGTTTTTCATCTCGTCTTCTAGTTCTTGTTTATTCTATTCACATTCTCAGTAAGTTCCAAATCCTGAAGCATTCGTGAATAATGTTCTTCATATTCACTGGGTTACATTTTTCTCCTGGGCAGAGTTCTTTGATCTGTTGTATGCTACATTTTTCCAGCTGTCTATCTTCTGGTCTGTGCCTCCCTCCCTACTCTCTCTCTCCCTATTTTTGTTTATTTCAATTTGATCAGCTACTGGTGATGCATGTTCTTTTTCCTCTCGCTCATGCTTGACAGCTCTGCCCCACCTTTCCATTTGTTTGCACATAGTGTGGATGACTTCTTCACTCCTCATGTCACATTTCTTCTGGGCTTACCTCACCTTTGTGGTTGCAAAAATATAAAGTCTGCCCCCTTTCCGTTCCTCTTTTGTCTCTCTCTCCAGTAGGTCATGGTGACCTGTACACATTATTTCTCCACTCTGACATGGTATATTAAATTTTTACAAACTAGCCCTGATATTTTTCTGTCTTCCTGTAAAAACTACTCCTTTGGTTCTTACTGCTCACACAACACCATATCATGGTTTGCTTTCTGCAGTAGGAGAATGTATTGTGTTTTCATTGGAAAGACCTTCGGTGTGTTACCTTAGAATTTTTACTTTTGCTGGAAAGTGCTGGAATTTCTGTCTTACTTGTTGTTTCCCACAATTTAGGCAGCATCTCCTAGTTGCAAGAGGGAAAAATAATGGAATTTATTCAATTTGTTTTTCTCCAGATTTGAGGTGTTAATGAGAATTGTTAATTCATCTCTGACTTCTGATACATGAGGACCAAGTCAGCCTTGCCAAACAGGGCTGTTCCATTCTCCTCCAGAAGCTATTGTATTTTTACTTGACTATCACCTTTGAGGTTTATGACTTTGAGCTCTTCCTGTCTTGTGTATTTGCTGCTGGAGAACCAACCCACTTACCTGTTTGCTCTCTACTTTCTTTCCTTCCTTTTCTTTTTGATGTTGGTTGAAGATAGGAGCTTATGTGAAGAAGCTTTCATTCACTACTTTAGACTTTATCCATGAAGACTTTATCCCAGAAGTCTTCATGTTTTTTTTTTAAATTGTGAAAAAATACACATAACGTAAAATTTGCCATCTTAACCATTTTTAAGTATACAGTTCAGTGGCATTAGGTACATTTACATTGTGCAACCATCACCACCATCTATCTGTGGAACAGTTTTCATCTTGCACAACTAAAACTACCCATTAAACAGTAACTACAGAGGCCGAGGTGGGCAGATCACAAGGTCAGGAGATCAAGACCATCTTGGCTAACACGGTGAAACCCCGTCTCTACTAAAAAAATTTTAAAAATTAGCCTGGCGTGGTGGTGGGCACCTGTAGTCCTAGCTACTCGGGAGGCTGAGGCAGGAGAATGGTGTGAACCCAGGAGGTGGAGCTCACAGTGAGCCAAGATGGCACCACTGCGCTTAAGCCTGGGCGACAGAGCAAGACTCCATCTCAAAAAAAAAAAAATAAAATAAAACAATAACTCCATATTCACCCCAACCACCTTTTTCTTGTTTGTTTGTTTTAAAATTTACATTATATAAGAATGTTTCTGTACTGATATGGTTTGGCTCCCTGTCCCCACTCAAATCTCATGTTCTGTTGTAGTTCCCAGTGTTGGAGGTGGGGCCTGGTGAGAGGTGATTGGATCATGGGGATGGTTTCTGATGGTTTGGCACCATTCCCCTAGTGCTGCCTCAATGACAGAATTCTCACAAGATCTGGCTTAAAAGTGTGTAGCATCTCCGCCTTCGCTCTTTTCCTCCTGCTCCCACCATGTAAGATGTGCCTGCTTCCCTTTCGCCTTCTGCCATGATTGAGTTTTCTGAGGCCTCCCCATACATGCTTCCTGTACAGCCTGTGGAACTATGAGCCAAGTAAACTTTTTCATGAATTACCAGTCTCAGTTATGTCTTTAGAGCAGTACAAGAACAGACTAATTGTACATGTATCTTTTGTGAAACTGCTATTGAAACTACTGTCTTGTTATTTATATCTTAATATGAGTAAGAGAAAGTAGTCTTAGAATTACTTTCAGGAAAACTTCATTCCTGCTCTTTACTGAATATATATATGTGTGTGTGTGTGTATACACACACATATATATGTTTATACACACACACATATATATTTGTTTACGCTATATTACTAGGGATAAAACATGCTGTGTAGATAGATTCCCTTTGTACCTTGATTGCCAAGAAGCGTAAGTACCTTGAGCTTAGGGTTTTCTTTCCACTTAGGCAAGTTAAGTAAATTCCCTGTACTTCAATTTCATCATTTATAAAATGAGGGTTGAAATAGTAGGAAAGCCTGGGATTGTTGCCGGGAAAAATTAAGGCACTTAAGACATGCCTGTCACATAGGAATAATTCAGGACTGGTGCCGTGGCTCACTCTTGTAATCCCAGCACTTTGGGGTGCAGAGGTGGGAGGTTTGCTTGAGGCCAGGAGTTAGAGGCCAGCTTGGTTGACATAGCAAGACTGTCTCTATAAAAAATAAAAAATCCGGCTGGGCATGGTAATAGTTGGTAATAGTGTTGGCCTGTAATCCCAGCACTTTGGGAGGCTGAGGCAGGTGGATCACCTGAGGTGTTGAGACCAGCCTGGCCAAAATGGCAAAGCCCCGTGTCTACTAAAAATCACTCTTGTAATCCCAGCACTTTGGGGTGCAGAGGTGGGAGGTTTGCTTGAGGCCAGGAGTTAGAGGCCAGCTTGGTTGACATAGCAAGACTGTCTCTATAAAAAATAAAAAATCCGGCTGGGCATGGTAATAGTTGGTAATAGTGTTGGCCTGTAATCCCAGCACTTTGGGAGGCTGAGGCAGGTGGATCACCTGAGGTGTTGAGACCAGCCTGGCCAAAATGGCAAAGCCCCGTGTCTACTAAAAATACAAAAAATTAGCCGGGCGTAGTGGTGTGCGTCTGTAATCCCAGCTACATGGGAGTCTGAGGCAGGAGAATCGCTTGAACCGGGAGGCAGAGGCTGCAGTGAGCCGAGATCACGCCACTGCACTCCAGCCTGGGAGACAGAGTAAGACTCCGTCTCAAAAAAAATAAAAAATAAATCATTCGGTACATGGGAATGTCTCTTCCACCTAACTTTGTCCAATTAGGGCAATAGTTCACAACTCTGGCTATGTATTAGGAGTCGTGCAAGGAGCTTTTAAAAAATACAAATCCAGCAAGGCACTGTTCCTCACACTTGTAATTCCAGAACTTTGGGGAGTTGATGTGGAAGGATCACATGAGGCCAGGAGTTCAAGACCAGCCTGGGCAACATAGCAAGACTCTGTGCTACAAAATATGTGTATATAACACATCCGCCCCTACTATTCTAATGATTAAGCCTTTGATAGGGATGGGGATCAGATTTTCCCTATTATTTACTTGTTTATTTGTTTATTTGTAAATGCCATGAGGTTTTATTTTTTATTTTTATTTTTTTTCCATCTGTTTTGTTCACTGCTGTATCCCCAATACCTGGAATAATGCCTGACACATTAAGTAGCCACTCAATATTTTTTTAATGAAAAAAAATGAATTATCTGTGGATTCTCAGTGGTTTATCTCCTCGCTTGCCATAATTTTTTTTTTTTTCTAATTTACAAAGGTAAAATTCATTCTTTTTGCTGAACGGTTCTATTAATTCATGGTCAAATCCTCCCCTTAACCCTTGGCAACCACAGATTTATTCTTCATCCTTAGAATTTTGGGTTTTCCAGAGGGTCAAATAATTGAATCATACACTATGTGCCTTTTTGAATCTGGCTTCCTTCACTTGTAATGCATTTGGAGCTCATTCGTGTTAAGCATATTAATAGTTTATTCTTACAAGTGGTATTCCATTGAATGGAACAAATATGTCAACAATCTTGCACTGTTTTATTCTTTTTGATTTTTAGCTTTCCAGAGTGTTGAATCTTCCACCAGAAAACTTGATCACGTCAATATCTGCAGTTCCAATTTCCCAGAAAGAGTTAAGTATAATATGCTTGTAACAATCTAAAATGTTGCTGACTTTGTTGTTATACCAAAAAAGCAAAAAAGAATTGTTACTCTTCAATTTGTGGAATAGTCCTTGAAATTAACTATAAGATATGATTCATTATATTCAACCTATTACTCCTATTGACTTTAATAAAATTAAAATCTGTATTTTAAATACTCTGATAGGGCAGATTATATATTATGTTCATTATTTTTGTTATAATAGTAACTAATTGTAGCAAAGTCTTTGGGAACGAGGTTCAAATTCAATTCTGTAACAATAAATAACTAAAATTGTAGTTAGAATCTCAGGGTTTTGAAGGGATATTAAAGATTGTACAACCATCTGGTGCTTGAATACTGTTGTACCATATTTATCTACTAGGTTTTTAATGTTGTGTTTGTTTATTGAGTTTCCTTTTGAGTACTCCCAGTGATAGAAAACTGTTGGTTAGGACTACACACAACTTGTAGTTGCTTTCTCCGTTATAGAGAGATAATCTCTTTGTGAGTTTGGTCATCCTAAAGATTCTTGTTTACCATTTGGGTAGAAAACAGCAATTCGTGGATGAAGTATTCTCTGTCAATTAATAATGACAAGAAATTAGCTACATAGTAGGCATTTAAGCCCTAAGCTTTGAAAAGAAGTAAAGATATAATTACCAGTACCATTATGTCCTTGTATTTTATTACTTAACTTTGTCAGGACTTTAAGAGTAGAATGAATATTCTTCTCAGGATAGAACAAAGAAGTAAGTGGAAAAGAAAGAGAAAGGCTACATTTGGCCTTCTAGTAAAAGCACCTTTAAAATGGCCCACTGCAGCTTTTTATATATATTGACTTTCTGTAAGAGAAGCAACCACCACCAAGAGGATCTCATGATTATATGTAAATAGATGTAACCTTCCAAACTAGTTGCCTGTTTCATAAAATCTGTAAATGACATTCTGCATAATAAGGGAAATGTTACTGGTTTGGTGTTTATTTGTTTTGAGACCAGGTCTCATTCTGTTGCCCAAGCTGGAGGGCAGTGGTGTGATCTGGGCTCACTGCTGCCTCAAACTCCTGTGCGCAAGTGATCCTCCCATCTCGGCCTCCAAAGTAGCTTGGACTACAGGCTCACGCCACTATGCCTGGCTGACTTTTTTGTATTTTTTATAGGATGGGGTTTAGTCATGTTGCCCAGGGTGGTCTTGAACTCCTGAGCTCAGGCAATCCACCTGTCTTGGTCTCCCAAAGTACTGGGATTACAGGTATGAACCACCACACTCAGCCTGTTTGTTTCTGTTTTCATTTGATGTGTCAAAGGCCTTTAAGAAACTGAACCATCTTGGCCCATCTTTTGAATAGTATTTCGTTTGCCTGCTTCCACTTTAACAATCTGAAGTATTGACTTTAGTTTATAGAAAATAAATATTGGGGCCAGGCGCGGTGGCCCACGCCTGTAATCCCAGCACTATGGGAGGCTGAAGTGGGCAGATCACAAGGTCAGGAGATCGAAACCATCCTGGCTAACATGGTGAAACCCCGTCCCTACTAAAAATACAAAAGATTAGCCAGGCATGGTGGCACGTGCCTTTAATCCCAGCTACTCGGGAGGCTGAGGCAGGAGAATCGCTTAAACCAGGAAGGCAGAGGTTGCAGTGAGCCGAGATCTCACCACTACCCTCCAGCCTGGGTGACAGAGTGAGACTCTGTCTCAAACAAACAAAAAAAAAAAGAAAAGAAATATTGGGGAGGGCCTCAAGATTTTTCTGGCCTACAAATCTGAAATTCTTCGTATTAAGTTTGCTTAAAACAAAGGGAATCTCTACTGCTTTGCCATAATAAATTCAGGTTTCCTTTACAGTATGTAACTAAGCCTACCTGTTCGGTATTTCTGACTTTATTCCAGAATGTTTATAAGTGCCAGGAGAATTAAGAAATACTATTTTTGTTAACATGGTTTAATTAATATAATGAATTACTTTACTCTGATCTAATTCTGTTGATTTTATTTTCTGTCTACTATCTGATGTTAGTAAACAGAATTAACAACTTTATTATAAGCCAGTGGCTATCAAGTCTGCGGATTTCACGCTGACCAATATTACAAATCCTCAGACATAGTGCGAAAATAACTATTGCTTAAAAAAAATTTTTTTTTAGTATAAAGAATGAACATACAGGGACTAGTTTAATGAACCCTATGTGTGCCCATCACTCACCATCATCTGTATGGGTCCAGTTGTTTGTTTGTTTGTTTGAGACGGAGTCTTGCTCTGTCATTCAGGCTGGAGTGCAGTGGCACGATCTCGGCTCACTGCAACTTCCGCCTCCAGGGTTCAAGTCATTCTTCTGCCTCAGCCTCCCCAGTAGCTGGGATTACAGGCACACACCACCATGCCCAGCTAATTTTTGTATTTTTGGTAGAGACAGGATTTCACCATGTTGGCCAGGCTGGTCTCGAACTCTCTACCTTGTGATGCACCTGCCTTGGCCTCCCAAAGTGCTGGGATTACAGGCTTGAGCCACCGTGCCCGGCCCAGTTTTGTTTCTCTTACACCGCATCCACTCTCCGTGTCCACTTTTTTTTTTTTTTTTTGGAGACAGGATCTCACTCTATTGGTCGCTGAGGCTGGAGTGCAATGGCAGAATCATGGCTTACTGCAGCCTCGACCTCCCAGGTTCAAGCTATCCTCCCATCTCAGCCTGCCAATTAGCTGGGACCAGAAGCGCAGGCCAGCACACTTGGCTAATTTTTTAAATTTTCTGTAGAGACAGTGTCCACCTACGTTGCCCAGGCTAGTCTTGAACTCCTCAGCTTAAGTAATTCTCCCACCTTGGCCTCCCACACTAGAATTATAGGCATGAGCCAGTGTGTTGGGCTCTCCTCATCCACAGTTGTTTATTTTGATATCTACTGCATTTCATAGCCTAGATGTTTTGCCTTTTTAAAGGTTTTTTTTTTTTAATTTATTTTTCTATTATAAAAGCAAAACAGATAATCTTCTTAAGGAAATTCGGGAAAATACAGAAGAATAAGAAAAGATAAAAGCCCCCAATAGTCTTACTATAGTAAGACAACTGATTTTAGCAAGTTGATGTACTTTTTACTTTTTTCTTGCCTTTAAAAAGACATAGCTATAAAACTACATAGAAATATGTAGGATTTTTGAATCCTTTTCCTGACATAATTCTTTTTTTTTAATGAATATCTCTTTTAACAATGTTGTAACATTCCCTTGTTGATAGACATTTAGATTGTTTTCATTTTTTAATATGAATTTTTTTCTTAGAGATTGGGTCTTGCTATGTTGTCTAAGCTGGTCTTGAACTCCTGAGCTCAAGCAGTCCTCCTGCCTTGGCCTCCCAAAGTGCTGGAATTACAGGCATGAGCCACTGTACCTGCCCAAAGTATAATACATAGTAGGCTGCTGGTTGATGTATTAAGGCTCAGGAAAATTCTTAATGGTGATTGTAGGCTAGGTTTTTAAATGTGATATTAACCAGAAGTCACACAGGAATTTTTAGTTATTTCCCTGAGTTTCATAAGTGTTAATGAAGGAAATAATTTGTGCCTCCTCAAAAATAAGTCTTTTCATTCCAGTGACAGATGGGCTGGATAATGTTTCAACCCTCTTACTCTGCCTATCGAGTCTCATTCTCTAGTTCCATATTAAACACCAGAAGATAAATTAATGTGAATAGTTATAATAGATGCTTATATGTTGATTTAAAAAAATTTTTTTGCACCTTGAACTATTTCAAACCTACAGAAAAATTCATAGAGAATGATGTAATGAGTACTCTCATGGTCACTTTCTAAGCTGTCAAGTCCTTTTTCCAAATGTACTTCAAGTCTTATTTTGTAGGGAAAGGAAGGGCTTTTGATTTTTATTAAGCATTACAGATAATGTTGAAATCACTGATATGTATTTGTTTGACTTCATTCCCTACCCTGCTTTCCTAGAGAGAACTGATCTCATGATGCAAATGATTTATTTTCACTAATCAGTTGCTTTGTGTTTGTTTCTTTGTTTTTGTATTGTTTTTTCACCTACCCAGTGAAAAGAATAAATGGCATTGTCTGTCTTTTTAATGAACTGCTGAGTGTTAAGAATAATATTCTTCTTTTTCTCATGTCGAAACTCAAATTACAACATTTAAAAAATACATCATTTGGAGGTCAGTGGAAGGGTTTAAATGAAGCACACCTTTGGAGTTGTAGAGGAAGCATTGTAGAAGAGGTCAAGAGACCTGGGCCCTTTTCTCAATCTGTGTTTTTTTGCCGTAGGATTTTAAAGGAGACGTTTAGCTTGCCAGACATCAGTTTTCATGTCTATAAAATAAGGTGACTGCTCTACCTGTTTCACAGAGATACCATAAAGCTACATTTGGGTAATAGAAGAAGAAGAATTTTTTGAGATGGGGTCTTGCTCTGTCACCCAGGCTGGAGTGCAGTGGCACGATCTTGGCTCACTGCAACCTCTGCCTCCCGGGTTCAAGCAATTCTTGTGCCTCAGCCTCCCGAGTAGCTGGTGTGCGCCCCCATGCCCAGCTAATTTTTGTGTTTTTAGTAGAGATGGGGTTTCTCCATGTTGGCCAGGCTGCTCTCAAACTCCTGACCTTAAGTGATCCACCTGCCTCGGCCTCTGAAAGTGCTGGGATTACAGGTGTGAGCCATCGCACCTGGCCAGAAGAGGAAGAATTTTGTAAGACGATAAGAAAAATATTCCAAATAAATACTAGGTTATTTCTAATTTTCTTGGTTTTAATTTTTTTTTTTTAATTTATTTTATTTTATTTACTTTTTTGAGACGGAGCTTCACTCTTGTCACCCAGGCTGGAGTGCAGTGGCATAATCTTGGCTCACTGCAATCTCCACCTCCAGGAGTCAAGCGATTCCCCTGCCTCAGTCTCCCAAGCACTTGGGACTATAGGTATACACCGCCATGCCTGGCTAATTTGTGTGTGTATGTATTTTTAGTAGAGATGGGGTTTCACCATGTGGCCAGGCTGGTCTAGAACTCCTGACCTCATCTGCCTGCCTTGGCCTCCTAACGTGCTGAGATTACAGGCATGAGCCACCGCTCCTGGCCCCTTGCTTTTAATTTTGAAAGTACACAGAACACCTTATTCTGGTAAAGGTATGTCTCAATAGAGAACTCATAGTGATGAGTCTTTGTTACACAACTAATTCTTTTAAGGTAACAGGTCTATCTCGTTTCAATGTCTGTCTTTAGAGAAGTAGCTGATTTTCAGCTTTCTGTGGATTCTTTGTTGGAAGAAGACAATGACCATTCAAGACCAGATATTCAAGTTCAAGCCAAGAGACTAGCAGAGAAGGTACTTTAGCACTATTATCTTTTTGACATTGTAATAAACTTGTTATTTAAAAAAAAATACTCTGCAGGCTATCTCAGCCATAATAGTGAATTTAATAGTGTTTCTTTGTTCGAGGCATCTTGTGTAATATAATTTAAATTCATTTTAGCCACATACTATAAGGTTATAATGATTTTTCAAATTAGTTATAAAGCATTCCTCTTGAGCTGACATTGTTCAATTTTTTGATTAACCACTTACAGGAAGACTGAAGTGTTAATTAAATTTACACATTGAATCTGGATGGACTTTTGAATTTAGGAGAACAAGCTTGATAAATTAGAGCAGTGAGTTGCAATTTTTAAAATGAGTTTTTGAAAAGATGAACATTAAAATATGAGAAGAATTGATTAGATGTAAATAGAATCATGATTACAGAGAAGAGGTGGTTAGATGATTATAATAAGCCTCTTTCATTTCTAAGTTCTCTGATGGGTTTGATATCTAAAAGAGGAATTGAAAGGATTGTAAGGAATTACTAAATATAAATTGTTAGTGTAATTCCCTCAGAAAAGGCAGATATGTTGGACAAGCATATTAACATATGTCACAGAGGCAGTGTCTGGGAACTCTAAAGAATTGGAACAATGAAAGTCACTATCATAGAAAGAGATGCTTATTTACAGGATGAGTATGATAAAGGAGCATTGGTAGCTTAGTAAATATTTATTTGATCAGAAAATCACTCCCAGATATTTACCAGGAATAGAATTATTCAAAATATAATAATTATTTCCTTTTCCCCATTTCTTATAGGTTCTTAAAAATAAAGACTAGTTGCTCATTAGTGACAGCAGATAATCTCTTCAAGTTCCATAGGTTTTTCATGAGATGGGTTCAGATATCTAATAGGTTAAAAAGTGAAGGCATATGCATAAGACGAACTATCTAAATTACATCTTATCTGTTGGTGCAGGTGCTTTAGCGTAGACCCTGACAGAATGTCATGTTCTGTGGCTCTCATGAAAGCTAGGTGAGATAAAAAGTGTTCATCGTATGTCAGAGTAGGTAGAATATGGGTAGAGTGATTTTTCTTACTTGTTAAAAGGTGAATTTGAGGGGAGGGAAAGGGAATGAGGAAGAGAGAGACTAAATACAGAATAGTATGTTAATTGGGAAAAAAAGAGAATGTGTTTACTTAAATAGAATTATGGAACTAAAGAGATTGCCTAAGAACTAGGACCCGATATAGGGACCAGGAAAGATGACTGACTTGTGTCTTTGTAAGCCAAAAATAGTATTAGAACTACATATCTCATTAGGCCTATTATATAACATACCTACTTTGTGCGATTTGTTCTTTTCAGCTAAGATGTGATACAGTGGTGAGTGAAATCAGTACTGGTCAAAGGACTGTAAATTTCAAAATAAACAGAGAGCTCTTAACAAAGGTAAGAATAAGTTAATATCCAGCCATTGTGCTTTCATTCTCTCTGCTTCAGCCACAGTGGTCTTCCTCCAGTTCTTAAATTCATTATACCTCCTCTAGCCTCAAAACCTTTGCACACACTGATCCATAACTTGGGGAGTGCCACCCCGAGTTAACACCTGCTCATCTTTTAAATCTTGATATTTCTTTGGCAGTACCTTTCTGACCCCTTCATTTATATGCTCTCGTAGCACTGTACAGTCATATACCACATAATGACATTTCATACACAGTGTGTATAGATGATGGTCCCATAAGACAATATCATATTTTTTCTGTGTTTAGATATATTTAGGTATACAGACACTATTGCATACAGTATTCAGTACAGTAACATGCTGTACAGATTTGTAGCCTAGGAACAATAGGCTATAACATACAGCCTAGGCGTGTAGTAGACTATATCATCTAAGTTTATATAAGCACTTGGGAGGCCGAGGCAGGAGGATCACTTGAGCCTGGGAGTTTGAGACTGCTCCTGGCAGCATAGCGAGACCCTATCTCTACAAAAAAATTAAAAAATTAGCCACACATGGTAGTTTGCGCCTGCAGTCCCAGCTACTCTGGAGGCTGAGGTAGGAGGATCACTTGAGCCTGGGAGGTTGAGGTTGCAGTGAGCTGTGATTGTGCCATTGTACTCCAACCTAGGTGACAGAGCGAGACCTTTTCTCAAAAATTTCAGTGGCCATGAATTTTCAAGCTTTATTTCAATTAACAAACTAAAGAATTTTTTTCTAATTTGAGGATACCCATTACCTCACTTATTAAAAATATTCCCATATCCTTCTCAATTGACAATGCAGGGACAAGGGTCAGGGCTTTGAAGTCCAGCTACTCTTTCGCATAGGGGAATTCCGTATTGCAGCCTTGAGGATCTGAATCTTAGTGGGAATTTGATTAAAGGAGCAAGCAGACTGCTTACAGTTGCCCTGCTTAGTGTCACAGTAAAGCCAGATCCTAGAGCAGTGAGCACTCATGTTCAGAAAAGGACTATTGAATGTACCTCTACTATGTGTTACAATTTTAATGATAATTCTTCTTTACTCAAAACTTAATTTATTCTACATTTGGCTGTCAACCTAAAAGGAAACTGAGGCAAAATTAATATAAGTAGAGAGTTTACTTGGGCCAAGCTTAAGGATTGCAGCTGAGGAGCACAGATTCAAGTTGCCCTGAATATACCCTTTGATCGGCAGCAGTTACAAGTGGATTTTTAAAGGGAAAGAAGAGGGAGTTTGAGTTGTTAACCAGAATTTACATTAAAATAATGTAAACTATTGATAGGCTGTATATTTTTCTTTGTATCATAAATTCCAGTAACATGAAGATAACGTGTGAGGCAGCTAGTTGGGAACAAAATCACATAAAACAATTGTCCCCAGCCATATGAGGGAGAGTTTGTGCATAACTGATGTCTGATAGGCATGTCTTTCTGGGCCTGCATACCTCACATAGCTGAGATTACTCTGAGCTATTTTTCTTTTCTCAAGCTTATAGCATCTGCTTTTCTCACATATTGTATCTCTAGTTTTATAATTTTAACTGTTTTACAGTCCATTTTTTAATAAGTAGGATAATACTCTAATAATTAAAAGTAAATACATAAATCACTAACGTAGTCATTTATAATGAAGTATTATGTACTGTACATAATTGGATGTGCTATACTTTTATACAACTGACAGTGCAGTAAGTTAGTTTACACTATAATTTTTAGGTCTCAGATGGTGGTCCTTTGCATGGTTTTTTTTGAGACGGAGTTTTGCTCTTGTTGCCCAGGCTGGAGTGCAGTGGCACGATCTTGGCTTACCGTAACCTCTACCTCCCGGGTTCAAGCGATCCTCCTGCCTCAGCCTCCCCGGGTAGCTGGGATTACAGGCATGTGCCACCATGCCCGGCTAATTTTACATTTTTAGTAGAGACGGGGTTTCTCCATGTTGGTCAGACTGGTCTTGAACTCCCAACCTCAGGTGATCCGCCCACCTCACCCTCCCAAAGTGCTGGGATTACAGGCGTGAGCCACCACGCCTGGCCATCATTTGCATGTTTAATGGATTTTTCAGATCCCATCAAGAAAAAAAATTCAACGCTTGTTAGGACCAACAAAGAATTAATACAGCTTTGCTTGAGAAGTAACCATAATGGCATTGCGAAGAACTGTCACTTTGGTACCAAACTTCTACCTGTCAGTAGCTTGCAGTACTTTCAAGAGAAACTGTAACTTCAATTAATATTTAATTGTTAAAAGGGAAAAAAGAAAGTATGATCTAAACTAAATAGAAAAAATGCAAACAAAACCCTCTTTTCTTAGGGATGCTTCAAAAATACACAATGGATAACATCATTTTATTTTACACTTTTCAGTTTGCCAAGTTAAACTTTGCATGTTTTACCAAAAGTAAAAAAAAAAAGATACTCATTTAAATGGCTCCAGTTCTGCACCAGTGGCTGCATCTATTTCACTAATAGACGTTTTTCCCATAGGCAGTGGATGCATTCAAGTCACATGTAGTTTCTGTAAATAGGAATGAATGATTTTAAGCACTTTTCAACTGTTGACCAAAGAATTAACAAGTAGGGTAGTAGTGATAACTTCCTTATACATAGGGAGGTGAGTGATGGCTTCCTTGGTAGTCCTGATCAGAGCCATAAAGAAATAATTAACCAACAAAGAGTTAGATAAAATAACAAAACTTGTCTACAGAAAAAGACAATGGTGATAGACAAAGAGAAAGTACCAGTTAATTGGAATATTCATTAATTGCTAAGCATTCCAAAAAGTGAAACCTTTGAAAGATTTCATTCTAATTAAAAGCCTTTTATGCACCAGTATTTACATTACTGAATACAACTTAACGTTTAAACATACATACTGATAAATAGATGGGCCTCTAGCTTATTCATCTGTTAGAATATCTGGGAACATTTGTAACTCACTGACATTCTGCAGTTAAAAGCTTTCATTTGATTTAATAAATCTGCTTCTTATTTGCCAGAGTCTAAATTACTGAGATCTAAAGATAAAGTGGCTTGGATCTCGACCTCAAGGAGCTTGCATTGTAAAAGAAAAGCATTAAAAAAACCTCAGTGTAACGTGTAATGGAAACAATAATGTGACGAGTGTTATAATGGTGGCATATTTAAGATGCAACCTTAGTGTAAAAAGGGGTACATATATGTGTATCTTGAGGAAGGGACATAACCTTGAATTGGAATGAAGATTAAAAATATATCTGGGAGATACAAGAACAGGCATTCCAGGCAGAGGGGATGGCTTGGGACAGAGTACAGATAGTCAGAAACATGGCATCATCTGGAAATTAGCAGACAGTTGAGAGTATGGTTTGTGCATAGATGGCATGGGGGAGGATAAGAAATTAGTGTGAAAGGCCTTCTGTTCTTTGCATAAGAGTTTCAGCTTTTTCCTATGAGTCATCATTTTCCATGTTATGTGTATCACAGGCAGCACGTATGATGATTTTTGGTAGTATAGCAGTGAAACTTATTTCATTTTAATAGATATTTATTGGCAGAAAAACCTAGCACTTCAAACTTGTGATTTTTATGGATATTAGAATGTGCCTTTTTTTTTTTTTCCTGTTTTTTTGAGATAGGGTCTTGCTTTGTCACCCAGGGTGGAAAGCAGTGGTGTGATCATAGCTTATTGCAGTCCCAACCTCCTGGGCTCAAGCGATCCTCTCGCCTCAGCCTCCAGAGCAGCTAGGACTAACAAGCGCAAGCCTCCATGCCCAGGCAGTTTTAAAAATTTTTTAATAGAGATGGGGTCTTCAACAGGCTGGTCTTATACTCCTGGCCTCAAGTGATTGTCCTACCTGGGCCTCCCAAGCATGAACCACCATGCCCAGCCTATGGTATGCCTTTAAACAAATAAATTTCAAAAAAGTTAAAAAAAAACCGAAAGTGATAGGCGTGTGTCAGGTAAAAGTCAGATTAGAAATTGATAAATATATTTTTAAATTTCTTTGTTTTTTTCCTTTAGAGATGGAGTCTCTGTCACTCAGGTTGGCGTATAGCATCATCATCGTAGCTTACTGCAGGGCTTGAGCTGCTGGGCTCAAGTAATCCTCCCATCTCAGCTTCCAAAAGTAGCTGGGAATACAGTCACAGGCCACTACACTTGGCTACTTTTTAAAAAATTTTCAGTGGTGGGGTCTTGCTGTGTTGTACAGACTGATCTCAAACTCCTGGCCTCTAGCAGTCCTCCCAGCTCAGCCTCCCAAATTGTTGGGATTGCAGGTGTGAGGCACTGCACCTAGTTGATAAAATCTCTTAAACCGTTCGAATCATTGAAGGGTTTGAATAAAATAGACTCGATTAAATGTATATGCTATGTAAAAAGTTAGGTGTTATTGTTTTATTATATAGTCATGTGTTGCTTAACAATGGGATACATTCATAGAAATGTGTCCATAGGTGATTTTGTTATTAAGGGACATCGTAGTGTACTTACCCAAACCTAGATGATAAAACCGACTACAGAGACCTAGGCTATAAACTTGTACATCATGTAAATACCAAATACAGTATTTGTGCAGTTGTGACACAGTGATATTTGTATCTTAACCTATCTAAACATAGGAAAGGTACAGTAAAAATACAGTATTAAATATAAAAGATGCTATACCTGTATTGGGCATTTACCGTGAATGGAGCTTGCAGGACTGGAAGCTGCTCTGGGTGAGTGAGTGATGAGTGCATGTGAAGGCCTCGAATATTACTGTACACTACTGTAGACATTACAAACACTGTACACTTAGGTTACAATGGGTTTATAAAAACATATTTTTCCCTGTACCATAACTTCAGAATAAAATAAAAATTTAAAAAAATATTTTTCTTGGCTCGACATGGTGACTCACGCCTGTAATTCCAGCACTTTGAGAGGCTGAGGCAGGAGGATCACTTGAGCCCAGGAGTGCTGGGGCTGCAATGAGCTAGGATCACACTGCTGTACTCCAGCCTGAGTGACAGAGCGAGACCCTGTCTCTATTTTTTTTTTTTTTTTTTTTTTGAGACAGAGTTTCGCTCTTGTTGCCCAGGCTGGCGTGCAATGGCACAGACTCAGCTCCCACCTCCGCCCCCCAGGTTCAAGCGATTCTCCTGCCTCAGCCTCCCAAGTAGCTGGGATTACAGGTGCATGCCACCATGCCTGACTAGAGACCCTGTCTCTAAAAAAATAAATATTTTTCTTTCTTCAGTAATAAATTAACCTTAGCTGACTGTAACATTTTTATTCTGTAAACTTTTTCATTTTTTAAACTTTTTTCTTCTATTTGTTTTTCTTTATATCTCAGCTTAATTTTTTAACTTTTGAACTCTTTTGTAATAGCAGCTTAAAACACATTATACAACTGTACAAAAATATATCCTTATTCTGTAAGCTTTTTCTAATTTTTTTAATTTACTTTTTAGACTTTTTTGCTAAGTCTAAGCTAAGACACAAACACATTAGCCTCAGCCTACACAGGGTCAGGATCATCAATATCACTGTCTTCACCTCCACATCTTGTCCCACTGGAAAGTCTTCGGGGGCAATAACACACATGAAGCTGTCATCTTCTATGATGACAGTACCTTCTGGAGTATCTCCTAAAGGACCTGCCTGAGGCAGTTTTACAGTTAATTGTTTTCAATAAGTATAAGGAGTACACTTTAAAATTATGATTTAAAAATATAGTGATTAAATACATAAATCAGTACAGTCCTTTATTATTATCAAGTATTATGTGGTGTACATAATTGTATGTGCTATTCTTTTATAAGACTGGCAGCCTAGCCTAGTAGGTTTGTTTACATCAGCGTCACCACAAACATGTGAGTACTGCAATGCACTAGGCATTATGACCTGCTGCAACATTGCTGGGTGATAAGAATTTTTCAGCTCTGTTACAGCCTTAATGGGACCACCATTGTATATATGTGGTTCATCATTGACTGACACATTGTTATTTGGTGCGTTACTGTAGGTGTTGTTTTTGCAGTGGTATAGCTGAGAGATGAGGACCTAAACCAGGGTAGAAGAACCAGTTATTAAGTAACTGTAACGATATTTAGGAGATAATACACATAGGACCCGGTGATTAACAGGTGACTAATTACAGAGGTTGAGGGAATAAGGTAAATGTTCGGGACTCCTAGGTTTCTGAGTAGGTTAGTTGGGTGAGTGGTAGTGCAGTTTGTGGAAATAGACAGTGTAGATGGAAGAACAAGTGTATTTTCTGTGAAATGCCTGAGAAGCATATCCAATCAGTCTGTAGCACTAGAGAGATTAAGTAGTTAGAAGTAATTAGTATTTGAAGTCTTTTTTTTTTTTTTTTTTGAGATGGAGTTTCGCTCATGTTGCCCATGCTGAAGTGCAGTGGCGTGATCTCAGCTCATTGCAACTCCCATCTCCCAGGTTCAAGCGATTCTCCTGCCTCAGCCTTCCAAGTAGCTGGGGTTACAGACATCTGCCACCACACCCGGCTAATTTTTAGTAGAGACAGAGTTTCACCATGTTGGTCAGGCTGGTTTTGAACTCCTGACCTCAGGTGATCTATCTGCCTCAGCCTCCCAAAGTGCTGGGATTACAGATGTGAGCCACCATGCCCGGCCAAGTATTTGAAGTCTTAAGGTGACCTGAAAGTGTAAAATAAAAAGCTAGAAGCAAGAATGGAACACAGAGTGCAGAGTCAAGGGCAGATGGTGGAAGAAGAGCCTACAAAGGAGATTGAGAAGCAAAAGTTGAGAGAGAATGGTGTCTTTACAACCAAGGAAGGAGGATAGTTGCAAGAAGGGAGTAGTCACCAGCTAAGATGATATTTGAAAAGTGGTTACTCCTGAGGAAGGAGGGAAGGAATTAGGATAAGGACAGATGATCGAGAGGGACTTCAGCCTTATCTTAAATGTTTAATTTTTAAAAAATTAATAACATTGCCTTTTTGTTGTTTGTGCCAGGTAAATCAGTAGATAGAGGGTAATTGTCAAAGATAATTCTAACTTACTATGATTAACTGTTGTGGAGTCTGCCATTCATTACATAAAAAGAAGAAGTGAAAGATTTGTAGACTTTCCACTTAGAATAATCTGAATCTAGATTTCTTCTTACTGATGTATTCGTTTCATGTATGTTCTTGGACTAATAATACTGGGTCTCTAGTTTATGACAGACAATATTCGGTATACTGTCCATATATTGTATTAATCCTTTATTGTTTCTTATTACACAATGTGAATCAAGAGAATATTATTTTCTCTATGTCCTTGTGCACATACATACTATTTCTGAACCTTAGTTTTGGATCCATTAAATGGGAAATGTTGCCCATCTTTAAGATTATGAGGCTTAAAGACAATGGGTACGGTAGAAGCAGCTGGACTTGGACCCAGCACTTTATGTTTCTTAAATGTCAATTGTTCGGTACTGGCTGCTGCTCCCTTCTCTGCTTGTTCCATTTAGAGACCATTTTAACCAACTCTTTGATAATAAAGTTTTTCACAACATAAGCCACATTTTTAAGACTCAAGATGCATTTTGGGGCCAGGCATGATGGCGCACGCCTATAATCCCAGCACTCTGGGAGGCTGAGGTGTGAGGATCCATTGAACCCAGGAGTTCAAGACCAGCCTGGGCGACAGAGCGAGAGACCCTGTCTATAAAAATAAAATAAAAAAATTTTTTTTTTTTTTTTTTTGAGATGGAGTCTCGCTCTGTCACCTAGGCTGGAGTGCAGTGGTGCAATCTCGGCTCACTGCAACCTCCGCTTCCTGGGTTCAAGCGACTCTCCTGCCTCAGCCTCCCAAGTAGCTGGGACTACAGGCGCATGCCACCATGTCTGCTTAATTTTCTTTTGTGTGTGTGTGTTTTTTTAGCAGAGATGGGGTTTCACCATGTTGGCCAGGATGGTCTCGATCTGACCTCCTGATCTGATCCACCTGCCTCAGCCTCCCAAAGTGTTAGGATTACAGGTGTGAGCCACTGTGCCCTTCCAAAAAAATTTTTAATTAGCTGGGTGTGGTAGCATGTACCTATAATCCCAGCTACTCTGGAGGCTGAGGTGGTAGGATTGCTTAGGTAGGAAGATCGCTTGAGTCTGATTGAGGCTTCAGTGAGCCCTGATTGTGCCACTGCACTTCAGTCTGGCAGACAGAGTAAAGCCCTGTCTCAAAAATGTAAAAATAAAAGTAAAATATAGATGCAGTTGGGGAAAGAAAACCAACTGATATGAGTAAACAAAAGTTCATCACCATTAACAAAAAATAAAATGAATTTTGTGAATTATATACCATAGTTCTATGTTAATAAAAACTAACCTGGAATATGTTTGGGAAGTTTCTGTGGGATTTCCTTGTTTCTTACTTGTGTAGCCAATAGGCATTATACATTTTTGTCTTTTTCCTACCATTACTTGTAGTCTTTAATATCACAAAAACTGCAGCAGCATGCAGCAGTTAACAGGTTAGCTGTGAAGTTGCAAAAGTTCTTTTCTGCACAACTTAACCCCTCAGTACTTTTCTTTCTTTATTTGTTAAAATAGTTCTTATCTCTAAGGCTGTCGTGAGGAGTAAGTAAGTTAATGCATATAAAATGCTTGGAACAGTGGCTGGCACATCGTATGAACTCAATAAGTATTAGATGATGCTTCTGGTTTTGTTGTTCATATTTACTGTGGGACTTTTGGCAGTTACTTAACTTCACCAAGCTTCAGTTTCCTTCTCTGTAAAATACCTACATAACTGGTTACTATAAGGATGAATAGACATGGAGTATAAAAGGGCACAGAATCCTTGTAAGTGTTAACTCATGTTACTATGACTAGCATTAGTAACGAGAAAAGTAGTGCTGGAGGTAGTGCCACTGAGAATTCTATGAAATTCTCAGTTCCATAAATTAGAATGAACAAATTGGCAATATTTAATTCTCAGCAACAGAGTAGTTAAAAGCATTGTAATTGTTGTTCATTAAATTACACTCCTTTAATTTTCAGACAGTGCTACAACAAGTAATTGAAGATGGCTCAAAATATGGATTAAAAAGTGAACTTTTCTCTGGTCTTCCCCGGAAGAAGATTGTGGTTGAATTCAGGTGAGGGTGCACCCCTTTTATGTGTTGCTTAATCAAGTTGACTGGGCAGAGGAGTGTTATTACCATCATCATTTGGGGTCTTAAAAAATAACATATGGAAAACTTGAAAACCAGTGCAATTATATTATTTCTTGAAATCACAGTGAATCAATCATTGAACTATAAATAAAAACATATTTTTGGACCTCCAAAAAATGTCTTTTTATATATATATACATATATATATATTTTTATATTTAGTATTAACAGTTCCTTTTTTGGAAGAACTAGTTATTCACTTTAATAGACTCTTAAGGCAGAGGTAATGGTTACTGCCGTATTAGGAATTTTAAAGTGGCCAGGCATGGTGGCTCAGCCTGTAATCCTAGCACTTTGGAAGGCAAGGTGGGAGGATCACTTGAGGCCCAGAGTTCAAGACCAGCCTGGGCAACATAGTGAGACCCCCACCTCTTAAAAAAAAAATAGAAAAAGTAGTTGTGCATGGTATCACACTCGCGTAGTGACAGCTACTTGGGAGGCTGAGGAGGAAAGATAGCTTGAGCCTAGGAATTCAAGATTACAGTGAGCTGGGATTGTCACTGCACTCTAGCTCAGGTGAGACACACCAAGACCCTGTGTCAAAAAAAAAATTTTTAAGTAATTTGATTACCAGAGAAACAAGTCTTTTAGTATTTGTAATAAATGTAATTTTTAATTACCAGAAAAATAGCTTGAAGTTTTAATGTGCCTCTAAATAGTCTTCATAGAACTTTCTAACATGCTGTCAGTGTAACTGTCTGGTATTTAGACTGTTTGAGGTAACGAAGAGAGAAAAGGGAACACTAAAAACTAATACTTTCATTGTACAGCTGACAGACTGACAACCCTAGGAAATTATCAGAGATGTTGCATTTGTCTTCCTAAAGCTGAAGAACAGTCTTGATGAACTGTTTTTCTACTTAGAAAGATAGAACTTGCTAAGAGCCTTTTGTCTTCTTAAGTATTTATGTCTGTGGAAGATTTTTAAAAATCGATATGGGAAGTATTATGTTTACTAACTCATTATTGCAGTTTATGATAATAGCCATTAAACTTAGTTATGATTAGCTCCTGTACAGTCAGTGAAAGAGCAGGTTTTATGCATGTGTACTGTCTCTGCCACTCACTTGTCTTCTTAAAGAAGACAGACCCTCTAAGACCAAACTCATGAATTTATGATAAGGACCAATTACTGAGTAAGCTTCTGCTCCTATGGAGTAGACACTTACTATGAATGACTCTTGTACTGCAGTACACCACAATTATGATATTTAAAGTTGAGTTTAAATATTTGTTGCATCACAAAGAGTAGAGGGACTTCCTACAGTCATCGTCATGTCGCAGAGGAACTACACTAAGGCCATCTCCTAAGGAAATTTGCCTGTTTTCTCTCCTCTTGAATAAGAAACCACTGCAAACCTTAATGTAGGGATTGTTAAACCTCAGCCCATAAGCAACATCCAGTTTGCCACTTGTTTTTGCAAATAAAGTTTTGTTGGAACACTGCCATGCACATTTGTTTACATCATCTACATTGGCTGCTTTCATATTGCAATGGCAGTTGAACAAAGTAGAGCTGAGTTGAATAGTTGTGACAGATCAGATGGTCCAAAAGTCTATTAAAGTATTTACTATCTGGCTCTTTAAGAAAAAGAATTGCCAGCTTCTGATTAGTGTCTTAAAACAACATCCATTTTGGTACTTATGACACCATGTATGAGGAAATGGGGAGAGAGGAGTATTTCAGGCCAGTGGTTCTTCTATTTGCCTGAGGTTATTTATGTAACTGGTCATCTGGAGACTATTGGGGCTAGAAATCAAAAGTGGCTCATTTACTTCTCTGGCCAGGCATCTCTGTCTCCTACCACATTGTTTCTCCAACAGGGTAGCAAGACCTCTTTACAGAGGTACTCAAGGCTCTAAGATAGTGAAAACATCTAATCTTGGAACAGGCATGGCATCATCAGTTTTGTCACTTTCTGCTGATGAAAGCAAGTCACAAGATCACCCCAGATTCAATGGAAGAAAAATAGAGTACATCTCTTAATGATGAAAGAAGCAAAGAATTTGTGATCATCTTTGATTATTTTCATTCATGTCTTTAAATTAATGGACATACTGCTTTCTTCACTGGGGAGGCACTTCATTACCATATTACTCTTAAACCCCTTTCAATTACCTAACCGGCAAGTAAAGGAAAATCAATAGGGAGGCAATATATTACCTGTTGCCGTACATTCATCCTTTAAGTAATGCCATTATAAGTTTCCTAAAACTTGAAAAGTTGCCACCATTACTTACCTTCTTTTGCATTTTTTTTTCCACCTTCACCATCCTTTTACTCCAACTAAGCTCTAGAAATACTGTGGCATCAGTCTTCCTTACTCATTGATTCCCTGGCTTTCCTCTTAAGTTTTGGTTTCCCATATACTGCTCCTTTTTGTTTATGCTTTTAAGAAGTATCTAAAAATAACCTGTTCTATGCGAGTTGTATTCTATAGGCTTTTTGTATGGCAGTTAATTTGCTTATGGATTTGCTTCTCTTAGCTTTTTTCTAAAGCAGTTAAGGAAGGCTGGAATTTAAATGAGTGTCTGAATGCTGGTGAAGGCAGAGCCTGTCTATCTCCTAGCAGCCATCTTTGCTCTCTGACAGTTTACATGTGGCATTGTTGTGAGACCATTGCTTCTCTCTCCCTTAGAGGTTTTCCAGATGCTGCAGTTCTTGCTGTTGTGATTTCAAAGTAGAGACAAAATAGGTGGAGACAGGATCAAAATTGATAGAGAACATTATTCTTGGATTTCTTCTGAAAATGAGAGAGATGGGAGAAGAGAATTTTTAAAATATGTAGTATCCTGAACAGACCAAGCAACATTCCCCAGAAAGCAAGAGATATGATCACTATGCTCAAGAAACTTTCTCCCTAAATTGAGTTGATGATGATAATACTAGATTAAGTAACTTGCCCAGGTTCACAGATCTAACTCTTGATTCTGAAACCTGTATACTTAACTTTCACTGCTTCCCTGGTACATAGTGTAGGTTGTCATATATTTTGTCTGATTTAGGAGCAGTGTGGTAAAATACAAGGTAAATGGCTGTCCATCATAGATTTGGACTTCCCCTGGTAGATGGTGTAAGACTTGAAGCTAACTACTGTTTCCTCTCTCCTGTCTCTCTAGTCAGCCTTTCCTATTTTGTACAGATCAACTGTGTAAGATCATGGTAAGCAGTGGTAGCCTTTTCTTTTCTTTTCTCAGCATGATTTTCCCCAGCCCCTGCTGCTCCCAAGTGTGAGACACTCTTCTAGCAAAACAGATTGGAGACCTCTGGCTGGCAAAATGAGACTTTTGGAAGTCAGGGTAGCAGTTCTGACTGTTAGTAACTGGTTCATTGATCTTAGATGGGACAGTTGATTTCTCTGGCCTCTTATCTGGAAAATAAGTAGTTTTTTGGGTTTTTTTTGAGACAGAGTCTTGCTCTCTCGCTCAGGCTGGAGTGCTGTGGCATGATTCACTGCAACCTCTGCGTCCCTGGTTCAAGCAATTCTCCTGCCTCAGCCTCCCCAGTAGAGTAGCTGGACTACAGGCATGTGCCACCATGCCCAGCTAGTTTTTGTATTTTTAGTAGAGACAGGATTTCACCATGTTGGCCAGTCTGGTCTCAAACTCCTGACCTCAAGTGATCTGCCCACCTTGGCCTCCCAAAGTGCTAGTATTATAGACATGAGCGACCACGCCCGGCCAAGAGTGATGGTATCTGTCCCTTCTTACAAAATTAAGGAATAATTTAACAAAAGTCCCAATAAGATGCCCAGATTATAATTCATAGTAGCTACTTCAGTTGCCAAAAGAAGTGAATTTGTATTTTCCATTTTATGTATTCCCTTCTCAGTAGAAATATGGTATCAGAGAGAAGCAAATTGTTGATTTCAAGGGACGTTTTGTCAAAACTTGAAGACCTAGATAGATTCAATTTTTCTAATACCGGAGGGAAAATGTGAAGCGCTGAAAGTTTTTTTTTTTCTTAACAGATGTTATAAATACCCAGTTTTTTAAAAATTCAGAGATTACAAAGAGATATTTAATGAAAAAGAAGTCTCTTCCCCATCTCAGTTTCCTCTGTGGGTATCTATTAATCCCAGTGTCAGTGTCTTACTCACCCTCCCAGAGATGTTCTGTGCATTTGTAAATGGACTATACATATTTTACATTGTTTTCACTTCTTCCTCCCCCCACC
Source organism: Macaca mulatta (assembly GCF_049350105.2). Classification (NCBI taxonomy): domain Eukaryota; kingdom Metazoa; phylum Chordata; class Mammalia; order Primates; family Cercopithecidae; genus Macaca; species Macaca mulatta. Next base: position 98,385,172 of record NC_133409.1, read on the forward strand.
AAATAATGTATTTTATGTTTCTTTAATATGAATGCATCCAGGGCTGGCTTATTTTTATTGTTCCATTGTATTCTGTTCTTTTTTTTTTTCTTAAATCAGCTTTATTGAGGGATAATTACATACAATGCTTATTTAAACATAGACTTTCACCATATTTAAACATACAATTTGATGAGTTTTGGCATAGGTATGCAAGTTGTGTAACTGCCTCCACAACTATCATATAGAGCTGTTTTTCTGGGGTTTTTTATTTCTATTGATTTTTTTGCTTTACTTTTATCTATGTCATTTTCTTTTATTCTGCTTGCTTTGGATTTAGTTTGCTCCACTTTTTCTAGTTTCTTAAAGGAGAAACTCAGATTATTGATTCGAAACCTTTTTTCTAATATAAACATTTCATGTTATAGATTTTTCTGCTTTAGCTATATCCAACAAATTTACTAGTAAGGCAGCAATATGGTACAGTGCTAGGATTCCCCTTGTTTGCTCTTGTTCTCTCAGAACATCATAGTCCTTCACTGCCTATTGTCCAGTTTCATAAAATCAGTGTTTCATCTGTTTTTCTGGTTTTCTGATTATTTAAAGGCAGAATAGTAAATCCAGTCCTCTTTTGGCTGTAAATGTAAGATTTTTTTTTAAGCCTTTAGAAGGATGTTTACTTTCTTTCTAAACAATGATTAAATAAATACCTGTGTAGTTTCATAATTTCATAATTGTGCACACATATCGTAGGATCAAGTTTTTAAATCGTAGTACTCTTAAGGGTATATAACAAGGCTTTGGAGACAAACCAGAATTAAGCTCTAGTTTTACCACTTTTAACCAGCTATGTTCAATTTTTTTTATAATTGATAATATAAAAGATAATAATTTATCTTTTTTTAATATTGAAAAACTTATGAAATTTTCAAACATTCACAAAACAGGGAACAGTATAATTAACCCCTATATGTTCGTTACACATATTTAAGAGTCATCAAGATATTGCCACATTTGCTTCATCATCTCTCTTTGTTGTCCCAGTTCCCTCATCTGTAAAATAAAAGTTAAGAGTACCTTACCTCACAGCACATACGAGTATTAAATGAGTTAATGCCCGTGAAGTGTGTGCAGCTGTGCCTGTCAGGTAGTGAGTGCTCTGGAAGCATTTGCTATGTTAAATGATTGATTACAACTTCTTGAGCACACATGGGAGTGATAAATATGTTGATTGGGAATTTGGAGTGGTGAGTCACATTCCAATTGTTAGAGGTTTTATGCATAAATATTTTTCCTTTTTTTTGTTTTGTTTTGTTTTTAATTTTACAGACAGAGTCTCACTCTGTCACCCAGGCTGAAGTACAATCATCATAATTCACTGTAACTTTGAACTCCTGGGCCCAAGCTATCCTCCTGCTTTAGCCTTCCGTGTAGCTAGGACTACAAGCATGCACCACCACACCCTACTAATTTATTTTAATTATTTTTATTTTTATTTTTTTGAGACAGAGTTTTGCTCTTGTCACCCAGGCTAGAGTGCAATGAGTGTCGTGATCTCGGCTCACTGCAACCTCCGCCTCCCAGGTTCAAGCCATTCTCCTGCCTCAGCCTCCCAAATAGCTGGGGTTAGAGGCATGCACCACCACACCCTGCTAATTTTTTGTATTTTTACTAAAGTAAGGGTTTCACCATGTTGATCAGGATGGTCTAGAACTCCTGGCCTCAAGTGATCCATCCTCCTCGGCCTAAGAAAGTGCTGGGATTACAGGTGTGAGCCACCGCGCCCAGCTACCTGACTAGTTTTTTGAAAAAAAATTCTGTAGAGACAGTGTCTTGATATGTTGCCCAGGCTAGTCTCAAACTCCTGGCCTCAAGCAGTCTCCCCACCTCAGCCTCCCAAAGTGCTGAGAGTACAGGCGTGAGCCATTGTGCTGGGGGTATTTTTACATTTTAAATTTTTGATTTCTGATACAATAAATAGTAGCAGATATTACCCATATGAAAAATATTTCTTTGAGGCCCTCAGTGATTTTTAAGAGGGTAAAGGATTTGCACTAAACTTAGTAATTTGTGTTGGTTTTGTCAATCCTTAAATGTATCTACTTCCTAAGTATACCACTTACATGAATGCTATTAGTTCAGGAGTCACAGGATCATTTCATTAACAATGTCAAAATTTTGAGTTCTAATTTATCTTTGCTGTAAATTTTTGACTTTTAACTTATCTTTGCCCTAATACCAAAGGCTATACTCCACAATTTTGTCAAAGTATGGAGGCATGACCTAGTTGATTCTTAGAAGTCTTAATTCTTAGAATAGAGAAATAACTTTCCCCTTTTTTTTTTTTTTTGCAGTTCACCTAATGTTGCCAAAAAATTTCATGTTGGACATTTGCGTTCTACCATCATAGGTAAGTGTTTAGTTTCACATAAAATATTAAACGTGCCTTTGAGGAAGTATTTGATAGTTTGATGGTTTAATGCTTAAATAACAAAAGAACAAAAAACAAAAAGTTTAAATTTATATGAGCCTTATGCTAATTCAATATTACATGAAATGGACAACGTTGGTTAATAACGATGGAAACAGAAAATTCATTTCAAAACCAAAAGATTCACTGAGAAACTAATTTTAACTGCTATCTATGTTACGATTTTTAACTTTCTAAAAGTAAGTATAAATATGGAGAAGACCTGAAAGATGCAAAAGTAAAAATAGTTATGTGGGGATATATGACCCTTCAAATTTTTTTGCTCATATATTTTGTGGTTTTTTTGTTGCCCAGGCCGGAGTGCAGTGGTACAATCTCAGCTCACACAACCTCTGTCTCCCAGGTTCAAAGGATTCTCCTGCCTCAACCTCCCAAGTAGCTGGGATTACAGGCATGCGCCACCACGCCTGGCTAATTTTTGTATTTTTAGTAGAGACAGGGTTTCACCATGTTGCCCAGGCTGGTCTCGAACTCCTGACCTCAAGTTATCTGCCCACCTCGGCCTCTCAAAGTGCTGGGATTGCAGGCGTGAGCCACCACGCTCTGCCTATTCATATATTTTGTTTATATAAAATACATAACAATTTTTGTCAAAATTACAAAGTGCAAATAACAATTTTTATTAAAAATTCACCTCAGTCATGTGAGCACTTAGTGGAATGTTCAAGACTGGAAATTAGAACAAGACTATTTCTGGCCGGGTGCAGTGGCTCACACCTGTAGTCCCAGCACTTTGGGAAGCTGAAGCAGGCAGATCATTTAAGGTCAGCAGTTCGAGACCAGCCTGGCCAACATGGCGAAACCCCATCTTTACTAAAAATACAAAAAATCAGCCAGTGTGGTGGTGTGCACCTGTAATCCCAGCTACTCAGGAGGCTGAGGTGGGAGAATCTCCTGAACCCGGGAGGTGGAGGTTGCAGTGAGCTGCACACCACTGCACTGTGGCCTGGGCGACAGCTGGATTCTGTCTCAAAAAACAACAAAAAAAGACTATTTCAATAAATAGAGATTACTGTGTAGTACTTCATAGTTGTAATGCTTCAGTGTATAATATACTTACCATTTTCATTTATTTAGCACGTGTCGTGCAGCTGGTGAATTTAAAAACTGAAATTAAAATTATATAATATTGGAATTGGAAGGGACTTTGGAGTTTATCTCAATCTAATCTCACTTCCAATGTAGAAATCTGTCCTATTGCATGCTTAAGAGAAAGTTGTTTAACCTGTACTTCAGTACTTTTCAGAATTGGAGAAATAGTACTTGTGGCATAGATTGTTGTGGGGTCAGCTCTCATTGTTCTTGGGCAGCATTTTAAGAGAAGAAATGACAGGACTTGATGAAAAAGTATAAGAAATATACAATATAAGTTATGTGAGTAAGTCAAAAGTATAGGAGTGAGTAAATGATGGGTAGGGTATGATAAAGTTGTTTTCACAGTTGAGGGAAATATTTGGACCAGTTAGAGATAATATTTGAGAACTTACCATGCTGTGTCTTCATGTATTATATAATTCAATTTTATAACAGCCCAGTTTGGTAAATACTGTTAACTCTGGTTTATGGATGAAGAAATTCAGCTACCAAAAGTAACTTTCCCGAGATTCCAAAGTATTGTAGCCAGGATTTGAAATTAGGCAGTCTGATTCCAGAAGTCTAGGTTCAGATATTTAATTGGATTTGTGATATAACAAGGGGCTAAGAAAAAAAAAAAAAAAGAATATGCTATCTTTGTACCAGCTGGAAAAACTGGGGTTCCAATTGCAGGGACTTTATAGATTGGGAAAGTCTAGAAGTAGGGAAGCTGGAAAAGAAGATAGCTGCAGTAGTTTAAGACAGGTATGGATATTGGTGAAGGTTTATTTGCAAAAAACTAAATCCATTATTAGTAAAGGCAGGAGAGGATTTATTATAGGATATTGAATGGTTTACAAAGTTGTTGGGAGGGCTGCAGAAGCTTTGGATTAAGCTGACATAAATAACTCCCAAAACTGCACTATAGAACTTTGTCATCAAGGGAGCTCCTGCCTCTTCTGCAATCACTTCCACTGCTCTAGAACCATGCTGCCACTGCCGTGGTCAAGAAAATGCCACTACTACTGCCATGCCGTCTAGAATCCATACAGTCTTAAGAGGCAGCCCCATATACTTTCAGTTTCTTTGGTGGCCATCATGGAATACTAGGACCTCTGTTCATGGCGTCACATAAAAACAAAGCCTCCACAACTGTGCTTGTCATAAAAAAATAGAAGTAGCTCCCCTTCTAAATCTTACACAGACTGTCTCTGATTGCCCAAACCTAGAAGACTTCTGGAACTCTAACAAAAAGAGACTCTGGGAATTGTACTTTTTAGGTTTTCAGCCTCGGCAGTAGATGAGGGCACACAAGAAGGAAAGCGGAATAGATGTTGAGTGTGAAACCAGCATCAGCAGTATGGGAAAGTGAAAGCTTTAGATTATTACATGCTGTTAGGGAGCAGGCATGCAGAGGGTAGATGTTAGTGATTAAAAGGAGATAGAATGAGCTATTTAGAAAACACAAAAAGGGAAAATACAGCAGTGAGGCTTCGGTTCTTAGGACACAGACAAATGTATTTCTTGTTAATTACTGGGATTTTTTTTTTCTCTCCTTGAAATTGACTAGAATAGCAGTTACTCTAACGTGTTCTAAAATCCTATTAATAATGTTGATGAAAATTCTGTTACTGTGAAATGTGAGATTCTTTGGAATAACTGCCCTACAAGTAATTTCTTACTCCCTTTCCATAACATATATGAAAACACAATGATGAATATTTTAGTTAAAAACAATAAGTTGGTAAATTTTGTGAAAAGAATTTTTTACTTATGCTTTGATAATAGAGAAGTACGTGGTTCTTATGTCAAAAATGGATAACAAGAATGAGAAACTATACTTTATTGATTACTAGGAAATTTTATAGCAAATCTCAAAGAAGCTTTAGGACATCAAGTAATAAGAATAAATTACCTTGGCGATTGGGGCATGCAGTTTGGTAAGTACGTTTGAGATTTTATTTTTCATTTCATTGTAAAATTCAATTTTTAAAAACTTTGATCTTCTGGACAGAATATAGGCAGAATCCCATTGGATGAAGTAGTATGTCCTACCTATTTTTTTTTTCCTAATGGCTTTTGTGCATATTATCTTCTATTTATTTGAGTAATTCTCACCACACAAGTTACCTTTGGGGAAGGTAACTTCACACATTCAAAGACGACCTGGGCCAGGCATGGTGTTTCACTCCTGTAATGCCAACATTTTGGGAGGCCAAGATGGGTGGATCACTTGAGCCCAGGAGTTTGAGACCAGCCTGAGCAACATGGTGAAACCCTGTCGTTACAAGATACAAAAAAATTAGCTGAACATGGTGGCATGCCCTTGTATTCCTAGCTACTCGGAAGGCTGAGGTAAGAGGATCGTGTTAGCCCAGGAGGTCAAGGCTGCAGTGCACTGAACTCCAGTGTGGGTGGCAGAGGAGGACTCTGTCTAAAAAAAAAAAAAAAAAAACCCAGAGTAAGACCTGATGTAAGCTTTTGTGGTTTTAATAAAGAGGAATTGCCTGCTTTTATTAGTTAAATGTAGAAGTGAGTATACAGGGAAGAAGTAAGTCTAACTGTGTACACCGTTCTCAACCACAGCCCTGCCATTTTTCAATCTAAGGACATCCAGCCTCCCTGGGCCATCCTACATGAAGTAGGATCCACTATTATACCATAGACAGTGGCCCAGAAGATAAGCATAGGGTGATTTGTTACATATGTATATATACATGTGCCATGTTGATGTGCTGTACCCATTAACTCGTCATTTACATTAGGTATATCTCCTAATGCTATCCCTCCCCCCTACCTCCTCCCCACAATAGGACCCGGTGTGTGATGCTCCCCTTCCTGTGTCCAAGTGATCTCATTGTTCAATTCCCACCTATGTGTGAGAACATACGGTATTTGGTTTTCTGTTCTTGTGATAGTTTGCTGAGAATGATGGTTTCCAGCTGCATCCATGTCCCTACAAAGGACACGAACTCATCCTTTTTTATGGCTGCATAGTATTCCATGGTGTATATATATATATATATATATATATATATATATGTGCCACATTTTCTTAATCCAGTCTGTCACTGATGGACATTTGGGTTGATTCCAAGTCTTTGCTATTGTGAATAGTGCCACAATAAACATACGTGTGCATGTGTTTTTATAGCAGCGTGACTTATCCTTTGGGTATATCCCCAGTAATGGGATGGCTGGGTCAAATGGTATTTCTAGTTCTAGATCCTTGAGGAATAGCCACACTGTTTTCCACAATGGTTGAACTGGTTTACAGTCCACCAACAGTGTAAAAGTGTTCCTATTTCTCCACATCCTCTCCAGCACCTGTTGTTTCCTGATTTTTTAATGATTGCCATTCTAACTGGTGTGAGATGGTATCTCATTGTGGTTTTGACTTGCATTTCTCTGATGACCATTGATGATGAGCATTTTTTCATGTGTCTGTTGGCTGTATGAATGTCTTTTGAGAAGTGTCTGTTCATATCCTTTGCCCACTTTTTGATGGGGTTGTTTTTTTCTTGTAAATTTGATTGAGTTCTTTATAGGTTCTGGATATTAGCCCTTTGTCAGATGAGTAGATGGCAAAAACTTTCTCCCATTCTGTAGGTTGCCTGTTCACTCTGATGGTCATTTCTTTTGCTGTGCAGAAGCTCTTTAGTTTAATTAGATCCCATTTATCAATTTTGGCTTTTGTTGCCGTTGTTTTTGGTGTTTTAGACGTGAAGTCCTTGCCTATGCCTATGTCCTGAATGGTATTACCTAGGTTTTCTTCTAGGGTTTTTATGGTTTTAGGTCTAACATTTAAGTCTCTAATCCATCTTGAATTAATTTTCATATAAGGAATAAGGAAAGGATCCAGTTTCAGCTTTCTACTTATGGCTAGCCAATTTTCCCAGCACTATTTATTAAATAGGGAATCCTTTCCCCATTTCTTGTTTTTCTGAGGTTTGTCAAAGATCAGATGGCTGTAGATGTGTGGTATTTTTTCTGAGGGCTCTGTTCTGTTCCATTGGTCTGTATCTCTGTTTTGGTACCAGTACCATGCTGTTTTGGTTACTGTAGCCTTGTAGTGTAGTTTGAAGTCAGGTAGCGTGATGCATCCAGCTTTGTTCTTTTGGCTTAGGATTGTGTGAAATACAAACTTTAAGAAAATCTCTGGTGTTACTGCCGTGTATATTTTAAGAAACATCTCTATTATCTAATTTCTATAAAGCATTCTCTGACACACAGACACACCCTTGCCCATCTTCTCACATCACCAATTTCCTAGTATCCAGCTCTACTCAAATATGGTAAGCCTCCTGTCTTATATTCTTATTTGTATGCTTCCCTGCCCTACTGAGGCATGTTCCTTGAAGGCGTAGACTGACTTTTATATCTACAATGCTTGGCATGTAAGAAGCACTCTAAGAAGAGTAGACCTTGAATCTGTTAATAGTACCCTTACTATTCACTGTGGAAGAATCAGAATACTTGCCCTGCATTTAAAAAATCAACCTGTAGTTCACAACAGCTGGTAGTCAGAGGGCTAGGCCCTAGGCTCAACAGTCAGACTTAGTGGATGGCACTGATTTTTATTAGTTTGACCGATTTAGACATTTCACAGGCATTAGCAAATATGTGATTAGGGTATTCATTACATTTTAGCCGCAGGATTTCATTATAGCAGTTTTTTCTCTAAAGGACTGCTATGGTTAATGATCTGTCAACATTTCCATTATAACCATCATTGTTAAAGAATAATTTTGCTGTTTCAGCTATTTCCATTTGAAAGTTGGCAGTTTCTAAGCACAGAATTAGTTTTTGAAAATGTATTAGGCTGAATGTTAAATGGAATTGGCCTTTACTTTTCCCATTTTTGTGTTTTGGAACACTGAGCATCTTTCCACACGCTGCTTCAGCCACCCTGAATCATAATCACGTTTGCTCTTGCTTGAAAGTGAATAGAGCTTCAGTCATCCTTCTTGTTCCTAAGTTCCAAAGTATTGTATATTCCTGTCTCCTGTGTTCAGTCACGTCCTACTTTCTACTGAACCTTGTATAGAAAAATGTGTATCAGTAAAGCCCTTTAGATCTGAAGCTTGGTAATTGATATAGAAATAATTTTTTTTTTCTTTCTGAGATGGAGTCTTGCTCTGTCACCCAGGCTGGCGTGCAGCAGCACCATCTCAGCTCACTGCAACCTCTGCCTCCCAGGTTCAAGTGATTCTTCTGTCTCAGCCTCCCAAGTAGCTGGGATCACAGGCATGTACCACCATGCCAGGCTAATTTTGGTTGTTTTGTTGTTTTGTTTTGGTTTTTTTGAGATAAAATTTCGCTTTTGTTGCCGAGGCTGGAGTGCAATCGCGCGATCTCGGCTCACCGCAGCCTCCGCCTCCCAGGTTCAAGTGATTGTCCTGTCTCACCCTCCCTAGTAGCTGGGATTACAGGCATGAGCCACCGCACCCAGCCATAAATTAGTTTTTAAAGTAATAAAACTAATGTTCCTCTTACCCCAGACTGCATATATCCTTTCAAACGGAAATTATGATCATCTTTATGCAGAATATCGTGAGTCTACATACTCCCAGACTGTACTAGGAATTTTAATTTGTAGTTTACCAACCTCAGTTTTTGGGTTTTTTTTGGGGGGGGGGGGTTTCTTTTTTTTAAGGTACAAATTAACACTATCCCTGAACTCTGAATTTATCATCAAAGACTGAAAAATTATGCACGGTCAAATTTAAGATTTTTGTTGCTTGGCTACCTTGAACCTGAGAAATAATCAAGGATGTTCCAAGTTTTACCTTTTGCTGTTTTCCTCCAATTATTTGTTTAAGAACTAATATAACAACAAAACCATTGCTGTCTTCATTAATGTCTTCCTAAAACATTAATGCCTACAAGTTTAAAAAGAAAGTTTGAAAACACTTTCCATCAGTTTTTTTTTTTATATATAAATTTTGAGTGCCTAGTGTCTAGCATCATGATGTCACTTCAACAGAGTAACTGCATAATAAATGTTTATTTTTTAATGTCTGCTAGGGTGGTGTTTGGCACTGTTAGTACAAAGATAAATTAGTCCAGACTCTACCTTTGATGAGCTCATAACCTATTGGTTTCTGTGAACTTAATTTCAGTGATCTATTCATTATATTTATGTATATTTATATATCTATTTAATATATTTATGATTAAATATATTGAATTTGACTTGTGTCAGTTTATAGAAGGTAAAAGTGTATTTTGTAATAGTTCTCAGGATACATAATATGACAGGTTGCTCTTTTTATAGAATTATGCCTATTCCTGTCATGCCTATTCTCTATTGTTCAACTTGATAATTTTTCATTTACGGATTATCATGGCAGGTCTTCTGGGAACTGGCTTCCAACTGTTTGGCTATGAGGAAAAACTGCAGTCCAATCCTCTACAGCATCTCTTTGAAGTAAGTTGGCAAGAAAACATTTCAAAATTTTTTCAGAATACTGTGTAGCTTAGTAACATATTTTTAATCCCAGAGGTTTATTTTTATTTATTTTGAGACAGGGTCTTGCTCTGTTGCCCAGGCTAGAGTGCAGTGGTGCAATCTCAGCTCACTGCAACCTCTGCCTCCTGAGTTCAAGTGGTTCTCATGCCTCAGCCTCCCAAGTTGCTGGGACTACAGGCGTGTGCCACCATACCCAGCTAATTTTTGTATTTTTAGTAGAGATGGGATTTCTCCATGTTGGCCAGGCAGGTCTCAAACTCCTGACTCAGGTAATCCACCCACCTTGGCCTCCCAAAGTGCTGGGATTACAGGCGTGAGTCACCATGCCCAGCCTCCAGAGGTTTAAAAAATGTTGTTTAAAACAAGGAACCAAAACATAATTGAAAATGTTGCTTTTGGCTGGGCATAATGACTCACACCTGCATCCCAGCACTTTGGGAGGCCAAGGCAGGAGGACTGCTTGACACTAGGAGTTCAAAACCAGTTTGGGCAACATAATGAGACCCAGCCTCTACAAAGTAATGAAATATTAGCCAGGCACAGTGGCCTGTTCCTGTAGTCCCAGTTACTTGGGAGACTGACTGAGGCAGGGGGATTGCTTGACCCCAGGAATTTAAGGCTACAGTGGTCATGACACTGCACTCCAGCCTGGACAACAGAGCAAGACCCTGTCTCAGAAAGAAAGAAAATGTTGCACTTATTTTTACTAGGTTATTTTTATTTCTTAATCTAAGATTTTTTAAATGCTCTTTTAGTTGATTTGGGACAGTATTTCTTCAGGTATAGAATCTTTTTAGAATAAACATGTAAGATAATGATTCAACACAGAAATTTCTCAATTTTCTGCCAGTTAATACGTACTGCAGCTATTTTCATGGTAATAACTGTATATCAATTAGACTTGAAAAATGAATATTTTTGTTCTTTTTCTGGTGTGGGGAATGGCATGTCTATTTCTCTCTGAAATCGTGTGTGCTTTTCCCGTTTACATCTTTAACCTCGTTTTCCTGGCTTTTGTCCAATATGAATTTCTGTCTACTCTATTTCATTTAGTCCCTTGGATACTTCGCTTCTTTATCTTCAGTTCTTCCTGAAGTTTATTAATAAAGTCCTTCCTGTCCAAACAGTCTCCAGGGATGTGTTTCCTTTTCGTTGTCCTTGTTGTTATCTCTGCCATTTCTGGGCCTCGCAGTGGAAACACAGATATGAAGTCAGCCATATTGGCGACAGATCAGGGGATCAAACTAAAGATGTTCTGCTTGTGTGTGAGGAAGAGCACTTGCAAAAATAATGCTTTACTTCTCCAGCTTAAACCACACAGAGTGCTTCATCATTTTCCTTTCTGTTACATGATTTTTCCCCTGCAGCTGGCTTTGCAGTTAAATTGAACAAAACATACTCCAGTTTTTTGTTTTTTGATTTTCGTTTTTTTTTTTTTTTTGAGGAGCCTCACACTGTTGCCCAGGCTGGAGTGCAGTGCCGCAATCTTGGCTCACTGAACCTTCACCTCCTGGGTTGAAGCAGTTCTTCTGTGTCAGCCTCACGAGTAGCTGGGATTACAGGTGCCCACCACCAGGCCCAGCTAAATTTTTTTGTGTTTTTTAGTAGAGATGATGTTTCACTATGTTGGCCAGGCTGGTCTTGAACCCCTGATCTTGTGATCTGCCCGCCTCGGCCTCCCAAAGTGCTGGGATTACAGGTGTGAGCCACTGCACCCGGCCCATATTCCAGTTCTTAAAGACCCTTTAAAGGTTTGCCATTTTCCCCTGAGTCCATGCCAATACTGCACTCTAAATGACTGCATTTTGATTTGTCATGTTAACCAAAAGATTTCTCCTCTCTTTCCCATTAAGAGTTTTATTGATAGGCAGGAATTTAAAAATTAATAATTCTTCATGGTTGTCTATAAATAAAGCATGTTCCCTTAGTGCCTGGAGTTTTTACTGTATTTATTTATTTATTTTTACACTTGAATAATTTTACCTCAAGCTTAACCTTTCATGAGATCCAGGCCCAAAGATGTTATATGTAAAAATGTTTATTTAAAAATAGAATGCTTGTTCCCCAGTGCCACAAAGAAATAGCACTTGAGCATAAATTTAATTCTCTCAGCAAGGCCATTTTTACTCTGCAGAAAGGGTACACTCGCCAGCAGTTTTGCCACGAGAGTACACTGAACAAAGGAGACAGGGTCATTTATAACTTGATACGTCCACCCTACTGCTGTATCCAGTTTCCATTGGCTGGAATGGGACCTCACATTCTGTATTTGTCCCGATTGGCTAGCAACTTAGAACTTTTCAAGAGGCAAAGGCAGGGGAGAACAAAGGAAGGAGGAAGTTACTTGTGGAATGCTGAGAAAGGTAAAAACACCTCCAAATAAGGAAGAGGAACAGGCTATCACCTAATGCTTGCTTGGACCATTGTAAGCATGCCAGGGTAGATATTTAGACTAAACTGTGGGAGCTAAGAACACAAAGTATATTGATTTCTTTATTACGGCTAGCAGATATTTAAGAATGTTAGCACAGGTGTTTGTATACATTTTACTTCAAGAGAAGTCACTATTTGTCCTTAATTAGACAGGGAAGAAAGTGTCTTTGAAGAGGAACCTCTACTTCACTTTTTACACAGAGATACCCCATGATGCAGAAAATACACATACCTGCTTAGAGACCTTGTGTCATTGATTTAGAGTGCAGCATGACATGTGAGAGTTACTCTTTCTATCTTTCTTCTGCCCCACCTCAAAAGATTTTATTTAATCTTGCAAATAGTAAACCTTTGTCTTCTATGACATTTTATTTTTATCATTTATTTATTTATTTAAGACAGGATCTTACTCTGTTGCCCAGCCTGGAATATAATGGCACAGTCACGGCTTACTGCAGCCTTGACCTCCCAGGCTCAGGTGGTTCTCCCACCTCAGCAACCCAAGTAGCTGGGACTACAGGCACACACCAGCACACCCGACTAATTTTTTGATTTTTGATTATTTGTAGAGACAGGGTCTCCCTATGTTGCCCAGGCTGGTCTCGAACTCCTGGGCTCAAGCAATCCTCTACCTCAAACTCCCAAAGTGCTGGGATTATAGGTGTGAGCCACCACATCCAGCCTATTTCATTTTTTAAATAGCAATAGGGTCTTGCCATGTTGTCCAGGCAAGTCTCAAACTCCTGGCTTCAAGTGATCCTCCCACCTCAACCTCCCAAAGTATTGCGATTACAGGCATGAGCCACTGTGCCTGGCCCTACATAGGTATAGGTTTTGTGGGGTTTTTTCGCCATTTTGTGGAGGCGAAGTCTCAATATGTTGCCGAGGCTGTGCAATGTTTTAAATATTTCAGGAAAATCTGTTTTCAAACTCCACAGAAACCTAAGAGTATGTTCCTTTCTATGCAGTTTAATATAATTTCCTGCCTTTAGAGACTCAAAAATAGTGGAAGATTAACATCTGTGTCAGAGGTTATTTACTGATGGGTACATTTATGGAAGGCATAAGGGCAACAAGGTACTTCTGTGAATAACTAAAAAGTCGAATAATAATTGTGTTGCTTTCATTAGTGTTCTTTTGCCTAATAGATTCACCAGGAAACTGCATTTAAAGACAAGAGAAGGCAAGTCAGATACACCCACTTTGCTATTTGTAACAGACGACAAGACCATTAAAGTACTCACTTGCTCTTTTCCTTCTCCTTTTGCAGGACAGAAAACATGCAAAGCCTAAAATGGCAGCCTACAGGTTATTATATATTTATGCAAATTTTGTAGACTCAGTTTGCATTTTAAAATTACATTTGTCACTTTGGATTACTTTCAAAAACAACTGTTAGCATAAATGAGGAATTTTTTTGAGCTTTAAGCAAATGTTAATAAATGATGTTACTCTGTTTCTAAAAGAAAATAGCATAGGTGGTAATACAGAGGCTCTGCCACATGATTATTTCTGGTCACCAGAATAGGTGACCAGAAAGTCAGAAATACTGATTCTAAGCTTTGAAAGTGCTTGGTGTATTGGTAAATAATGTTGGTTGATATTCGAAGGAAAACTTTAAGATGATCTGCATTTATTCTTTCTTATTTGTTCTTTCTTATTTTCTTATTTGTGAAAATCTGTTTTCTCAAAGCTTTGGTCGAACACTTGTTTTTTTTCCTTATCGAGTTGTAGTTAGTAGTGAGTTCTCTGAGAGGAAGGACCATGTCTTCGTTATCTTCCTTATCCACAACCCTGAATACTATGGCTTGCAGTAAATGCCTGAATGAATTTGCTCTTATAGTTCTCTTTTGCCCCCTTCTCTAATTATATATAAGTTGTGGAATATAAAATGTATTGTTTGTCCAGGAAATAAATAACTATTATAGGATACACTAATTACCATTTATCAGAATTGAACTTACTTTGTTAACACAGTTTACTGCGGAGGAAACTATGGGCCAAACCCAGGATTCTGGCACAGGTAGTCTGGCTCCTGAGTGCTCTATCCAGTGAATGCCCACACACCCCCACTATAGAATGGCTTTATGAGCCATTGATTTCCATTGGTTTAATTATGTATATAGAATTTTCCTGTCTTTCATCCCCTGAGTTGCTATACCAGGGACACAATTTGTAGTTGAGTTTTGGCACTTTCAACCTTCTGGCATATTTGTTTGACTTTGGCAGAGGCCATCCAGTAGCAGATTTTATGGCCTGCCTTCCTCTAAACTGCACTATGATCAGTATTCTCTAAATTGCACTATAATCAGTATTAGTATATTCAGTTTCTCAGCTAGCTTGGAAATGATATTATATGATAGTTGCAGAATTTCTTTGATGAAAATATTTAACACCCACAGTCATTTCCATTTTGGTGCATATGTTTCACTACTGGTTTTTCTCTGTACCTTATAGCATTTTTTCCCCATGACATCTAGCTGTTTTGTATATGGACCTAGGATTTTGTTGGCCAGCATTTGAAACTTTAATTATTCTAATTTTTTTTTTTCCAGTTACAAAGCAGGGAAGTAGTTTTGTTATAGTTCCCTCTTACCTTGTAAATTGGCTGTTAAATAACTAATTTTTTTTTATTTAGAATTCACATTAGTGATTCAGGAAAATATTTGCAGTAAGCTTTAGACAACATATCAAAAAGCCTTTCCACTTAATTGAAAAGTAATTTCTTTTTTCTTTCGTGATGGAGTCTTGTTCTGTATTTTTAGTGGAGATGAATTAGCTCAGTTAGTTATTTTTTTACCTACCACATTTTGGCTTTATTGTTAACTGTTTACAATATTGATATATTCAGTTTTAATTATGTGAACTCATTTGAATGTCTTTAATTTTTCATTTCATACTAGGAATCAACTAGCAGCTAAGAAATTTCTGATCAAGGCATGAAACAGCATTAAACAGTGAAGTTGTTTGTTCAAATTATAATCATGATTATTTTTACATATTCTTTTCTAAACAACGAGGTAAAAATTCAATGCATTTTAAGATGACATAAATATATTAAAACAGGGTCTGTGGTTTCTAAGTTTTGCTAACCATCCTTAGCAGTTATTGTCAGTATTTCTAAGACAAGCATGACTATAAGTGGGGTTAGAGCCCCACATCAAGGAGTTGAACTGTGCCCATGTGGCTAATGGTATTCTAGGATCAAATATAAAGGGATAAGAAAGGTTTATCCTACTACTTTTAATTTTCGTGCTTAGTTCTTTATATTTGGGCAGATCAGCCCAAGAGCTTGCTGTAATTATCTCAGTTAAATTCAAAATAAATTTTTACACTTTTTGGCAGGCCCAACATCTAGAAATAGGGAAAAGGGAATAATTTTTTTTAAGGAAGTCTAAGACATTTAGTTTATTCCCTAATGGAAACACAACTGGTTTTTGTGTTTTCTTTTAAAAGAAAAATTGTGTTTCCATCCTCAAAAACTTTACTAAGCCATGCTGTCTTATTATCAAGCCCAAATTTAAAATTGCCTTTTTATCTCATTGTGTCTAAATCTAGCCTTAAAAGGAAGATATCTTCAAAATGCATACTTGCCAAGGGTAAAAAAGGTTCATGCTAACTGTATAGTTTTATATTGTGCATTTATAGGTATATCGAGAAGTGCTTATTAAAGCTCTTCTCTTTGATAGTGTCAGTTGATTTTCACTAATGTTTGTTTTATAACTACATATTGCAGAAATACTAAGAATATTCACATGTTTTAAGGGCTTTTTGATTTAATTATTTTTATTTTTTAAGAAAGAGAAGATTCTGGTGAAGTTTTTTCTAAAATAGTCTTATCAGTAGCTTGAATGCATAATAGATTTTTAAATGTTTGGTTATTTGAGTTTAAAGTCCTAGATTTAAAAACAAAGAAAACTTCACCCTGGAGAAAGGCTTTATGGAAAAAAAAAAAAAACTAAAGTCTTTTGTGAAAATAAGGACATTTTGCAATGTTTGCTTATAACTTGTGTGTACATGTACATATGTGTGTGAGATAGAATCGAAAACCATTTGTGAATATATATTTATGTTTTTAACATCTGTATACTGGACTGTTAAGCAGTTGGCAATGGCTGGGTCATTCAAAAATCAAGAAGTCTGCAGTTTACTATCTTATGGGGACCCTCTTTGTTTTCCCACACCTTACCAAAATCTTCTTTGTTTTCTGACATTGTACATATTATTCTGGACTTACTAATAGGACTATGTAAACGTCACCTTTTTATGAGATGTGTCAGGTATCCCAAGGCCACCCCTCTCCCCGATTCAGTGATTCACTTGGAGGACTCACAGAACTCAGCATAGCCTTACTTGTGGCTATGATTTATTACAGTGAAGGGATACAAAGCAAAATCACAGAGGGAAGAGGCACATATGGGGTAAAGTCCAGAGGAAACCAGACTTTCCAAACTCCCAGATTTTCCCAGTGGAGTCACACAAGGTACACATACTTCTAGCAGCAGATTTTGAGAGTACATATGAAATGTCCACTGGCAAAGTTCATTAGATACCCTATATCCAAGGTTTTTGTTGGGAGTTGGTCATGTAGGTACCCTCTGCTTAGAATGTCCTAAATCCCAAACTCCCAGAAGGAAAGCAGAAGTTCAGCCTAAGCTGTATTGTTTGCACACACAGTTTAGGCACAGTGACCACTTTTATCAGTTAAGTTGGTGGAAACATTCCCAAAAATCTAAGTTAATAGATGCCAGCCGGTGGCCAACCTTGCAAGCAGGATGTTTTAAATATAACAGTATCAGGCCTGCTATGTTAACTCTTTTCTAGGGGGAAAAAAAAAAGATAATTTTAACTTTTATTTAGCAGTATTTATTTATTTAAGTCTGTCATTCCAGTAATTAACATAAATCATTTATGAAAGGTGAAACTTTCTTACCTTGAGAGATGTTTAATGCCCTGTCCCGTTTGTTGGTAGTATCTAGTGGGTATAAGCCAGTGTGTCCTCCAGCAATAAAATCATTTTTTCTATCCAAATACTACTGTCTGGATATTTTGATAATAACACTGTAAGAGTTTAGAAGCCTTATTTTTTCATAGTTTACTCACCAATTTTTATTGCTTTCATGAGACTTTAATAGCTTTCTGAGAATAACGTGATAGTAAAGTTATTGATGTTTCAACCTGCAAGTGAGTTACAATTTGTAAATAAAATATTTGTAGTCCATATGTATAACTTCAGTACTACTTGAACTGTAATATTAGTATTTTAATGTCATTTATTAACATTATATTTTGGAGACTGGAAAATGATTGAAACTACATTGGGAACCCATATTCCTAGAGCTGGAAGAGTAAGCCTGAGCCCTTAATAAGCCATCAACTCCACCCTAGTCCTTGGCTGGGTATGGAACTAAACCAGCTAAGACAGGTGATGCAAAATAAAACTCCGGAAGAGGCGCTCCACACAGTTTTTAGGATCCTAAGTTTAGAGTATAATTATACTAACTATCTAAAAGCTGTCTTTTTTACCAAGATCACCTATTTTATTGGTCTTTACACAGTGAGCTGTTTAGAGAACAGTTTTAAAATATTCAATTAAAACAAATGCTAAATCATCCTTTAGCTGTTTTCTTTGCCAGATCGAGCCATCCTACTTTATTCAACCTTTCTCAGTGAAGTTACAGGATAATAATATGGCGTTTCGAAAAAAACAGAAGAAATGCCAGCGTAGTCTTAAATAGATATT
Source organism: Macaca mulatta (assembly GCF_049350105.2). Classification (NCBI taxonomy): domain Eukaryota; kingdom Metazoa; phylum Chordata; class Mammalia; order Primates; family Cercopithecidae; genus Macaca; species Macaca mulatta. The sequence continues at coordinate 98,403,364 of NC_133409.1, forward strand.
CTTACCCTGGGGGTCTGTGGATTTGGACGGAAAGAAAAAATTATACTTTATTTTCCCTAACCTGTCTCAGAAATTGAGTATTTTCCTCCATTACTATATCACAAATTAATTTTCGGCTATTTGGTTATTTCAAAGTAATTCTTTTCTTCGTAACCCTGTGTATTTTATGAATTTAGAAACATTTTGAGAAGGGGTCAGTAGGCTTCACCAAGGGCCCATGGCAAAAAAGAAAAGTTACACTCTGTAATGTAACTTTTTCAATGAGAATTCTCAGAATGTGCTTTTTTGCTTTCTTTCTGTGTTATAGATAACAGTGACTGGTTATATACTTCATTTAATGTACTTCATTTAATGTACTATTGTACCTTTAGGTTTATGTACAAGTTAATAAAGAAGCAGCAGATGATAAAAGTGTAGCAAAATCAGCACAGGAGTTCTTCCAACGATTGGAACTGGGCGATGGGCAAGCACTTTCACTGTGGCAAAAATTTCGGGACTTAAGCATTGAAGAGTACATTCGTGTTTACAAGGTACTGGTTGACCCTCCCTTCTGCTTTCCCATGATGCGGTGCAGCTCTTGGCTGTAACCTGCATAGTAAAGTTGCTTGTGTTTTAATAATAGATCTGTAGATGAATTTAAAATTAGGACTCAAATTTTGTTTTTTGGGCTGAAAGAATTGCAAAATAATCCTAAACCAGTATCAGGTGATATTCTCATACTTCATTTTTATCTGGCTTTTCTGTTCTAGCATTCCTTCACTTTTTCGTATTTATTTTTTGTTCTTTCATTTCCTTAAACCGGTATATGATAGTTAATAAATTCATTTAATAAACATTTGGTGGGTAGGGGATAATACAACAGCAAACAGAAGAGGAAAACCCTTGTTCTCGTGGACCTTACATTCTAGCCTAGAGACAGAGCACAAACTAAACAAATTAAAGATAAAACAAGAAACAACTATTTTTTTATTAGATGGTGTTAGATGCTAGCTGGGGAGATCAGGTATGGAGTCTTTAGGTGGAATGAGGAGAATTTTGTAAAGAAGCCCATGTGACTGGAGTAAGTAAGCAAGATGAATGACAGGAGAAGGTTGAAGAGCTAGTAGCATATGGGGCATAATTCTAGGATTTCTCTAGGGCTATCCATTGCTTTTTGTGGTGATGGGAATCTTCTGTATCTGTGGCCGTCTCCTTCAGTAGCCACCAACCACATGTGGCCTGAAGTGTGAATAGTGTGACAGAACTAAATTCTCAATTTTGCTTAATTCCAGTTTAACAGTTTGTCACTTGGGCCTAGTGATTACTGTATTGCACAGCACAGTACCACTGTGAGGACTTGACTGGTATAGTGGAAACTATTAGGAGGTTTGAGGAGAGGAGTGATTTTTTTTTTTTTAAACAAAAATAAAGAGACAGGTCCTCGCCATCTTGCCCAGGCTGGTCTTGAACTCCCGGGTGCAAGTGATCCTCCTGCCTCAGCCTCCTAAAGTGCTGGGATTATGGGCATGAGCCACCACACTCAGCCCTTGATTTAATTTTTATTGTGTTCATGTGTATGACAGGTGGTAGAGCATCCTTAATTTTGCCTTAGGGTAAGAATAGGAGATTCAATTAACATTTCTTTGTCTTTTTGTTTCTGAACTCTTTTAGCGTCTGGGAGTATATTTTGATGAATATTCAGGAGAATCATTTTATCGTGAAAAATCTCAAGAAGTCTTAAAGTTGCTGGAGAGTAAAGGACTCCTACTGAAAACAATGTATGATCAGGTTCCTGTTCTTTAGTAAAATTATTTGTTCTTTGAAATTGTTATTGATGTATCCTTTGAGTAAGGACAACAGAATGCAGTGTGCAGCTTTCTTGGGATCTTTTATAGTGCTTTTTCCTGTTCAGAGTACTTTCCCACATTCTGTATTTTGCTGCCATAGCAAAAGCTGTTAAGGTTTGGAGAAACGATGTTACTTGTTTTTTTATAAAGATGGGAACTGAAGCACAGAAAATACAAGTGACCTTCCTAAGGTCGTATAACCTAATAATGGTATAACTGAAAAAAGGAAATAAATCTTACTATCTTCTGACTCAGTTTTACCTTTTAAAAGAAATCCCTGCCTTTTCAAAAAATATTTAAGGCAGCATGTGAAAATAAGTATACTATAACAGGCTTATAAATGAGGAAAATGATGAAAACAGGAAGTAGAGGCAGGAAAAGTAATATGAAGTCAGAGATGATGTTAGCATATCCCTCCTGGAATTCTATTTCCTTGCTTATGGTAGGTTTTTTTCTTTAAAAAAAAGTTGTGATTGATGAATGACACATTGTATATATTTATGGTGCACAACATGATTTGATATTTATATGCATACTGTGAAATGTTTAAATCAAGCTAATTAACATATCCATCACCTTTACATACTTACCTATGATGAGAACATTTAAAATCTCTGTTAGCAGTTTTCCAATGTACTATGCATTATTGTTAATTATACTCACAATGCTGTACAATAGATCTCCCGAACTTACTCCTGTTTAACTTTGTAGCCTTTAACCAACATCTCCCCATTCCCTGCCCTTGGTAACCTCCATTCTACTTCTCTGCTTCTATGATTGGAATTTTTTAGATTCCACATATGAGACTATACAGTATTTGTTTTCTGTGCATCGTTTATTTCACTGAGCATAATGTCCTTTCAGTTTATCCATGTTATCACAAATGACAGGATTTCCTTTTTTTTAAGGCTGCATATTACCTGTTGTATATTTTAAAGTCCACTCATCTGTTAAGGTTAATTCACATCTTGGCTATTGTGAATAATGTTACAATAACTATGGTAGGGCAGATTTCACTTGGACATACTGATTTCATTTTCTTTGGATGTATACCCAGATGTGAGTTTGCTGGATCATATATATGGAGGTTCTGTTTTCAGTTTTTTGAGGAACCTCCACGTTGTTTTCCATAATGGCTATACTAACATTCCCACCACTAGTATACAAGGGTTCCCTTTTATCCACATCATTACCAACGTTCATCTTTTTTTTTTTTTTTTGATAAAAACCATCTTAACAAATGTGAAGAAATATCTTATTGTGGATTGTGGTTTTAATTTTGCGTTTCCCTGATGATTAGTGATGTTCAGCACCTTTTCATATACTTGTTAGCCTTTTGTTTGCCTTCTTTTGAGAAATGTCTATACGAGTCTTTGGCCCACGTTTTTGTTTTTCTTTTTTTTTTTTTAAGTTCCCGGGCATGTGTACAGGATGTGCAGATTTGTTGCATAGGTAAATGTGTGCCATGGTGATTTGCTATTTGCTGCACCTATCAGCCCATCACCTATTAAGCCCAGCATCCATTAGCTATTTTTCCTGATGCTCTCCCACCCTCCATCCCGCAACAAGCCCCAGTGTGTGTTCTTTCCTTCCTTATGTCTCTGTGTTCACGTTGTTCAGCTCCCACTTATAAGTGAGAACATACCGTATTTGGTTTTCTGTTCCTGCATTAGTTTGCTGAGGATAATGGCTTCTTTGGCACACTTTTTAATTGGGTTTTTTTTGGTGGTGGTGTTGGTTTGGTTTAGTTTTTTGTTTTTGTTTTTCCATTGAGTTGAGTTCCTTATATATTTTCATATTAACCTCTTATCAGATACATGTTTTCCACATATTTTCTTTCATGCTCTAGGTTGTCTCTTCACTTTGTTGATTGTTTTCTTTGCTGTGCAGAAGCTTTTTTAGTTTTATGCAATCCCATCTGTGTATTTTTGCTTTTGTTGCCTATGTTTGAGGACTACCTCCAAGAAATCTTGGTGCCAAGACTTCAGTATTTTCCTCTAATAGTTCTACAGCTCAGGTCTTAGATTTGTCTTTAATCCACTTTGAGTTGAGTTTTGTACATGGTGAGAGATAAGGATCTAGTTTCATTCTTCTGCATATGGATATCCAGTTTTCCCAATGTCATTTATTGAAGAGACTGTCCTTTTCTTTTTATTTTTTTGAGACAGGGTCTCGCTCTGTTGCCAAACTGGAGTGCAGTGGCATGATCTTGGCTCAGTGCAACCTCTGCCTCCCGGGTTTAAGCGATTCTCCTGCCTCAGTCTCCCAAGTAGCTGGGATTACAAGCACACGCCACCACACCCAGCTAATTTTTGTATTCCCCCAAAGTGCTAGGATTACAGGCGTGAGCCGCCACACCTGGCCAAGACTGTCCCTTTCTTACTGTGTTATTTTGGCACCTTTGTCAAAAATCAGTTGACCTGGCTGGGCACGGTGGGTCACGCCTGTAATCCCAGCAATTTGGGAGGCCGAGATGGGCAGATCACCTGAGGTCGGGAGTTCGATACCAGCCTGACCAACATGAAGAAACCCCATCTCTACTAAAAATACAAAAATTAGCTGGGTGTGGTGGCACATGCCTATAATCCCAGCTACTTGGGAGGCTCAGGCAGGAGAATCATTTGAACCCAGGAGGCAGAGGTTGTGGTGAGCCGAGATCAAGCCATTGTACTCCAGCCTGGGCAATAAAAGCGAAATTCCATCTCAAAAAAAGAAAAAAAAAATCAGTTGACCATAAATGTGTGAATTTGTATCTAGGCTCTCTATTCTATTCCATTGGTCTCTATGTTTTTGTCTGGTATGATGCTGTTTTGATTACTATAGTTTGTAGTAGATGTTGAGATTAGGTAGTGCGATGCCTCCAGCTTTGTTGTTGTTGTTGGAGACAGGGTCTGGCTTTGTCATCCTGGCTGTGGTACATTGGTGCTTTCTTGGCTCACTACAACCTCCACCTCCAGGTTCAAGCTATTCTCCTGCCTTAGCCTCCCAAATAGTTGGGATTACAGGCATGTGCCACCACACTCAGCTGATTGATTTTTGTATTTGTTAGTAGAGATGGAGTTTCACCATGTTGCCCAGGCTGGTCTTGAACTCTTGGCTTCAAGTGATCCACCTGCCTTGGCCTTCCAAAGTGCTGGGATTATAGACGTGAGCCACCATAGCTGGCCCAGCTTTATTCTTTTTGCTCAATGTTGCTTTGGGTATTTGGGGGTTTTTTGTGGTTCCATATAAATTTTATGATTTATTTTTCTATTTCTGTGAAAAATGCCATTGGAATTTTGGTAGGGATTGCATTGAATCTGTAGATTGCTTTTGGTGGTATGGACATTTTTAAAATATTGATTTTTCCAATCCAGTAATACAGGATATCTTTCCATTTATCTGTGTTTTGATTTCTTTCATCAGTGTTACATAGTTTTCAGTATACAGATATTTTACCTCCTTGGTTAAATTTATTCCTATTTTGGTTTTGTTGACGTTATTATAAATGGAATTTTTTTTTTTTAATTTCTTTTTCAGATAGTTTGTTGTTGTGTATAGAAATGCTACTGATTTTTGGCCAGGCGTGGTGGCTCACGCCTGTAATCCCAGCACTTTGGGAAGCCGAGGTATGTGGATCACATGAGGTCGGGAGTTCGAGACCAGCCCGGCCAACATAGTGAAAACCCATCTCTACTAAAAACACAAAAATTAGCGGCTCGTGGTGGCGCATGCCTAATTCCAGCTACTTGGGAGGCTGAGGCAGGAGAATTGCTTGAACCTAGGAGGCGGAGGTTGCAATGAGCTGAGATTGTGCCACTGCACCACTCCAGTCTCGGCAACAAAGAGAGACTCCATCTCAAAAAAAAAAAAAAAAAAGGCTACTGATTTTTGTATGTTGATTTTCTATACTGCAACTTTACAAAATTCATTTATTAATTCTAACAGTTTTTTGGCGGAATCTTCAGGGTTTTCTACTTATAAGATCATATTCAGAGTTTTCTATTTATAAGATCATATTGAAAAAAAAATCATATTACCTGCAGAGACAATTTAACTTCTTTTCCAATTTGGATACGTTTTATTTTTGTTTCTTGCCTAATTGTTTTCTAATTTAGCTTTTAGCTCCCCGTCAGCTAAACAGAGAAATACCAGTGAAAGAAGCCCAGACGTCTATAATGTAGAGACAAACCAATTGCTTAAGAGACATGTCACTTTTCATAGTACCAAAGCAAAATTTCTCCTGTCATATTTATAAGGAAGATGTGAAACGTAGTTAATAGCATCCTCAGTAATGTCCCTAAGGAAAATTTTTAGATTATCATATGCAGATGCCAAAGTTTGGTCATACAGGAAAGACAAAAATCTGTAGTTTTAATACTTGGGTACTTTGTGGCATGTTAAAAATTAGCCCAATATTGAATGTTGTTATACCGTGAATTAGAAGGAAAATGTGTGACATTTCATAGTTACGATGCAGCTGCATCTCATTTTTCAACTGGGTATATTAAAGATTTGATTTCTGAGTACCTTATCCGGAACTACAGATTTAAAAGCTAAGATAACCAAATATTAATTACATCATAACCATTCGTAAGAGATTCTTGGTCATATTCTTGTTTTTTACCATTATTGGTTAAAGCTTGAATTGGCATTGCTTATTGCAACTTGGGTAATAAAAATAGCTTCTGGTTTGCTGAAGATAATGTTTTAGATATTACAGTTTTAAAGGTCTGAATTTATTATGTTGCTTCAAAGTTACCTTTTTGCATTTCTAGAAAAGGAACGGCTGTTGTAGATCTCTCTGGGAATGGCGACTCCTCCTCAATTTGTACTGTAATGCGAAGTGATGGTACTTCTCTCTATGCAACCAGGTTTGTAGCCTCTGTGAAGGTAAACATTTGGTTCTAAATCTGTTGCTTTCAGATGAAAAACTATTTACAATTAATTATGCATTATCGAACTCCACAGCTGACGTTATTCTATAAGCTGTAAAACTGAAGTACTTCATAATCAACTAAAAGTATTTTACAATGGCATGTTGGCAGGAAATGTATACTAAAAGATGACCACATTAGCTCAGGGGTTTCCTCATGCTGTAAAGAACATCTTACATGCACATAAATACCAGACCTCATTGGGATTTGGTAAAGCAGGCTGAGGGAGAAGGCAGCCATGTCACATTTTTTTTCCATCCGTCTCCGTGACTGACCTTTGTGGAAGGGCCAATCTCTGTTCATCAGTAAGAAGTGGGTTTATCAAGCACTCTTATTTCTGGGACAAAGCTAATAGGAAAGAGAAGCACTGGTGGCAAAAGTGTCTCCCAGGCCAGAATTTTATATTAGGTCACAAATAACTTTTGTAACATAAAGTCATGATATTTTGTTGTTGTTATATTAACTACCGTAATTTGTTCCAAACAAATTATGTACCTTAACACCTGTACTTTAAGCAACCAATCAAGTCTCTTAATTTTCACTTAGGAAATTCATCTCTTACCTTCTATTACTTTTCGACATTTCCCTTTACCAATTCTATGCAATTGGGATTAGGAAATGAGAAGAGCTTGTATATCTAAGAGTTACATTGTTTTTCTAGATAAGCAAATATGTATATTAGACAAGTTTTTTGTATCAACTAATTATTGCTAGACAGATTAAATAAATAAACCCTTGCACAGTAGTTGTAAGAAGTATCCATTGAGAACAGAGGCTCTGTAAGTATTCGGGTCTGGTTAGTGTCTTTTGGGCTATCATTAGGTCTCAATTTTTCCAACACCTATATTTTTCTTTGGAAAAAGAAACATCCCATCAGAAAAGGGGCCCTATGACATGAGATCTCTGTAACTATCCTGATTTGGTGTTTTTTCAGGCTGTCATTAGATGTAGACTTTTCTGTGTATTTACCTTAACACCTGTACTTTCTTTTTTCTTTGAAAATAATTGTCTTTTTGCCACTTATTGAAATGTTAGATTTTTCGCTTCGCTTTATTGTCAGTTGCTTCTGCCTTCTAGTGGGTTTCTTATAGAATACTTTTGTGTGGGGGTTGTAAATCAAAGTTGTTATAGCAGACAAAAGTGCAGGAGAATACTGAAAAGCGCAGAGTGTGAGGCTGGAGACCTGGGACTGTCGTTTAATTCTCTGGGCCATGATTCTCTACTTTGTGAAAGGAGAGATCTGGATTAAATGACCTGGCACTTCTTTTGGCTTTGAAATTCAGTTTCTACAAATTCAACCTAGAAATTGTTCTTATTCTTTTGTGTTTTTTCATTGGATCAAAAAGTTTCCCTTTGTTTTGTCCTTGTCTCAAACCAAAAAAAGGTAACACAAGTGTCTATTTGTGACATCATTTTTGTGATAATCTGTTATACAAGTTTCTCGACATTTTTAAAATTATAATCCCTCCAAGCAACCTTTTCAGCCATATTTTTCCTAATTGCCAATTCTCATGAAATTTTATCCCACACATTTTCTGTATCTCTGTATATATTGTATGCATATCTGTGGTTTATGCATGAAGAATAAGATTTTTTGTTGGCCAACTGTAGTGGCTCACGCCTGTAATCTTAGAACTTTGGGAAGCCAAAGCAGGAGGATCACTTGAGGCCAGAAGTTTGAAACCAGCCTAGGCAATATAATGAGACCCATCTCTACAAAAAATATGCAGTGGCTCTTGCCTGTATTCTCAGCACTTTGGGAGGACGAGGAGGGTGGATCATCTGAGGTCAGGAGTTCAAAACCAGCCTGGCCAACATGATGAGACCCTGTCTCTACTAAAAACACAAAAATTAGCCAGTTTTTGCCTCCATTGAGAATGCATGCTCTTTGCAATGTCAGGATCATGAGATAGGTACTAATGACATTTTAATGATCCCTAACATTTCAAAAGATCGAGGAATGTTTTCAGTCTTTCCAGTATCATATGCTGTTAATCAAAAATAGCTCTAATTTTAAACTTTAATACTTCATAATCCTTGACTTGAAATTTTGGTTTATTTTTCATTATTTCATATGCCAACTAGATACTTGTATCTAATCAGAGATAAAAGAGAAATTCTGTCAAAGGACTTTATGGCCTTTTTTTTTTTTTTTTTTTTTTTGGAGACAGAGTCTTGCTCTGTCGCTCAGGTTGGAGTGCAGTGGCACGATCTCGGCTCACGGTAGACTCCACCTCCCACCTCCTAGGTTCAAGCGATTCTCCTGCCTCAGCCTCCTGAATAGCTGGGATTACAGGTGTGCGCCACCCCGCCCAGCTAATTTTTGTATTTTTAGTAGAGACAGGGTTTTACCTGTTGGTCAGGCTGGTCTCGAACTCCTGACCTCAAGTGATGCTCCCACCTTGGCCTCCCAAAGTGCTGGGATTACAGGCATGAGCCACCGCACCCGGCCGACTTTATGGTCTTTTAAATGCATTAGAAGGTATTCCCCTGACTGACCCAAGACTTTGAAAGTCCTTAGTAATACTAATAGGAGAGTATCTAGACAATACCTGTTTACTACATCATCTATATTTTAAATATGTTCGTTAAGAGAATATATTGCAGAGAAGTAACGGGTGATTCTTTTTAGTAGAGACTTAATCATAAAACATTTACCTACAAGACGCTTCACCCAGAGCTATTTTAGTTGTTATTACTACATATTGTAGAACTTTTATATATTAATTTTATTTATTTATATTTATTTTAGGTTTTACTTTTGCCAGTGTTTTTATTGTTGTTTTCCCCAAACCTATTTTTATCATTTTATATCAAAATGTGGTATTTGGGCCGGGCGAGGTGGCTCAAGCCTGTAATCCCAGCACTTTGGGAGGCCGAGACGGGCGGATCATGAGGTCAGGAGATCGAGACCATCCTGGCTAATACGGTGAAACCCCGTCTCTACTAAAAAATACAAAAAACTAGCCGGGCGAAGTGGCGGGTGCCTGTAGTCCCAGCTACTCGGGAGGCTGAGGCAGGAGAATGGCGTGAACCCGAGAGGAGGAGCTTGCAGTGAGCTGAGATCCGGCCACTGCACTCCAGCCTGGGTGACAGAGCAAGACTCCGTCTCAAAAAAAAAAAAAAAAAAAAAATGTGGTATTTGAATTGTCTTAAGTGTGGTTGGAATTCCTCAGGCTGTGGGATAATTTAAGTTCTTAATTAGAAAATGCTCATTGCTATTAAATAGGTAAAATCAATTATTACCCAGATCTGCTTAGTAACTCTTGGTTTATGGCCACTTTTTCAGAGATCTTGCAGCTGCTATAGATCGAATGGACAAGTATAATTTTGATACAATGATATATGTGGTAAGTAATCAGAACAAAAAGTTACGATCTCTAACTCATGAAAATTACAGAGGTAGAAATTGGATGCCATGTTGAAAACCTATGGAAAACTAATTATGTAAAACTACAGAGAGAAGTCAACATTAAGTATGTTTAAAGTGTGCAACTTCTATTTAAAAGTTTAAACACTTAAAAATGAAAAAGTTTACATTGCTTCATAGTAAGAAAAAATTACCTGAATCAGTAAAATAGTTATGTGAAATTAATATATACAGATCACCATAATGCAAAGTTTTTTTGTTTTTTAGTTTTCAATTCTGAATTGGGGTCAACAGTTGTTTTTAAATAACTTTATTTTGAAGTAATTTAATACTCACAAGAAGTTTCAAAATAGTACAGTGTTTCCCCCCAAAGATAGTATATAACCATAGTACTTTTATCAATATCAGGAAATTAACATTGATAGAGACCTTACTGAAATTTCGCCAGCTTTTACATGTACTCTCCTGTAGATGTTTGTGTGGGTATGGTTTTATGAGACTTTATCACATGTATAGATTCATGTAACCATCACCACATTCAGAATATAGAACTGTTCCATCACAAAACAAACTCCCTCGTGGTCAACCACTTAATAATCACACCTTCACCCAATCCTAACCCCTGGCAGCCAGTGCTCTGTTCTTCAGCACAATTTTGTCACTTTAAGAATGTTGTATAAATGAAATTATACAATATGTAACTTTTAAGATTGGCTTTTTTCACTCAATATAATGAATGCCCTGGAGAACTATCCAGGCTGTCCTGTGTGTCAGTAGTTCGTTCCTTTTATTGCTGAGTGGTATTCTAGTATCTTTTCCCCCTTTCGTTACTTACCATGTGAAACCTTCCTTTTCACTTAGAAGAAAAGTTGCCATCAAATATTTATTTAGAGCTGAACTTTGGTCTCAGAGACTAGGGTCATAATAGCCAAGAGGGCAGAAATTTAAATGGAATACTCAGAAGGTTGAAGTTCACATTTCCTACTGACTCGGTGGAGTGCTACGGCTCTTATTCCCCTCCCTTGTAGAGCACTTCACTTAGACACTCTTCTTGTGGCATCCTCTTTGTGTTTACTTAAAATGTATCAATTGACAATGACTTTAGTGTGTCAAACCTCAAATATCTTAATTTGATTCAAGTCCAACCTATTTTTGTACATTAATTTGTCACTGTTGTTTTATTTTACATATGTTTTCTTCCCAAGACAGATAAAGGACAAAAAAAGCATTTTCAGCAAGTATTCCAAATGCTGAAGATCATGGGATATGACTGGGCAGAAAGGTAATGTCTGCATGGTTCTTAATTGTCTGTGCAGGGTCAGCTGAGCCTGAAAATGTACCTAGTGGTTAAAAGTTTTTCATTCAAATTTCAATTCTTTGTTTCAAGATATTAGTATGGAAAAGTAGATTTGATTTTTGTATTATGTCTTGGTTATAATAATTTCCACCTTACAAACATTTAATAACTGTATTTTTATTAGTTATCTGCTCTCCGTGGCTTAGTTTTCAAAATTCTTAATCCACATCTCCTTTTTCTCCTAAAGGCAACTAGTAGTTTAATCACATGCTATTGATTATAAAGTGAAGATGTGCTTAATGTCCTTTGTAGCATACAAATCACATCAATTTCATTTTATTAATTTTTAAAAACTCTGAGGGTTAAAGTTCAAACCACTCTCTGAAAGGTATTATATGCTTTCAGCAGCAGCTCTTGTTTAGCTTTCAGTTAACTAGATGCCCACTCTTTTAGGTGCCAGCATGTGCCCTTTGGAGTAGTGCAGGGAATGAAGACTCGAAGAGGAGATGTCACTTTCCTGGAAGATGTTTTAAATGAGATTCAATTAAGGATGCTACAGAACATGGCTTCAATTAAGAGTGAATTCAGTTTTTTCTTATTAAAGTCATAACTTACATGCCACTTTTATGTTATTCTGGACTTTGGGCAGTGTGATTTATTATGTCTGTCCCTCCATTGAAGTGTCACTAACTTTGTCAGAAATAGCTTCCACTAATTAGAGGTGCCAGAATTTTTATACTTGCCACTCGGGAATTGGTCACTTCAATAATCTGAATTGCTATAACCTTGGTCCTCTTTTCATGAACAGCTTGAGCATTGTGATTCTGTTGTCTGGGTGGTCACGTGAAGTTTCTATGTTATAATTTGGATTCAAATCACAAGTCCTTATGACTTTAACCTTCATCCTTGGAAAACTAAGTATCAGATATCCTACAAGTATCTTTTGAATAAATAAATTTGGATTTCTTTCCCTTTAATGTAGGCAGGGGAAATGTCATTATCAAAGGTAAAATAGCCTAAATTAGGAAAGTAAATTATTCATTCTAAATCTGTTCTTGATTGTCAGCATGCATTTTTGGCAGATATTACCTTCACTTGGATCCATGATTGGCACAGTGTCACGTAGAATAAAGATAGCTGCCTTTGTCTGTTTCAGCAACTAAAGAACTCAAGAACCCACAGGAGACTGCAGAGAGGGTCGGGCTCGCAGCACTCATTATTCAGGTCTGTTAAGACTCCTATTTGTGAGGCCCTTTTGTCTGGTACTAGAGCAAATCCCAGCAGTGAAGATTTCCTCTGTCGTTTTAGGACTTCAAAGGTTTACTCTTATCTGACTACAAGTTCAGCTGGGATCGTGTTTTCCAGAGTCGCGGGGACACAGGAGTCTTCCTACAGTACACACACGCCCGCCTCCACAGGTGAGAAGAGGCTGCAGGGAAACCTTGTACTGCACTGTGCTTCCCTAGGTTGGGTCCTGTGATTCTAAGACCAGGGGCCCTGTTTTCTCGGCTTTTCTAATATCTTCTATTCAGATCTGACTAGAGTAGGCCTTCTTTTAGGGAAAAAAATTTTTTTTATTGAGCATCTATGTTAGAAATATATTTATGTGTATTATCTTAGTCCTCAGAATAACCCTGTCGAAGAATATACTGTTACCTCCATTGTGTATGGATAAAGAAATAGATTTAGGAAAATTAAAGTATCAGATCAAACAGTGTTGGCATCAAAGTCTAGGGCTGTATTAAGGAGACCAAAATTGTGTATTAGAAGGTGATGTTCATCACTTGGAGCTCTGTGCCCTTGTATGACTTTTTAATCTTTTGATGTTTTTAACTTTAAACTTTTGATAACAGTTTGGAAGAGACTTTTGGATGTGGGTACCTGAATGACTTCAACACTGCTTGTTTACAAGAGCCACAGTCTGTTTCAATTCTTCAGCATCTTCTCAGGTACGATGTTTTCTAGGGATCATCAAGTGTGCTTCTGCTTATCAAAATGGCTATTAGCATTTTTGCTGCCCAGTCGAGTCAACAGGCCAGTAGCTGCCTTCTGCCTCTAGACTTTTCCCAAAGGGATGCCTAAAAAGTGATTATTTGCATTTTGAGCGCAGAGGGCATAGATTAAGACAATGCTCAAGGAGGACAGTCTTTAGGTCTTCAGAATATTATCACTGATGAATAGCACACGTGTCTAGCCGCCTCGGGCTCACAGAAAGCCTTATAAAAGCATAACCTTTTAGTTTGAGAAAGAGCATCTTCTTGCCCTCTGTGATAAGTGAAGGAAAACACCTGCTTTTGTGCAGCTTCCCAGAGACCGTAAGTCCTTCATTTGCCTCTTGGTTTCAGTTAATAATCTCAAATACATGTATCTGATGCTCCCATGCTAGGCAAGACACCACACATTTTAGCTCTGACGGGCATTGTTGGTGAAGCCAAACATGCCAGAGCTTAATCTCTAGAAGGGATGTAGGTGGTTATGAACAAGGCAGTTTTCTTTGATTTCTATATAGTAGTCAGTGGTTCTTTCCTGGGATCAGAAAAATTTACTTACATGTACAATAGCTAATGTGAGGAAAAATAAGCCACCTGGGTTGTCTTAGCACTGAGGGTAGACTGTGGTCATTTATATTTTATATTCCTAAACATGGCTGGAGGCTTTTTACATTCACCAGCCATGATTAAAATTTTTGATGTGGACTAGGTCTAGGGAATAGCAAGATGATTTAGAAATCCCTGCCATCAAAGAATTTGTAAGACAGAAAATGTTCCTTTGCCTACAAATGTACACACAGTTTTTTCATATGCTTCTACTCTTTTTTTTTTTTTTTTTTTTTTTTTTTTGAGACAGAGTCTCGCTCTGTGGCCCAGGCTAGAGTACAGTGACTGAATCTCGGCTCACTGAAACCTCTGCTTCCCGGATTCAAGCGATTCTTCTGCCTCAGCCTCCCGGGTAGCTGGGACTACAGGCGCTGGCCAACACACCTGGCTACTTTTTGTATTTTTAGTCAAGAACAGGGTTCACCATATTGGCCAGGCTGGTCTCAAACTCCTGACCTCGTGATCCACCCACCTCGGTCTCCCAAAGTGCTAGGATTACAGATGTGAGACACTGCGCCTGACCATACCTTCTACTCTTAATCATGTCAAGTCAATCTTATATTCATGATCTTTTAATGTCTAATGTCTTAGTGTAACATGTACAGTCTTTTCCTGTTCACTGTTCCTGTCATCTTTTAGGTTCGACGAGGTGCTTTATAAGTCATCTCAGGATCTTCAACCCAGGCATATTGTCAGTTACCTTCTAACTTTAAGGTACTTTATAATCTTCCTGTTTTCAGATGTTTAATGGCATTTGAGACCTTTCTTTCATCTAAAGGTTTCCTATAAACAAATTCCTTGGTCTAAAATTTGATGTGCTTTTAGTTACAGGAATTATTGCTTCAGAATCTATACAAATTAGCAGTTAATGTTCCTTCATTCAGTGATACAAGGTACTGTCACCAAGACTGGAGAATGGGAACTGACAACTCCACAGTTACAGCACAGTGCATGTGTGTTATGTTAGAGTGAACATAAGAGACGGTGTTAGGGCAACCAGCCCAGCCTTGAGAGATCAGAGAGGGCTTCTCAGAGGAAAGGAGATACTAATCAGGAGAAGGAGTGTGGCTGGGAAGAAGAAAAAAGCCCAGAGTTGAGCAAGAGCATAATAATACATTTTAAAGGATTCATAAGCATTGTCCTGGGAGGCTGATAAATGAAGCGTGTATAAACCTGTTTGCCATGTACTGAGGCATTTAAACTTATTTTCAGGACAGTGGGGTCCATACAGGAATTTTAAGCAGAGGCACAGAAAAATAAGCTAGAAAACTTAATTTTTCTAATATTTAATGACAGTTTCATGGTGTCTATTTTAGAAACTTGAAATCGAAATTATTGAGTCCACCCTTGTATAGCAGCAGCTGTATCTTCCATAAAGCTATTTAATAAAAGAAATTTTGCTTTTACTCAATATTTATTGAAATCAGACACTTATCAGGACTGTTTTCTTGATTATACTTTTTACCTTGTCTTCTCTAGATTTATGTAAGGATTTTTTTCTTCCTTTAAATGACACTTAAGACATACAGAGGTGAAGAAGTCTTTTTTTTTTTTTTTCTTTGAGATGGCATCTCACTCTGTTATCCAGGCTGGAGTGCGATCTTGGCTCACTGCAACCTCCACCTCCTGGATTCAGGCAATTCTGCCTTAGCCTCCCTAGTAGCTGGGATTATAGGCGTGCACCCTCATGCCCAGCTAATGTACAAAATCTTATGAAATGTCATGTTATCATTAAAACTGATGTCTTAAGTATCATTTCTTTGACACGTTGTTATACTTGATGCCATACCTAAATTTAAAAAGATACTTTAAAGAAGAGTGGCCAGTGTGTGTGGAGAGTGGATAACTAGTTTCTACCCACCTCACTGTACAGAGGAAAAGGCCATGCTATGTTATACATTTGATTGTAGGTTGCCTAAATGAGGAAAAATGATTAGAAAAGAATCCTTTATATTTGTAAAATTAACAATGAAATCATAATCTTAAGAATTGCCCACCTCTTAGTAGTAGAATAGGACCGAGATCTAAAGCTTGAGTTTTGAATTCCAGTTTCAACTTTACAGTTTTGAATACATCCTTTAATGGTTCTTTGCTTTATTTATTAAGTTGAAGGAGTAAGATTAGGTATCAAGCTCATATCTTACAACAGGAAATTACTGCTGGAACCGTCGTGATTTCTCTCTTCCTGTTTCAGTCATCTTGCAGCTGTGGCACACAGAACACTACAAATAAAAGATAGTCCTCCTGAAGTGGCTGGGGTATGTTATGTTGAATGTTTTCTGTATAATCCCTAGCTCCTCAGACTAATATTACTAAGTCAGTCTTGTAAATTTTTCTAAAATAGCATTCTGTTGTTCAACTGTAGCAGTGTACTTCCTCAGCTAATAATTAGGCTGTAACAATCAATGTTTATATACTTCCCAACATACTAGACTATGAAGCACATTTTCCTACATGAAATATTATAGTGATAAGTTCCCTTATCTGAAGGCATACTGTATAATACTATCACTCCCACTCCATGACACTTTATGTACAGGTCTTACTATAAGGGATGCTAGGAATTTATCTTCTCTTGCCTGTAGTAACTCTAGGGCACTTTGACATATTGTTCCTGCTTTAAATTAGAAAGAATTACCTTTAAAATCATTCTCATGTATTGAATACATTCCTGTTATTGAATATTTTAAATCATGCTTTATTTTGTAGGCCAGACTTCATCTTTTCAAAGCTGTCCGTTCTGTCCTAGCCAATGGAATGAAACTTCTTGGAATAACACCTGTATGTAGGATGTAATTTCCATTAAAATGGCTTTTAAAATGTCAAATGAACTCTAGTTATCTATTCTGAGATGCCTTACTGTTCAGAATAATTTTTTTTTTTGAGATGGAGTTTCTCTCATTGCCCAGGCTAGAGTGCGATAGTGTGATCTTGGCTCACTGTAACCTCCACCTCCCGGGTTCAAGCGATTCTCCTGCCTCAGTCTCCTGAGTAGCTGGGATTACAGGCATATGCCATCACGCCTGGCTAATTTTTTGTATTTTTAGTAGAGACGGGGTTTCTCTATGTTGGTCAGGCTGGTCTCAAACTCCCGACCTCAGATGATCCGCCCACCTTGGCCTCCCAAAGTGCTGGGATTACAGGCATGAGCCACCATCACCAGCCAAAGTTAAACTATTATTCTGTGTCAGAATCTGTATTAAGTGTGACTTGTCAAGTTATTCAGTCTTTATCCTTAAATAAATAAGACATCTGAATTATCTTGTGGTCAGTAGGTATTTAAATAGACATTGAGTTTTTTTAAACCCAAAGCTTTGTGGTCTAATGGGGCTAAAGGATTTGAGTTTAAACTTTGGCTTGAAATTTCTTACCATGTCATATTCTTCCAGAAACTATTCTTACATATGATTCTATAGTAGATTATACATGATTCAGAAACTATTCTGAAATGATTTAATGTTTTCATGAAATAAAAGAATTGGTGGGGGGGAAGTATCAATTTTCTTGTAATTGTGGCTAGTTTGGAATAAACATAGGGAGATCAAAAATAAGCATCTTTCTGTCAGTATAGCTGACAGCTACTCCTAGAGACAATAGACCTCATGCTTCCCTTTGAGTTAACGTATACAGGTAACTCTTACTGTGTGAATTCAGGAACTAAATACATTTTAATAGCAAGGAATTACTTGTAAAGACATTGAATTAGGATCTTTTTGTAAAATGTAGTCCATTAATTCAACCATAATTTGAAATGGAGTTTCTTATAGTTTCCTTCATATATCTTCATATTGGTGACATACATTTTGTGTGGCTTCATTAGATAACATGAGCATGGCTTAGGCAACAAGAGTAGGATGTGGTGTGTTTGATCAGTATGGCCATCCTCATCAGCCAGCATTTCCATTCAGGTCTGCTATAATTTATTCTAAATGTTGCTAATAGTCTTTTGAATACCAGTGATAGTCTATTTTTATGAATAAAGAAGCAAATTAGCACAAACTGAAGCTTCTCTAGAGTGAAAATTGTTTCAGATTAGCAATTATGACTTACCTTCTTAGTCCTAGAAAAGATTCAGCCTTGCAATTCCAATTTAAGTAAATAACTCCCAGATAGCTAATTTTCGACTGCCAAATTTTTCTTAGCATAAACCAGCCAAGGGATAAAAATGCAGAGACATGTTTTACACATCCAATATAAACTTTCCCCTTCCAAGATCAGTAGTGTCTTCCTGAGTATTTGAATCTTGAGTGAAACCATACAGGAACAGTAATGGGTAGAGCCAAATCTTTACAAAAGCTAAAAAGATTTTTCATTAATTCTTAGAACCTAGACGCCTGTAGCCCTGTTTGTGGACCTTCTTAAAAATTCTTTTTTGCTTAAGGCTTGCCCAGAGTTGATTTGCAGCCAGAGAACCCTAACGGATACAATTCTACATATAGAAAATAAAAGTGCATTATTTTAATGGTCATATGTATAATACAAAAAAGTGATTAAACAGAATTCAGAATTCATATAAAGTTTATTGCTGAATTTCCCCATTAACATTACAGAAAACACTGAAATTTCACAAATTATTGAGAGTCCAACAGTTAAACATACTTTATTTAAAAAAGTACAAAAGTGACATTAGAAATTTTTTTGAAGAAAAGTGTATCATCTAACAGCAAAGAAATATGAACCAGATAATGAATGGCACAAATATAGCACTAAAGGGGTACTCAGTCACCACCAAGAAATCATCTGAGTTATGAAATAGATTCATTTTGAGAAGTTACACATTCAGTTTGTTTATGAACTAGTCTGTCTTGTTTCTGCCTCTTGTAAGTAAAGAACTAAGTCTTTACTGCTGCTAGGACAAAATACTGTACATGAATTGGAGAATAAGGAGGGGTCATCCTTCTCCCCTGGTACCTGAACAAGAGAACAGTTAGTACAGAAATGGCTTTGGCACTTTAACCCTTAGACATTGTCCCAAACCTTGTTACTTGAGTATTGTAGCCTCACCATGATTTTTTTTTAACACCGTATCATCTCCATACTTCTTATGTACAAATTATATATATATACACAATAATAAAATTCCTTCATTCTAAAACAATAGTTTGACCCCAAACAGGTCCACATTAAGTTTCTGTATTAGCAGTTCACTCAGATAGCTTTGTTCGTTGTTGTTTCCACATACAGCACTGATCTTAATTCTTATGCCATATAGTTAATTTTTTATTTGTTTATGCTACCTTCTGGGATTGACTTAAGGCTCTAGTTTAATGCAAATGGTTTAGTCTTAACAGGAGTCTCACATGAGGCTAAAATCACACACCAATAACTCTCTCCTTTGAAGCTGTTTCTCCTTGTTGGATGGATGTAGTGTCTTGTCTGGGTAATCCATAGAGATATATGGAAACACATACAAGAAGAGTACCCAGGGCAAAGGTGAGTGCTGAAAAGAAAAAACAAAACAAAACAGCTTTATCTGTATGTGTGTCTTTAAAACTGCCTAATGATCAGTTTAAAATTTTGAAAACTCTTAATTGTGGGTTTATGCTATCAGATCATATTTATATGATGGCAAGGTTTAGAAAGGTCTTCTATTACAGCAAAAAAAAGGGGGGAGGCAGGGCGGGTAAAATCAAGGCAGTGTTGATCACTGATTAGACTTTTTAGAACATGAGTATGCCTTACACCACTCTGACAAAGAACATACTAATTTCTCTATAAAATATATAATTTTTTAAAATTGTAAGTATAAATATATATATAAGTACAAAAGAAAATGTGGTAGAATTGGCTTTTCCATGATACCAGGAACCTGTGAAAGTTTAGAGTAAAAGATAGTTGAGCAAAATTCAGTTAGGTGACCATTCAAACAAATCAAAACATAATTTCTTAATAGGAGATGAGGCGATAATTTACTACTAGTCTTAACCCTTTTTACATCTTTTTTTTTTTTTTTTTTGAGACGGAGTTTCGCTCTTGTTGCCCAGGCTGAAGTGCAATGGCGCAATCTCGGCTCACTGCAACCTCTGCCTCCCGGGTCCAAACGATTCTCCTGTCTCAGCCTCCCGAGTAGCTGGGAGGAGAATGCTCCAGCATGCCTAGCCAATTTTGTATTTTTGGTAGAGACAGGGTTTCTCCATGTTGACAGGCTGGTATCGAACTCCTGACCTCAGGTGATCGCCTGCCTTGACCTCCCAAAGTGCTGAGATTACAGACATGAGCCACCATGCCCGGCCCCTTTTTTCATCTTAATCTTAAAAATCAGGATACAAGAAACCAAAATATAACTTGTCCTAACTTGACAAATAAATATATTTCTATGACATCAAGCTTTATTTTAGTTCACTCCTAACTGAAAAAAAACCAGCTGTGCCTTCAAAAAAGGGGAAGGTAGGATAAAAACTTATATCTAAACAGTTAACTGAAAGATTGCTAAGACATGCTAGTTGACCATCAGTAAGAACATTAAACAAAAGCATTTTATACTGTTCCTATGTACTTCTTATGAGCAATGCTATAAGGATTTTGTTCAACATAAAGATAGATCAGAATTACAACTAACAGTTTACCCAAATCGGGTAGAAAAATATCTAAGGGAAACCCTATAAGTACCTGATGACTGAAATGGTAAGTGGTTAGTAAGTAGTGCCAGGCACAACTCTAAAGCACTTCACCTGAAAACAACCCTAGGCAATAGGTGATATTATTCCCATTTTACAGATGAAAAAAGTGTCACCCAGGGTACAGAACTTCCCCAAGGTTGCACAGTTAAGAAATGGTACAGGCAAGATTTGCCACACACTATACATGGTTTTCTAAAATTTCTACAACATTGGCTTTTCCCTATTTCCATTTATAGACAGGAGTCAACTTAAAAATGAAATGTAAATATAAGCCAGGTCTCTTTTACTTGATATATTTAATAGCTATTCTTCATATATTGGTTTGTTATAGTAACTGATCAGTAAAGAAAATTATTACACTATAAAAGCACCCTGAAATGTTAAGTCAGTATCATTGCTTAAATAATTTAGAAGCCAAATTAATGCTGGGTGTGTTACTAGCATTAGCAGTGGTACTGGACTAGCAAAGCAGTGGTACTGGAATGCCAGCTATATTAATGAGTTTTATATTAATTACATATTGAATGAAACAAAGATATAAAAGACAAAATCTAGATTTGGATTTTGTTTTCAAAACCATCTCATACCCGAATCCAAACCAGTTGGAAAGTACAAGCTGAGGGAGGAATAAAAGATGTTTTCTACATTCTTCTAAATAATGAGCCAATATAGTTTAAACTGACTGCTGCAAATAATTTCCTAAAGTCTTTATATGTATTTCCTTGAGTACCTTCTCACATTCAGTCACTCAAGTTGTCCTATATAATACCTAAAAAATACAGGGAGGCCTTGACTGCAAAAAAATTCCCTTCACTTTCACATAGAACCAGTACCCCTCGTCTTAAGCTCTAAGACCACTTAAACAACCAAAGTACTGCTTAGCCACATCCCATACAACTATGAACAGCGAGCGGTACGGGTAGAATAAACTGTAGTAACAAAACTAGGAATTTCTGTAAACAGTATGGCCAACTGCCACTTTTAAATAAAGGAATACATGAATCAAGGAAATGAGAGGCTCTTCCATGTTAAAAACTCAACACAAACTAAGACATACTTATCTGTAATCCAAACAGCATTACTGAAGCAATGGTGGAAAGGACAATGGCCGCTGCTGCAGAAAAGCCTTTCATGATGTTGTCTGTGTACTTAACCACAACAGAAGTGTAGAGGCCACCAACACTTGCAAGAACTTGTATACAGAAAGAAAGAAAATCTTATCACTCAAATAAATGAAACATTACATAATGGTGAGGCAATTTTCATCCCCAGAGATGCCATACTAATTTACCTAGGAAAAGGAAAATACTGTTTTCCTTAGGAGTCATCTGAGAGTTTGTACTAAAATTGAGTAGTAGTTCCTATATAATACTGTTTTTCCAAAACAATGCCCAGAGGGCTATGTGGTATACTAAATTTTACACATTTTTTGCTAATACGTTAGATATTTTGGGGCATTGCTATCCCAAAGCAATTTTGCCTTCACAATCAAAACTAAGTCAATAAAATGAAAATACATTCAAACTGGTATTTACAGTATCAAAGGATTAATTTCAAAATGTTATAACAGCTTAAAATGGACATCTAACTTAAAAAAAAAAAAAGGATCTACTAAGAACCTTTAATTCCTGGATACTTACAGATGACAAACCAGACATAATATGTGTAACCATAGAAAAATCCTTTTTCTTTAATTTCAGCTCCATCTGACAAGTAGACGCCAACTAATGTCACAATAATCCCTGATAGATACATTTGAATGTTTCTCACCCAAAGAGAAGTATCTGAACTCTTTAAAACTTTTTCAAAATATACTCCTGAAAGAAGAAAATTAGACATGCAAATATTAAAGATTACTACAAATTAAAATGTCTTTCCTTTAGAACAATATCCTAGAGATATATAAAGTATATGATTTGGGGAACAAAACATACTTTACTTAAATGTGCACTTATGTAGGTTGTGACACATGGCATACTGTACATTATAAATTTATGTTTTTACAGAGTATATAGAATAATAACAGTGGAAAGTTTATAAGCTACATTTAACAGAAGGCTGTTGAGACAGTTTCTGCCTTTATTATAGCAGTAAGATAGACCACAAAAGCTCTCTGTACTACTTAACGCCAGTAAATTATTTGCTTTGGTCAGCTGAAAAACTACACTATTAAGAGTGAATTATAATCACACCCCTGTAATATCTGCCTACTAATGAATACTCCTAATTCTGCAATATAATCTATAATCACCACTAGGAATCTTTTCAGAGTAACAACCAAAATGTAAGTAGAATTTGCTGTGTGAAGCCATTTTCCTTTAAAGCAGGGTTCCACAAGCCAAGTTCATACACAAGGTCAGAAGGATCATGAACTCCCCAACTGGATAATAAATTTTGTGTATATGTGCATTTTTCTGGAGCTGAAGGTCCATAGATTTTTTTCAGATACTTCAAAGGAGTACATGATACCCCTCCCCGACAAAAGTCCCCTGTCTCTCTGGATTTATACTTAAAATGAATGCATATTTTACAAAGCCATTAAATATTTTAGTTATAACATCATGTTACAGACTTAGGAATTGCCAATGAAGTATTTATCAACTAAAAAGTCTAACGAAAACCAAGATTATTTCTGATGAGTCTGTGTTGGAATGGGAACATAAAATAGCTATTCTTATTTTCACCTTTGATTTTACCTTCTGGGAAAAACATTTATCCAGTGCCCAGTTACCCCAAACACAGAGAGATATTAAACCACCCTGTTTCCTCAATTGTGTATTAAGAGAGTGAGTTAATAAAATGTTGAACATAATCATTTAACTATTCAAGATACTGCAAAAAATCAAATAGTATATTTTTTAGGTAACTCAATTTTTGTTCCCAATTTGTTGGTTTCTAGAACACAATGCTATCATTAAGTATATTCCTGAATCTATATTTTCCCCTCCTATACAACATCTTATTTACAAGCAGTATTTTACTTCTGTATTCAGCCTGCTTTCCTAATCAAAAATAGAGTCCTGACTTGAAATAGGTACAAATACAGATACATAATAAAGATGTATAGCTATAACTAATAAATTCCACTAAAAGCTTTAAGCAGAATATATTAAAAACTATCATCTCTGCTGGAACTATTTCTAAAACTTTTTTTATGTTACACTTAATATTCATACTTTCTTATCTTGATGCATTGCAGGAGTGCTTGTCCCTACATGTACAACTCCAGACTTCCATGGATTTTTGATGTTAGTGATTTTGTGTTGTCTTTCCTCCCTGTTTGGTTGTTAGTTTTATGTATTATGCTTTCTAAGGTACTCTTGACCCACCTCATCATCCTACTCCATAGCTCCTAACCTGTTAAAGCAGAGAAAGAACTTGAGGTTACAGGGGAAAAAAGATACTTAGGTGGCAACATTAACAACCTAAAGCAGCAGGATCTGACTTGAGGATAGTGGCAGTTCCAGAAAAAAGGAAAGGGCTTTCTGAAGGCTAATGTTCTCCATTTTCAGAGATCTTTTTTCATTTACTTTTGGGTTTTGGGCCAGACTGAGATGGTCAAGGATAACAAAAGTAGTTAACTGCAAGTATGAATAGGGATTGAGTCTGAACTTAGTTGAACAATGCTATACATTTACTGAAAAAACAGCTGACATAAAACTAAATATAAGCACGAAGATAAAGTTTAATGGGAATAAAACTGAGAAAGCAAGAAAAACTAGACTGGTGTCTAAAGTTTGATGTTTTCAAAAAATATGACAAAAGAATAAAACGATGCTTTCATGATTTACCTGCAAATCCTGAGCACAATACAGCAATAGCTATAGCACCAAACCCTAATAATGGATTTTGTTCCACCTGCAATATTAATTTTTAAAGTTATTTTTAGTGACGAATAAACAAGAGTTCATCAAAGAGTCCAAACAAATAAATACATAAACCTGTGTTACAGTCTTACTAAAAGTATATTCCACATCAGACACAGCTATTCTACAGAATAAGACAACGAAACAAAAAGACCATTCCAGAAATTAACCAGGGTACTTGGCTTAAGTGAAAAATGTGTTCCTCAAATCACAGCCATAGTATATGCTTAATATATTGTGTGCCCACTGTTTCCTAATATCAATAAGCACTCTAGCATGAACTTTTGAACAGGCCAAGTCAGCATGCTACTTAATTTTAATTTCTACTATCACTCTAACTTAAAAGCTTATAGCATCAATCCTGAAAATGATAACAAATTTAACTTATTTATTCCTCATCACCTACAGGAAAAAGTGCTGCCTCTTAAGACTCCGCAATTTATTGAATTTTTAGTATACCTTCTGTGTACCAGATACATTGTCTATACACATAGCTATGGTTTGAATGTCCACTTCAAAATGCGTGTTGAGATTTAATTGCCATTGTAACAGTATTAGGAGGTGGGCATTTAAGAGATAATTAGGTCATGAAGGCTCTGTCCTCAAGAAGGGATTGATGCCATTACTGAGGGAATGAGTTAGTTATCGAGGGAGCAGGTTTCTGATAAAAAGGATGAGTTCAGCCCACTTCCCTCTGTCACATGGGATCGCTTCTGCCTTCTGCCATAGAATGACCCTCGCCAGATGCCAGCACTGTGTTCTGGACTTCCCAGCCTCCAGAACCATGGGCCAAATAAACTTCTGTTCTTTATGAATTACCCACTCTGTGTATTCTGTTATAGCAGCAGAAAATGGACTAAGATACATACTAAATGAATAAAGAAGATTATAATACACAGCTCTGGTTCTTAATTTCTTACATAGGCAAAATTGACAAGTATATATAACCAAAATAGTGTGAGACTAGTGCTAACAGATCCAAGTATATGAGTCCTAACCCTCTGTTTCACTTTATTTTCTGTTTGTTCTAAACTGTCAGGAGCTTTCATCAGTCTTCCCTGAAAGATAAATACTATCTCAATAGTATCACTGAAATTAGCGGGTTGAGATTCATGACTGTAATATGACAAGTATATACCTTGTTCAAAATAAATAAGCCTGATATAAGAAAAGTACCACTTTATGGTACCTGAGAGAGCAAGCTTGGTCTAAAATGTTTGCATGAAGATAAAAGGAGAAACAGAAGATACTGTAGACCAGTGGTTCTCAAAGTATGGACCCTGGATCAGCAGCAGTGGTACCACCTGGGGGTTTGTTAGAAATAAAAACTGTCAGGCTCTACCCCAGACCTACTGAACCATAAACTATGGGAATGGGCCCAGCAATCTGTTTTAACCAACCTTCCAGTTGATACTGATGTACACGAAAGTTTGAGAACCACTGCTATAGACTACACATTATTAAAAAGGATACCTTCCTAATACAAATTTCAGGACTGACACAGATAGAATAAAATCATACTGTGAGATATCACCTATCCCACCAATTCTTGACTGACTTTCCTGCCAGTTTAATCTCTCTACAGTTAGGAAAAATAGTGATGGAAACGGCTTATCTGGACTTGATTCTGACAAGAAACTACTGGGTGATGAAGTAGATGTGATGGAAACTTTGGAAGAAAGCAACCATGTGATCTGAGCATGAGCCAAACACAGCACAGTTAAGAGACATGTGCTCCAGTCCTGAATAAATCAAAATTCAAAAATGTAAAACTTAGAATTCCATGGCTCGTGAGAAGATGATTCAAGAGAGATTAAGAGTTACTGAAGAAGGAGGTTCTGGTGAAGATTAAAAAAAAGAATATCTAAGGAAATCAACATGTTTAAATAAGGGCATCTTCACTGAATTCTGATTTTACAAGAACAAAACTGAGGTATAGATCACCAAGAGGACTCTAACCAGGAATTTAAGAATAGTATCAAGAAATCGAAAACTCAGAATAAGTTGAGGCTTGCAAAAACACTGTAAGGCATTAAAGAAAGCTTTTTTTGAGACAGGATCTTGTGGTACAATCATGGTTCACTGCAGCCTCAACCTCCTCAGCTCAAGTGATCCTCCCACCTTAGCTTCCTAAGTAGCTGGGACTACAGGCATGCATCACCACATCTAGCTAAGTTTTAAATTTTTTTGTGGAGACATGGTCTCACTATGTTACCCAGGCTGATCTTGAACTCCTGGGCTCAAGCAATTCTCCCCACCTAGACTACCTAGCTAAATAAATTTAAAAGACTATCAAGAAAAGTAGGTGAGTTAGTATATATAAAGCATTTAGATAATGCTAGTATTTAGTGCCATATAAATGATTACGGCTATTATTGTTACACTGATTACCAGCAAAATGTTAGAACAGATTTAGAGATGACTTGTACTTAAAAAGTTTAACGGTCATCAGTGGAAAGTAGTGTGACTTCACTAAGTGTGAAACATACCAGATTTCCTTACTGAAATGACTCCTAATGTTAAGTGATGAGGGGAATTCCATAGGGATAATGTTTGGCAAGAAATCTGACAGATTGCATATTATTATTATTGTTGGTTTTTTTTTTTTTTTGAGACAGTCTCGCACTGTCACTCAAACTGGTGTGCAGTGGTGCAGTCTCGGCTCAGTGCAACCTCTGCCTCCCAGGTTCAAGCAATTCTCCTGCCTTAGCCTCCTGAGTAGCTAGGATTACAGGCGCCCGCCACCATGCCCAGCTAGTTTTTTGTATTTTCAGTAGAGACGGGGTTTCACCATGTTGGCCAGGCTGGTCTCGAACTCCTCACTTCATGATCTGCGCACCTCAGCCTCCCAAAGTGCTGAGATTACAGGCGTGAGCCTCTGTGCCCAGCCGCATATTTTTATAGACAACACAGAAATGTAGTAAGGATAAAGATACAATCCATAAGCGCATGAATGCTCATACAGAAAAATGCTAGTTAATTGAACAAAATCAAGCTAGACCGTCAACCAATACCAACTTGCCAGGCATATAAATAAGCCACGTTAGAAAAAGATCCTCCAGCCGTAGTCAAGCCTTCAGCTGACTGCAGCCCTAGCCAATATCTTGACTGCAACCTGAAGCCAGAACCAGCAAGCTAAGGTACCCTCAAATTCCTGACCCATAAAAACTATGAGAGATGATAAATGTTCAGTAAGCAAGAAAAAGATCAAGCTAGAGACAATTCTAAAGGTACAGCCACAGAGCTCTGGTCCTGTTCTATCTAAAGTTTTCATTAAAGACCTAGAAGGCATATCTTTTTTGACTCTGGAAAGCATAATACCCAAAGGAGAAGCTAATAATGGATAAGAACTGGAAAGAACCCAAGGGGCTGAGCAATGACCCAAGGCTAACAAGATAAGCTTAATAAATACAAGCACAACCTGCATTCTGGTTTAGAATGAGCCAGAGTTTGAGTTCTAGTGTCAACGAGAGTCTATTCCAGTCCTGACACTTGGAACCCACTTAACCAGTATTAGAGGAGTGTATGGCAGAGCAGACAGATTGAGGAAACAGTGGGGTGAGATGGATACAAGATACATTTGAGACAAACTATTTGGGTGACACATTTACATATAGTGGTTTATGACCAATTGTAAAATAGATACTTTGCCTGCCCCCTAGAAATTAACAGTCATGTACCACATAATGACATTTCAGTCCATGATGAACCACATATAAAACTGGTCCTGTAAGATAAAACTGTATTTGTACCTTTTCTATGTTTAGGTACACTTACCACTGTGTTACAACTGGCTACAGTATTCAGCACAGTAACATGCTGCAGAAGTGTGTAGCCTAGGAACAACAGGCTATACTGTACAGCCTAGATGTGTAGTAAGTAGTCTATACCATCTAGATTTGTGTAAGTATACTCCATGATGTTTGCATAACAATGAAATCACCTACTGATGCATCTCTCAGAACGCTGAACTTATATTCTTTGTTAAGTGACGCATGACTGTATAACAAGTCTCCAGTATTCAGAACAAAGGGGTAATTACCAAGCTGTGCCTCATACTACTTAGACAACATCGGGAGACAGAGAAGTTTTAGGATATATTGAGGAATAATGATACATTAATGCATCTAGGAGGGAAATATAAGGAAAAGCGTAGGGGCAGAAGGCAGGGATCAGGAAGTCTCTGTCTAGAAACCATATTATAGAAAGAAACAGTAGGGTTTTAACTGGGGAAGGAGGAGACCTGGAGGGTGGGGATATGATACTGTTCACAAGCACTGTACATCCCAGCCGCCTTCCATTCCTAAGAGAACCATAGTCCGTTTGCTAAAAGTTAAACACGGTAAATATTCAACTGTAGGAAATGCCTGACCTTTACAAAACTATTCACTGGCATCCCATTTCCTGTTTCTCTTTGGGGAAATAACTGATTGAGGCATACAATATAAGAAAAAAAATCATGTATGTATCTTAACATCAACTGTTTAAAAATCAGTTATGTACCTTCACATTAACTCTTATAAACTAGAGATAATTATCAACTATCAATAAGAACACTCCTCCCCTTGTCATCCCTATCACTGACAGTAGGGAGATGTGCCAGAGACTGAGAGTTGAGGGAGAAGATGAAAACTAGATGCAGAAAAACCTTGCCCAGTGTTTCTGAGATGTTTGAAAGAGGTCTAGAAGTTCTAAACATATACAGTATGGAAACTGGCACAGTTGTGGTCACAAGTTAGCTATTAACTAATTTAGGACAAGTTCCTTCACCTCTTTGGACTGTCATCCATAAAATGGAGGGGGTGGAATACATTATTTCTAAGGTAGCTTCCATGTCTAACATTTTTAATGCATATTCTCCTCTGAGAAACAACCAATAAGTATTATTATCCCTAATAATATGCTAAAGAAAAAAGGCCTATCTATAAGGCAAAAGTTATTTTAAATCAAAGAAATGTAGTCATGCTGCATGCATCAATGTAACTGAACAGTGTAAGACTTAAGGAAGTTTTCTATTTATGGGAAGTTATGGTGTGCATTTTGTTTCTTACCACAACTTTTGTAGCTTGGGCTGGTTTCCACTGTACAAGCGTGACTCCAGCACACAGCATAAAAACTGAAACCCACTGTAATTTGCTGAGTGTCCGGTTTAACATTAAAACAGTGCATAAAGCAGTACACGGAATCTTTAACTGGTAGGTCACCTAAAAAAAAAGAATGAATTAATAAATTCAGTTAATGTTAGTCTCTGATACAAATATCTTATTTCTGATATCATTGATAAAATTATCAATAAAAAATATTTAATAATGGCTGGGCATGGTGGCTTACACCTGTAATCCCAGCACTTTTGGAGGCCGAGGTGGGTGGTGGATCACAAGGTCAGGAGGTCGAGACCATCCTGGCCAACATAGTAAAACCTCATCTCTACTAAAAACACAAAAAATTAACTGGGTGTGGTGGCACATGTCTGTAATCCCAGCTACTCAGGAGGCTGAGGCAGGAGAATCACTTGAACCTGGGCAGCAGAGATTGCAGTGAGCTGAGATCACGTCACTGCACTCCAGCCTGGGGAACAGAGTGAGACTCCATCTCAAAAAAAAAAAAAAAAAATTGATAATATGATAGTTAATAAAAACTCTTTTTACCATCAAAGATTCTGTGCTTTTCATTATCATGAACTCCACTTACCTGGTACACTGCTGCATCCAGATTGCTAAGAGCTAGGAAAGCCATGTTGTTCTGAACAGCATACACTAACGATGGCACACTTAACTTCAACAGTTCCTTGGGGCTCCCCAAGACATTTTCTCTTAAAGATGCTTTGAATCTACCCAGACTACCAGTTTCTCTTTGAAAACAAAAGGGGGAGATGAGAGGATGGTGAGGAAGAAAATTAAAGAGCATTCTTTTAATAAGACTTCTTCAAACACAGGACAGGCATACTATGTTTGCTGTACTTTAGCAAACTAATAATTTCTAACTAGTTTTAGATTAAAAGAAACATACCAATAATGTATCCTCTTTAAAAAATTATAGTTCTGTTTGGGAAAATATGACAACTAGATTTACCACTATCAATCTCTGGTCAAAGCTCTGAGAGATTTTGAGTATATTAAATAATGAGATTAGGAAAACAAAATTGCTGATATTACCTATAAAAAAATTCATCCCCTGCTACTTTAACTGTATTTCATCAAGTTCACCCTGATTTCTTCTTAACTGATCAGTCTGCATATCCATTTTTATTTTTACTTATTTATTTTTGAGACAGAGTCTCACTCTGTCGCCCAGGCTGGAGTGCAGTGGCGCTATCTCAGCTCACTGCAACCCCCGCCTCCCGGGTTCAAGTGATTCTCCTGCCTCAGCCTCCTGAGTACCTGGGATTACAGGCATCCACCACCATGCCAAGCTCAATTTTTTGTATTTTTAGTAGGGACAGGGTTTCAAACTCCAAACCTCAAGTGATCTGCCCACTTCGGCCTTCCAAAGTCCTGGGATTACAGGCGTGAGCCACTGCACCTGGTCTATTTTTAAAGTTTTGTTGTTTTTTTTTTTAATTACAATAGATTTAATTGCAAATAAAGAGGCTTTGGTAGTTCGTTAAGTGGGTCAGGAAGAGAGTGAGTCAGGTCAGTATTATTTATAAATTTATTTAGTACTTATGAAATATAGTACATAATAAATCCTTATGTAAGAATATTGTCATCATACTTAATGTCTGTATAATTCTGTAGCAGATCTGAAAAATTTACTAACTCCAACAAAAGTAAACTGTATCTCTAATGTACATAAAGTTTACTATTTGACTGCATATTGATTATGCATGCTCTTAACTATTATTTTTGCTATTACTATTTCAGGAGGACATGGCTAATCTGGCCTATATTTCCTGTATTATAAATCAGCTCATTGATTTCTTGAAAATAAAAATAAAACAATGTTTTATAATAAGCATCAATACCCCCAAAAAGTGCTTTATAATAATGGTCCTAACTGCAGCTCACAATATCCTTAAGAAAACCATAATACTTTGCTGGGAAAGAGCTTTATTCCAACTCAGAGTTTGATAATCACAAGGAGATTCTGTATTTTTGGTTAGACTATTAGAATCAACAGTTGTGAGTTGAATTTTTTCATTTTTAAATGCTGCAAATATAATTACCTAAGTTCTGAGAGAAAGCAAAAGTTCATTATATTAAATTGACTAACCTGTGCCTATTTATTTGCTGTAGAACATTTAACTCCCAGAAAATGCTTAATTAATAAGACAGGAACTTTGACCTAAGCCACGGAAACAAAAGACATCCTTCTTAGTTACAGATCTTTTTGTGTTACCAAATCCAACACCCACACCACAGTGTTAAATCTATATGCTGAAAAGCAATGCACACAGCCTGGTGGTAGACTACGAGCTCTATTTGAAAAGCAAAAGAATACCAAAAATACCACAGATTATCCACCAAAAAATCTATGTAGGAGAGTTTTCCAGGAGTCTGAAGATTGGCTCTTTAATGTTTGGCTTTTTTTTAAACTGCTTAATGCAATTCTAAGATGCCCCATATACTTTCCTTACATCTTTGTTGTTTTGCTTTTTTTTTTTTTTTTTGAGACATAGTCTGTCTCTGTCACCCAGCCTGGAGTGCAATGGTGTGATCTCGGCTCACTGCAACCTCCATCTCCCAAGTTCATGGATTCTCCTGCCTCAGCCTCCCGAGTAGCTGGGACTACATGCACAGGCCACTATGCCTGGCTAATTTTTGTATTTTTGGTAGAGACAGGGTTTCGCCATGTTGGCCAGGCTGGTCTCAAACTCCTGACCTTAAGTGATCCTCCCACCTCGGCCTCCCAAAGTGCTGGAATT
Source organism: Macaca mulatta (assembly GCF_049350105.2). Lineage (NCBI taxonomy): Eukaryota > Metazoa > Chordata > Mammalia > Primates > Cercopithecidae > Macaca > Macaca mulatta. The sequence goes on from NC_133409.1 coordinate 98,435,720, forward strand.
ACAGGCATGAGCCACCACACCTGGCCAACATCTTAAATAAGAGTATAAAGAATAATTTTCAACATGTTTTCTCCTCAATTATAAAATTGATGAAAAATTAGAGATTAAAATGTAAAATAACCACCTTAATAAGGTGATGTGTCAGAGAAGATAACTGAACATTATAATTATCTCTAGTATGATAGCATAGATATAAATTTTACAGACCGTGTGAAGTGCAAGTTTTAGCGCCCTTCTAAAATGCTGACTCATACGCTGATGATGTGTCTTTAAGGTGATACCCAAAAGGAACTGCTGAGAGGTGATTGCTTGTGCCCACACTTCACACTCCACCTCCTCCCACACTCATTTATCTCCTGGTGTAAGATTCTTCACACTAAACCTTCAAAAGCTACAATATAATGGCTATTTATCCTTTCCCTAATCCCCAGCTATGGGCAATGCCACTTTACCTCCACCTGTTAAAGATATTATAGCCTTGGTGGGGATGGTGGCTCACACTTGTATCCCAGCTATTCAGGAGGCTGAGGCAAGAGGATCACTTGAGGCCAGGAGTTGGAGACCAGCCCAAGTAACAGAGGAAAACCCCTTCTCATAAATAAATAAATAAATAAATAAATAAATAAATAAATAAATAAAATTGCCAGGAGTGGTGGCCTATCATCCCAGCTACGCTGGAGGCTGAGGTGGGAGCATCACTTGAACCCAGGAGTTTGAAGCTACAGTGAACTATGATGCCACCACTGCATTCCAGCCTGGGTGAAAGAGTAAGATACCATCTCTTTAAAAAAAAAAAAAGCAAAAAAGAAGACATTAGAAGCCTACACTGGTAACAAATAGTGTTTTAGCTCTCCAAAGAACAGGGTCGGTCTCTTTGTCCTGTCAGAATATGGGCTCCTTAAGGATCCAACTGCTATTCCAAATAATCACCATACCTGCACCAATAAAGGCTGCTGTGGTCCTTTTTCTCCCCCTCACTTTTCTTTCTTATCTCTTCTCCCTTTTCGGGTTTCACATAAAAAGAAGGGCTTAGGAAACAAGTTAGCAGCCAATCTGAGTACTCCTTTCCTTCAGTGGAGCAAAAAGTAAAGTACAGTGTGTCAGGATTAACCTTCACATCTGTCTCTTTTGGCCATATCCTTTTTGTTGGATGCTTAGGAGCTATTTTTTCACTGCCAGGATGGCCAAGGTATATTTTTCTGGTTCCTTCTCTAATGTAGACATTAAAGAAACCAAGGTATACCAGAATGTTAAGTGCTGGAAAGTACAATTATCACTGTAGTACCAAAAGACTGTAGCAATGTTACATAAGATATTTTGAAATAAGTTACCAAAAAAAAAAAAAAAAGCAGAGGATGCTAAACGAACGAGTAAAAGAATAACAGAAAAGTATCAGAAAGTAGACAAAGGAGATTTAGGAGGTATTGGAAAGAATATGTGGGAATCTTACCACACAGAAAGTTTTAAAGAAGGGGGTAAATAATTTCAGTATTAATCAGGTTAAATCCTGCTTAAGTTAATGTATTTATTAAGAATACAGCTCTTAATCTTATATTTAGCTTTACTCACTGAAATTATATAAAAGTAACAACAGCATTGTATCTGCTAGGAAACACTAGTAATCATCTGTCTTTTTGTTTTACTATGAGACAGAAACAAATGATCACTCATAAATATACTGTAATATACTGTAAAAAGGTTACTTTTTCTTCTATTTTCCTGAACTTATATTTTCTGTTTTTGGGATTTTTTTGTTTTTTGTTTTTTTGAGATGGAGTCTCGCTGTGTCACCCAGGCTAGAGTGCAGTGGTGTGATCTTGGCTCACTGCAACCTCCACCTCCTGGGTTCAAGCAATTCTCCGGCCTCAGCCTCCCGAGTAACTGGGAGTACAGGTGCACACCACCATGCCGGACTAATTTTTTTGTATTTTTAGTAGAGATGGGGTTTTTCATCATGTTGGCCAGGCTGGTCTTGAACTCCTGACCAAGTGATCCACCCACCTCAGCCTCCCAAAGTGCTGGATTATAGGCGTGAGCCACCGCGCCTGGCCCAGAACTTATTTTCTTAGAAATCAAATCACAAGCACCTTAATGAGCACCTCTGTTAAAAACAAATTTATTAATTATATAAATGACATTGCTAGCTAGGAGAAAGAGCATATATAATCAAAAGCATATATTAAATTTCTTTTTAGATATAGTCTTCCTTGTTAAGTTTTCTATTTGAACAATTCTTTTTATTTTTATCATTGTAATAGACTCTGCAACCTTTGGTTACCTGAAGAAATTCTGAAGCTCCATGTTGACTGCAGAGATTCTGCTGCTGCCTCTCCCCCTAAATTTCCTATCAACCGGCTGAAACCAATGATCTCTGACGTATGTTTGGTCAAAAATAGGCCTCATTCTTCCAGCTACTGATCTAACAAGAACTACTAGGAGGCATAAAATCCTTGGCTAGGTTACCGACGCACTGTGCAAAATGGAACACAGCAGAAGTTACTCATGAGCTTAAGAAAGTTAAATTTTGTTTATAAATTTCTTATCTACAAAGTATAATTAACTCACTTAAAAGACTTTGAGGGGCTACATTAAAAAACCAACAATGAAGTCAACTTGAGGACAAAAATACACTTCATATGGGGACATGATTTTTACTTCCTCCCCAACACCCTGAACCCATTATAGCATGGGTCCAAAAGGGTACTGAAAATGTAAACCAGGAGAAATAAACAGAGCTGGATAATCTATAACATACGTATTTGACAGATACATTAATTTCTCTAGACAATACTATGAAACAGTAAAAGAATTTTCTCTGGTCTTAATATGGATATGTAGTTCAAAGTTAAGATATACTTGGTTTGTTACTAAACACACCCGAAGTATATGTACATTAACATTTACATATCCTGCTAGGGATAGTCTTTATAAACTACGGTGAACAGCAAACAAAAAGTTGTTTGAGCTGGTGCAGTGGCTCACACCTATAATCCCAGCACGCTGGGAGGCCATGGCAGGCGGATTGCTTGAGTCCAGGAATTTAAGCCCAGCCTGGACAACATGGCGAAACGCCATCTCTACAAAATTAGCTGGGTGTGGTGGTGCGCACCTATAGTCCCAGCTACTGGGGAGGCTGAGGCAGAAGGATTGCTTGAGCCCAGGAAGCAATGGTTGCAGGAAGTCAAGATCATGCTACTGCATTCCAGCCTGGGTGACAGAGTGATACCCTGTCTCAAAAAAAAAAAAAAAAGTTGACTTTGTTCCTTTGTTCTAAGGCAATATGAAAGTGTTTTCACTTCCTTTTCTTTATACTAACAATGACAGATTTAAATCTAAACTGTTGACAGCTGTGATAGGGTTTAGTAAAGCATTATAACAATTTTCCTGTGAATTGCAGCAGTAATTAATTTTATGAAAAAGTATTTTTAAATGTTGTATTATCTTTCAACCAAATTATAGCTTAGAAATTGATAACATAAAATTCAAATACTTGGCCGGGCACAGCGGCTCACGCTTGTAATCCCAGCACTTCGGCCAGATCTCAGCTCACTGCAAGCTCCGCCTCCCGGGTTCACGCCATTCTCCTGCCTCAGCCTCCCGAGTAGCTGGGACTACAGGTGCCTGCCACCTCGCCCAGCTAGTTTTTTTTTTGTATTTTTTAGTAGAGACGGGGTTTCACCGTGTCAGCCAGGATGGTCTCGATCTCCTGACCTCGTGATCCGCCCGTCTCGGCCTCCCAAAGTGCTGGGATTACAGGCTTGAGCCACGGCGCCCGGCTCCTATAATTGAGGTTTGATAGGTATTTTCTAAATAAATAAATGAATGCATGAAACTATCCCATTATATCTTATTAACAATACCTTGAAACGACTTAGAATGACTATTTGCTTCCAATGTTTGGAAGGAATGAAACACAGATTTGAATATGGCAGTGATATGTTATTATATAAGCGAACCATAATTATAACCAAAACACGGTTTCAGGTGCTACTTTGCTAAGTTTCTGCCCCTGCCTCCCACTCCCGTATAATATATGTACTTACTTTAACAATTAGCCAAGACTATTCACTAAGCAAAGAATATTACTGAGCAAACAGCACCAGAGACCATACTAAATAAACAAACCATCAAATGGACTGCTCTATAATGAGGTTAAGCTTTGCACAGTTCCAATAAAATTGAAGTTCTAGTATATATTTGTATCAACCCTATAAAGTTACTATACTTTATCACAGTGTAAAGAATGGGCAAAAAGGAAGAAGCTTTTACTTCATTTAATCATAGTTTTAAATGAAGTTTAATGGGTTTTTTTCCATTTAAATAGTAATTTCTTTTCCTTTCCCTGTATTCATTCTCCAGAAAACTCAAATCAACATTGAGCAAATGTTACTAAGTTTTACATTAACTGTGCAGTATTTTTCTGGAAATATGGGGGAAATACGCTATTTTAATCATCAAGATCTAAGTTCTTCTAATTTTTTTTTTCTTGTTCTGAGTTTTGTTCTGTTGCCCAGGCTAGAGTACAGTGGTACAATCATGGCTCACTGCAGGTCCTTTCAAGCTCCAGCAATCCTCTTACCTCAGCCTCCCAGGTAGCTGTGACTACAGCCACACACCACTACACCCAACTAATTTTTTTATATTTTTGTAGAGATGGAGTCTCACCATGTTGACAGGCTGGTCTCCAACTCCTGGGCTCAAGAAATCCTCCCACCTTGGCCTCCAAACTGCTGGGATTACAGGTGTGAGCCACCACACCTGGCCAAGATCTAAGTTCTTAATTTTTCTCCTCTGAAGAGAAAGTTCAAGTTCTAAACCTTTAGTTATTTCTAATATAATTCTTCCACAGCCTCCCATAATATCCTGAAATTGTCATCCTTTCTGTGAGATGATAAAGTCTTCTCTAACTTGAAAGCAAAGAAAAAAGTCTAATTTCATTTTTTTTTAGCTCTACACAATTATTTTAACATTATATGGGAAAGAATTTTCAAGCAAATATAAATTCAAACATCAATCAACTTTGGTTTCCTGTGTATATAACAAATTATCACATTTTTGTGTAACAATTATTTTCTGGAATTTAGAAGCCTCTCCATCACAGCACTTACATCCAACCTGTGTTTTAACAGACTACGTAACATCCTGTTTGCCTTTCATCTACTTACTCTTTTTGAATTACCGATTTTAATGTGTGTACAAAGAAATGACAACACTGAGAGTACCTGGAAAATATTTTACTTTTTTGCAAACACTAAATCTAAAAGACCATTATAAAGCTCTAGGCCCTTTCATTTGCTGCTCCTCTTAACTCTTCATATCACTCTTAATGGCCCATAGTCTGGCCATGTATTTTATTCATCTGTTAGATATGAGTTCTAAATTTCTCTTCAAAGAATCAATATGTCAGTATGTTCAATTCTTTGCCTTCTACTTTTAAACTTAACTTCTTCATAAAGCAACCTTTTCCGATTACCCTCTCCACACTGACTCATTCCCATTACCTGTTCCACCCTGACTCATTCCAATTTCCTGCTCTGCCATAATCATTTTTCCCGCCAAACCACTTACCCCGTCACTCTCTTTAAATTAGCCAATTGGAATTAGTTTAGCCTGTGCAGTCTAACCCTAGCCAACAGGGGAATGACACAGCAGCAGGGGCCACATGTGTCAGGAATAAGACCCCCTCCTCCCTTGTCCAGGTGTGTGCTCACCATTGCTCCATCTGTGAGGGTGCACCCTTCTATAGAAGCAAACTGCCTTGCTGAGAAGAAAAGAAGAAAATTTTATATTCAAGTGCTATTTCTTTTGCGGCACCAAAACTTTATAACAATTTGGGGGCTCATCTGGGATTACATTCCCCTCCAGGGGCGGTCTCTGGTTCTCTCTCGTGAGAACCAGAGACCTTGTGGCAGCCTCAGGGGTGAGAAATCAGGACCCACCCAGTGTGAGGAATAACCCGAGCTCTCAGCAATGCAGAAACTGGTCCTCAATTCAAGCGGACATGGAGTGCATGGTAGCTCTTTTTCAAGATTCCACTGCCTGGAATAACAAATTGTGCTATCTCTGCTATTTCCTTAAGTCCAACACCCTGCAGGTCAGCCCCCAAGGGCTATCCAGCCTCCATCTTCTAAAACCAATTTTACCTTGTGTCTCCAATGACAAGGGGAAAAATTTGGCATTTCTTGGAGACTTAACAGGATGCAGTGAAGTCTGGCACTTCCAAGAGCTGACCCATCAATCTGCCCTTATTTATCCCTGAGCGGATGTATGGTGGTATTTTGGAGGACCTTAACTGGACACTCTGCCAAATAATTAGAGCAGTACTTATGCTCTAGTTCAACTGGCTATCCCTTTTATTCTGGCATTTCATCTACCAGAGGAAGAAAATATGACATTGTAAAGCGACAGAAGCTCCTTATGGGTCGTTCAACTCTCATGTCTATTTAGACGCAATTGGAGTCCCATGGGGAATACCAGATCAATTTAAAGCCCGAAATCAAATAGCTGCAGGATTTGAGTCAATATTTTGGTGGGTGACAATTAATAAAAACAGATTGAATAAACTACATCTATTACAACCAACAGTGATTTATTAACTAAACTAGAGATGCTGTTAAAGGAACAGCTGAGCAATTAGGGGCTAACTGCCAGATGGCTTGGGAAAATAGGATAGCCTTAGACATGATATTAGCAGAAAGAGGAGGAGTTTGCATCATGATTAAAACTCAATGTTGTACTTCATCCCAAACACCACCACCCTTAATGGATGTATAACAAAGGCATTGCAAGGTCTGACTGCTCTGTCCAGTGAGTCAGCCAGCAACTCAGGGGTAAATGACCCCTTTACAAGATGGCTAAAAAAGTGGTTCGGTAAATGGAAAGGAATAACGACCTCAATTCTTACTTCCCTCGCAGCCGTAACGGGTGTACTTATTCTTGTCGGGTGCTGTGTCATACCATGCATCTGTGGGTTGGTGCAGAGGCTCACAGAAATGGCACTTACTAAAACCTCCCTTAACTGTCCTCCACCTTATCGAGAGAAGCTTCTTCTTTTGGAAAATCAAGCAGAACTAAGCCAAGACATGTTAAAGAAGTTTGAAGAGAAAGAGCTGTAAAGAAAATGCAAGAGGAGGGGATTGTTAAGATATGAGTTCTAAATTTCTCTTCAAAGAATCAATATGTTAGTATGTTCGATTCTTTGCCTTCTACTTTTGAAATAACTTCCTGGTAAAGCAACCTTTTCCGATTACCCTCTCCACCCTGACTCATTCTGATTACCTGCTCCACCCTGGCTCATTCCGATTACCTGCTCCACCCTGACTCATTCCGATTACCTGCTCCACCCTGACTCATTCAGATTACCTGCTCATTTTCTACTATGACTCATTCCGATTTCCTGCTCTGCCATAACCATTTTCCCCACCAAACTACTCACCCTGTCACTCTCTTTAAATTAGCCAATTGGAATTAGTTTAGCCTGTGCAGTGTAACCCTAGCCAATAGGGAATGACACAGTAGCAGGGGTCACGTGCATCAGGAATAAGACCCCCTTTTCCTCCCTTGTCCAGGTGTGCGCTCACGATTGCTCCATCTGTGAGGGTGCACCCTTCTATAGAAGCAAACTGCCTTGCTGAGAAGAAAAAAAGAAAATTTTGTATTCAAGTGCTATTTCTTTTGCGGCACTGAAACTTTATTTATAACACATCTTTTTCATATTCCAACTACTTCAAGTGGATTAGTATAAGCCTTTTCAAGATCTAGAACCAATTTTCAACACTTTCACTGGATATCTTTCCCAAAATGATAGCCATGCTTGTAGCTGCATTATCAACTGTCTCATCACATATTGCTGAAGCTGAAGCAATCACAATGTCTTGTAACATTTCAATATTTAAATGTAATGTGTCTGTTTCTACATAAAAGCCTACAGACAACACTATTCCTCCCTGCTTCCCTTCACTCACCAACACACATCTTGAAACCTGTATGACTTCTTAACTGCCCCAATGACTCAAATAGGTCCCTGTCTCATAAATCTTTCCTCAAATAATTTGCCTATTAGATTTAATTTAATTTTCACCACCCCATACTATTTTCTCAAATTAAAAATATGAAGAAACTGAAGCTTAAAGAGGTTACAAGTGTGTATGCAGCCACAATCTTGGTCTAGGATTAAAATTAGGTCTATCTCCTCCAATGCCCCTAATTCTTAACTCTCTCTTATACCACATCCTTAGCTAAGCAATTCTTGCGTGATGTTTCTGATTCAAAGCCCAGTGCTGCCACATATTAACAGTGTAATCTTAAGGAACCTCAGATGCTGTGTTAATAAAACGGGTAAAGTACTTACCTTGAAAATGTGTAAGGAGTAAATGAGAAAACACGAAAAACACATAGCACAGTGCCTAGCACTTAACACAGGAAACACTCAAGAAATATTATTATTATTATATTCATCCAAAACACAAGTCAGTAATGTTTTCCTATAAGGGTCAAACAGTAAATATTTTAGGCTTTGCAAGCCGGTCAGTCTCCATTACACCAAAACCAGGGAGCAAGCTGGATTTGGCCCATGGGATATAGTTTGCCAACTCCTACTCTACTGCAGCATTCTTCAACCTCAGCAGTACTGACATTTGGGGCTGGGTAATTCTTTGTTGTGAGGCTGTCATGGGGATTGCAGGATGTTTAGCAGCATCCTTGGTCTCCACCCACTAGATGCCAGTAGCATCTCTCAAGTCGTGACAACTAAAAAATCTTCTGGGGGGCAAAATCACCCCTAGTTGAGAAACACTGGCCCAGAGCAATTAAACATATAAAGATGTAGCTTGAATTTTCTAACAAATACCCTCACCAGGTAGAAAAATAATTTAACACACTATAAGTATTTATACTCACTTAGCTAAAATTCCCACACTTAGCAATAACTTTATAACTTCTGTGATACACACGGCTGTGGTTGAAAAGTAGAGTTCTTTGTCTGATGTCCTTGTGTATCTTAAAGCTATGGTATAGGCTGCAGCCATCACGGTCATCACTGCCAAGCAGTATAACTTGAATAATAAAGTGACATTGTCTGGAAAACACGTGCAACAAAGACATTACTTAGTAGACAATATATGTATATATAAGTTAATAAACTAGTTATAGCCCAAAAATACTTTCCAATTCCAAGCACAAAATATTTTCTGAAACTCATGTTTAAAAATTTTTTCAAAATGCTTGCCAATTACATGAGCGCGCGCACACACACACACACACACACACACACACACACACACACACCATAGCTGACTTTAAACATCAGCCAATTAGGCATACGTTTTGTTCCTGGGGAATGCCCCAATTGCAAGACTATGTAGCATACTGATTCTAGTTCAGGATGTTATAAATTACATTATATATATATATTGGTGGTGGTGGTGGGTTTTTTCTGGAGACAGGATCTCACTCTGTCCCCCAGGCTGGAGTACAGTGGCGCAATCTCAGGTCACTGCAACCTTGCTGTCCAGGTTCAAGCGATTCTCGTGCCTCAGCCTCCCGGGACTACAGGCGTGGACTACCACGGCCAGGTAATTTTTTGCATTTTTAGTAGAGATGGGGTTTCCCCATGTTGGCCAGGCTGGTCTTTAACTCCTGACCTCAGGTGATCCACCCGCCTCGGCCTCCTGAAGTGCTGGAATTACAGGTGTGAGCCACCACGCCGGACATATATTTTAGGACATGGTCTCACTCTGTCACCCAGGCTGGAGTGCAGTGGCACGATCTTGGCGTGATCTCGACTCACTGCAAACTCCACCTCCTGGATTCAAGCGATTCTCCTGCCTTAGCCTCCTGAGCAGCTGGAATTACAGGCATCTGCCAGTACACCCGGCTAATTTTTGTATTTTTAGTAGGGATGAGGTTTTACCATGTTGGCCAGGCTGGTCTTGAACTCCTGACCTCAGGTGATCCTCCCACCTCAGCCTCCTAAAGTGCTGGGATTACAGGCATTAGCCACCACGCCTGGCCCCAGCACATATTTTAAATATTTTTATGATTACAAACTTGTGGATACAAAGCATGAAACCAACTGCAGCAATGTATATTCTAGATTTAAAGGCAGCAGAAAGAAAATAATTGAGAAATGAGTGGGGCTTAATATAAAACTTTATCACAATAAGAACTTACATCGAGCCACTCATTTCACTGCATTATACAAAACAATAATTCAAAACACAGGAAAAGAATATTAAGAACACAGCTCTAGAAAACTAGAAATGCAGGAAACATACAAACACTCAAGAATTACCTGCAAGTATATCTGAGCAGCAGCCATCTCTCAGGCACCAAAGCCTGTCCAGGACCTTTGGTAAAACCAGAAGCACTGGGTACCAACTCTCCCTCATACTTCCTTATTCCCAGACCTGCTCAGAACCTGCCATCACCCAAGGATCAAACTATTTCTACTTTCCTTACCCAACTCCCACCTATTATCCAATAGTCCCCTTAAGCTCCATTCAAATCTTTAGGCTCAAGGTTAAACAGGGATCAGCAAATTTTTCTGTAAAGGGCCAGAAACAAATATTTTAGGCTTTCCACAGCCATACTTTGACAACCCCAGGTTAAGAACCAGAAGGACACCGGGTGACTCCAGCCTGCTACTTTAACTACATTATATGCTAAGTACAATTTTGTTCACTGTTTTGGGAGCCTAATCACAATTCAAAGACTGTTTTCCTAGGAAAATAAAACAGGAGTTTCAAATAGATTAGATACGGTATGGTTGGAACTTCCAAGGAAACAGGTTCTTCAATATAAATATTTTCCCGAGTGAATTAAAGAATCTTTTCTGATTTGTTGGCAATTTTTAAAAATCATATCAGGTTTTAAATAAAAAGTAAAACAGAAGAAATATTTTTTAACTGCTTAAACTTTCTTTCCAAAAGATCTGAGGAGCCAAAAATCAGTGTTTATAAAAAAGGAAGTGAAGGAGATCACTATAATAATTCCTTCGTTCTAAAACTTTCCTACACAAGGGAAAAAATATGACTGCAAAAATAAACAGCAATAACCTTTAATCAGTGGAAGAGAAGGCACTCCCCATCTTCTAGATAAGGGGTGAACAAACTATATATGTCACTAGTTTACATGAGGCCTGTGAACTCACAATGGTTTTACATTTTTAAATACTTGATTAAAAATGTAGTAACATCTTGTGATACATGAAAATTGCATGAAATTCAAATTTTAGTGTCCATAAATAGTTTTATTAGAACATAGCCATGCTCATTTGTTTCTAAGTTATCCGGACTACCTTTTTTCCCCTACAACAGCAGATCTGAGTAGTTATGAAGAGACTATCCAGCCCTTTACAGGAAAAGTTTGACAACTCATGTCCTAGATTATCAACATTTTCACAAATAACAGAGATTAGGGCTGATAAACTAAAAAGTACTTTATTTTAGGTATTGCATAGGTTCCTGATTCCAAAAACAACATAGTGAATATTTAAACACTAAACCAAATATTGATGGCCTACAAACATATTTTGACTTATAATATTGTCACTAACTTGAAAAAATAGCTTTTTGCATAGTGATTACATAGGAATATATATTATACTCTTGAAACTACTGATCTAAGTGGAAGAGTAATCAAATAAGTTTAGGAATGTGCAAAACAGATTGGGCTTTGATATGGAATACCAGTTTTAAATGTATTTCAACTTTTAAATACTAAATGTTTTTAAGTACGATTTTCTCTGGCAGTTTAACATCAGACTAAACTATTTCTTGTTCACTCCATTCACAAATTCTCCAGTATAAAATTTCAGTTATTAGCAATTTCAGTTATTTTAGGGTAATATCAAAAGTCCATATGTAATCACTTCAAATTGGGCAAATCATTCAAACCACACCCAATGCCAGTAACTATAAACCTAGCCAACAACTCAACTGGCAGCCACATCTTAACCCTGCATTGTTCTCTGCTTCTCACGAAGTTCTGTTTACTCCTACACAGTATTTGTGTGGAAATGTCCCTCAAAAGAAACTTACAGTTTAAAATTTTTTTCAGTTACGTTTTACTATAGTTTATGGGGACATTACTTGTAATACCTAAGAACTTAGAAATTCAGGAAGTCCCAGATAAATCTTTTGTGGATATTCGGAAGCTATAGAAACTGTAATTTTGTTAGGATTACAATCAAGCCTCAACAAATATGTATTGGCAATAAGCCTAAACCTTTACATTGTTGCAGCTATTTCAAGTAATGATTTGACTTCTGTTATTTATAAGTTTTCGTTCGGATCAATTTTGCTATCCCCATTCCATTTTAGTTATCAGAACAATTCTATTTCTTTTTCCTTTATTTCCTGTGTTGCTACACAAAAGGCTTTTAAGATTGGACTTATTTGAAATGAAACAGAAAGAAGACATAAGAGAAGCATATGCAATTAAAGACAATGCCCCTGGGCAGGGCCTGATGATAAACATGGACCTCGCAACAGGGAAAATAACTTGACACCCACGTAAGAAGATATTCCTTAGGTATTCGTTCAATATTTATTCAAGGGTGAAGCCAAGTGTTCTATGGAGGAAGGGTGGAGCAAGAATCCGAGTGTTGTCCAACTTCTCCTAGTTAATGCACCACAGTCAAAAAATCCACCTCTGGTCCCAACTTACACTGCTCAGCAAAAGTGGTGCGGAGTCAATTAGACTCGCCCTCCTTAAATGCCAATTAGTAAACAAATACGCCTTCACCCAAATGTGCCATCCCTTAGGAGGAGGGAGGTGGCTCTCACCTTCCACCACAAATATCAGAGTGTTCCTTCTAACTGCATACAGCATTCTCTATAATTACATACAGCACACAGGTGGGAACTGTTAACGATTGTTATCTTCCTTTCATTACGATTTCAGTGCTGTTTTGACGTCCCAATGATGTCTTTACTGGTTGTTGCATGGCCCAGCCGCCGCGTGGGGTCTGCGCCCGGAGTCTGCCTTTAAGTCTCTGAGCATCCGCAAGGCAGGAGGCGCAGAAGACACCGAAGTCGCGGGGCCAGGGCCAAGAACTGTCCTGTCTCGCTGGGCGATGCGGTCCAGCCCCGGACCCACGCCCTGGCCCCTCTCCGGGTCCGCCGCAACCCAGGCCTGTCAGAATTCGGTTCCCACCCACTCCCAGCTAGTGGAGGTCAGCGCGGTCTCGGACTGCCGACCTGCCAAACGCGGAGTCAGGCGCGGAGACTGCAGCCGCAGGGGGAGGCCGGCTGCCCGGACGGCCGGGAGCAGCTCCACGCAAATTCCTGACGCCTCAGCCCGGCCGCAGAGGCCGTGGGCAACCAGGGTGTTCCGCTGCTCGACAGGCGCGGACCAGCGCAGATGCTAGACCGCCGCCGCCCCCCTCAGACTTCCCACTCCCAGCAGCCCCAGTCCTCACCTCTCGGGGCAGCCATGGTTCCCCGATAGCCCAGCGCGGAACTGACGCCCGCCCCTTCCGCGCCCCAGCGCAGGACACCAGGGACCGCCCCTTGTGGTCATAGAGACGAAGCCGCTCGGCCTAGAGCGCCTCGCCGGCCTCCCGGTCGGCCACGCGCTAAAACTGGTTTCAGGAATCTGAACTACACCCCAAAATGGGGAGAACGCGGATCGAAGGGAGGCCTTCCCGGCCGCGTCCTAAGTGACAGGTGTGTGAAATTCGGTTGGGGAGGTGGTTCTGTAAACTGCGGCTCCCCGCCGGCTGAGTGAAGGGAGCGCTGCCTTCTGGGAATCGTAGTCCTCACAAAGGTGTGAGTAGGCGGCAGATAAGGATTTGGGTTTAGCCTTAGGGATTCACTCCTGTCAAAGCTGTTAGAGAAGCTCCCAGAACTCGTAAAGTAACAAAAACTACTTGCGGCAACATTTGTAACTTCCACCTAGCTCATTATCTTCCACTGTTACCTTGTGTTCTAGATAAGTTATAATTTATGCTACATATTGTTCAAACGTCTTGTGCCTGTTCCATATCGTCAGCATTGTCATTGGTTATATTTACCCAGCTAGACATTCTAACGAATGATCTTCGGACAACAAAAGGGCCTTTTAAAAAAAATTAGATGTATCGGCCGGGCGCGGTGGCTCACGCCTGTAATCCCAGCACTTTGGGAAGTCGAGGCGGATGAATCACCTAAGGTCAGGAGTTCGAGACCAGCCAGGCCAATATGGCGAAACCCCGTCTTTACTAAAAATACAAAAAATTAGCCGGGCGTGGTGGCTCGCACCTGTAATCCCAGCTACTCAGGAGGCCGAAGCGGGAGAATCACTTGAACTCGGGAGATTACAGTGAGCAGAGATCGCGCCCCTGCACTCCAGCCTGGGCGACACAGCGAGACTTCGTCTCAAAAAAAAAAAAAAAAGTAGATGTATCAACAGGCATTTTAACCACTATAATCTCCACTTTCACTAGGGGATGTTAATTATCATAATTGATATTAGAAATAATTCATTGGTGAAATAAATGATGTTCCAGATATGTGTATTGGTTTAAAATACTATGAAAATACCTCAGCACTTACAGGAATAGCGATGCAAGATTCTGAGCTGCCCAGCAGCCCACACCTTCTGCAGCATGTTCTTTCTCCAAAATTGTCCTTTTAGAGGGTTGAGTGGTGAATGTTATATACCATTGTCTTGTTAAATATACATATAGATATATCTGGTCTGTTAACCTTCTTGGAACATTTTGCATGCCTTATTGGCATCATATTAATATTGGGAGGGGCTCCCAGGAGACCAGAGTTGACTTTGTAGAGGCAGACATTTGATGAATCTCATTTTGGAATAGTGTTGGACTCTTCCTCTACCTGGTAATGAGTGTGCTCACTGGTACTAATCTTCCCTTACCGTAATTGGTATAGTTTCTACTTGTAGAATTGTTCAGTTCTCTCCTGTGTATGTACTTATGCATACATTTAAACAGAAAAGTCATATATGTACTCGAAATTAATTTTAAAAATTAAAAATATTCTATCATACAGTCCTTCCTTTGTTTTACAGCTACTGCTTTGTATGGTTTCTCTCTTCCCAGTTTGGACCATCATTATAGTGTCAACTTACCTCAATTAAGTGTAATTTCTAAATGCTCAATTGTTCCAAAAGGCCCTTGTAAGCCTGCCTGTGTTTTTAAGCCTGCACCAACTGTTTTTACTATTTTTTTTCTTTTTGTCTTCTTGTAGAGATTGTGGGTGGGGGCATCTCACTTTGTTGCCCAGGCTGGTTCTCAAACTCCCCACCTAAAACAACCCTCCCACCTCAGCCCCCCAAAGTTCTGGGATTACAGGTGTGAACCACCACACCTGGCCTGCACTAGCTTTTTGAAGCATGTTTTAATTTCTGGCAACAAGAAGAGGTTTTGTTGTTTCCTGTCCTAGGTGGTAGAATCAACTAGGAACTATCATTCCTTCTGGTGAGGAAGAGCATTTTACAGACAGACACACACACACACAGAGAGAGAGGGAGATCCCAATTAAGGTGGTGGATCAAACGCTGCTGAGCCATTTTTGTGGCATTTCTGGTTCACATAACATCATGCTGTTGAATCCTACTTTTCTTATACATTTTCATTGCCTCAAAAGACTATTATACTTCATTGGCATCAACCTTAACTAGATTTTGATGCCTCTTTGTCCTAACCCAGTTAGCCCAAGACCAACAGGGACAAACCTGTCAAACTATCGTCTAACAAAGTTGAGCTTACTGATGCCTTCTGATATAATGTGGACATTTGTCCCTGCCCAGATCTATGTTGAATTGTAATCCCCAATGTTGGAGGTGGGGCCTGGTGGGAGTTCTGATCATGGGGGCAGATCCTCATGAATGGCATTGGCCATCCCCTTGGTGATAAATGAGCTCTCGCTCTGAGTTCACAGGAGATCTGGTGTTTTAAAAGTCTCTCTCTTTCTTTCTCTGTCTCCTGCTCCGGCCATGTGATGTGCCTGCTCCCACTTCGCCTTCTGCCATGAGTAAAAGCTACCTGAGTCCTGCCCAGAAGCATATGCCAGCACTGTGTTTCCCGTACAGCCTGCAGAATCATGAGCCAATTAAACCTATTTTCTTACACATTACTCAGGCTCAGGTATTTCTCTATAGCACTGCAAGAACCACCTAATACACATTCCAATGAAGGAAACTGAACACCACAGTTATCTCAGGAAACAAAGAAAAAGATAAATTTATAGAATTTTAGGGAAGGATGGGATTAGGTGAAATTTAAAGGAAGCAGTGTTTGATAAACTCAAAGCAGGACTATATGTATCCAATAGGGACTGTAGAACAGTCTCAGGATCCTGTTTCTTGAAAACTACAAAGTTACCATAGATGTGGAATGTTGTATTCAGGAGCCCCTTAATTGAGGCTGCTTCTTTGTATCAAAATGATGTAGATCCCCCCAAGCAAGAGTACTGTGTTACATTCTTACTGATGTAATTTCAAGCAGCACGTTCTCCTAGAGTATACGATTTTAGAGAACAAAGTTTTTCAGTGAATTAGAAAGCAAACACTCAAAGAAGGGCCTTGCTATTATACTTTATAGTGTCAGCATATCCTTAGGAGAAATATTATTTCCCATTAACTTTGCAGCTGGTTTTACCTGGGTTTGTTATCCCAGCTCAATTAATGACCAAGCAGCTATTTAGTCTTACTCTGAGCTAATTTTTACTTTCTCACTCTGAATTATCCTCAGTCTTGGAGGAAAAAAATATTGATTTAATGTCTTTCTTGTGCCTAGTTTTCCTTACAACTCTGGTTATAGCAAAAAGCAGCAATCCTTAACATGTGAGATACAAGGCCCTGTGCCTGATAAGCTAACCTTACGTACTTCAAGCAGCCATTGCTATTGCCACTTGAGTCCCTAATGATTTCTGATTGTCACTAGAAAACTACAGTATTTGCCTCAATCCCCTGCTCTCTTCTATTTCCTGCTCATGTATCAGAGCTACCCTAGTCTCAATGATGTGTATAAAAAGAAGCCCAGTACTGTATCCATTGGTAATAAAGTAAAAGTATGAACTTAATTAAACAAAAAGGCTGTGAGGAAGCAAATACCAAAAGGCTTAAGGAGGTTATAATTGAATTAAAATATGGTGGCTATATAATAGATTATTAAATGTGGTAATGTTCAAAGAATAGTAAACAGTTAACCATAAAGAACATATAGACAAGATATAGATACCAAAATAAAATTGTTTCCCTGACAATTTAAGCATATTACTTTCATTGTGCTTAAGCATCCGAAACCTATTTGCTAACTTACTGTTATTTTATTTATTTATTTTTATTTTTTGAGACAGAGTGTTGCACTGTTGCCTGGGCTGGAGTGTAATGGCACAATCTTGGCTCACTGCAACCTCTGCCTCCAGGGTTCACACGGTTTTCCTGCCTCAGCTTCCCAAGTAGCTGGGATTACAGGCACACACCACCACACCCAGCTAATTTTTTGTATTTTTAGTAGGGACGGGGTTTCACTATGTTGGCCAGACTGGTCTCAAACTCCTGACCTCGTGATCTGCTGCCTTGGCCTCCCAAGTTATTGTTTATTTTAAAGCAATTATTTCCTATGGTATAATATGACTAAAAAGAAGCCAATAATTGTCACATTTTATAATTGATAAAAGGATACAGGGAGATAATGTAAAATTCAATGTCTGGACTAGGAATTAAACATGAGTAATAATCATCTGTATCCAGACGTTTCATATTTGAGCTTAACTCTCCCTTGCCTCTCTTTTCTTTTTTCATTACCGTAATCTCTCTTTCCTTTTCCTGCCAGTCACTGATGGTTTGTACCTATTTCTACCATTTTATGCTTGCTTTGCTTCAGTGGTATTTCCACTCAAGCCAACTCTATGAAAAGAGAGTTTGGCAATTGCCTACTCCATTGATGACTCTAATCCATCATCCTCTTTTGTTATTCACCATTTTCTGAAAGTCATAATGTGTCAAGTGTTATTCTAAGATTAACCGAGGGCTAGAAAACAAAAAGTAAAGAAAAATGGGCAAGGGGATACAATAGACATTGGAGAATCTCTATTCTCTTAGCTAATATTGACAAGGCACTTACCAGGTAAGTGCTTTGTATGTGTTAACTTCTTTAATCCTTATGACAACCCAATCAATGAGTTTGGAACTATTATTATCTCATTTTTATGATACAGAAACTGCAGCAGAGAGGTGTTAAGTGGTACAGCTAGTAAGTAGAAGAGCTAGACTTGTTTTCCATGATCACAGAGCTTACTTTACATCTTTTTTCTACTCTTCTGACTGCTACTGTCTTATTTTGTCTTCTCTTCCTCCTCATTTAACCCCCATTCTCATGGGGATGACCTCCCAAACTATCTTTGTGTAGCCCAAATTCCTATTACCTCTGCTTTACTATCCTTGTCATCCCTTCAACTCAAATTTTCTAGTGCTGAACATGTTATCTTTTTTGATAACCAGCTCCCATTCTCAGTTATCCTTTATCTCCTAGGGCAGAAAGCCTGAGGTCATACTTTGAATTTTTCTTCCTTTTCCTTAGATACTATATCTTATACTTATACTATGTCTGCTTAATTTAATCTAGCATTTGCCCCTCCACTTCCCTCTTCATGCATGCCCCAATTCTTGCAGGAGCTTCCTAGCCGTCTCTCCAAAGCGAGTATCCCTCTCCCACAATCGATATTCTACTCAAGAATCTGCCATGATTTTCTAATGTTCTACCACAGGAAGGCAAAATGTTTCTCTGCTTGGCTTACAAAGTCCTCTAGAAAGTACACCATCCAACTCTGTTTAGTCAACTTTATTTGCCAGCACTTCCTCAAAAATAATCTCCCCTTCCCTCTTTACCATTTTTCTCCCTCTTCTTTTGCAATAACTACTTTACTGCTGAACTCTATTAGCTCCCACCTTGACTATTCAAATAATCACTCAACCAATACCCTGCTTCTAGTTTGCCCTTTCATTCCTTCTTTTTTTAATTCATTCATTTATCCAACAAGGTACAAATGCCAGGGGATATAAAGATGACTAACACATAATTCAAATCTCAAGAAATTCAAATCTAACAGGAAGAATACAGATGTACTACTATCTATACATCAATTTATTTTAAGTGCTATAATAAAAGTAATAATAAAATCCAATGAAAATTTAAAGAAGGAAGCAATTAACTTGCTCAAAAGAAATGGGGAAAACTTTCATGGAAAAGATAAAGTCTGATCACACTCTTTGAGGACTGTACCTGTGGACTACATTCCAGGGCAGAGAGTGAAAAGCACAAGTTAAGAGTTGGGGGTATAAAAGACCATGACCTATTTGGGCTGGGCTCATGCCTGTAATCCCAACACTTTGGGCCAAGGTGGGCTGATCACTTGAGGTCAGGAGTTCGAGACCAGCCTGGCCAACATGGCAGAACCCCATCTCTACTAAAAATACAAAAATAAGATGGGCGTGGTGGCACATGCCTGTAGTCCCAGCTACTCAGGAGGCTGGGGCATGAGAATCACTTGAACCTGGGAGGCAAAGGTTGCAGTGAACCAAGATCACGCCACTGCACTCCAGCCTGGGCAACAGAGCAAGACTCTATCTCAAAAGATAAATTAAATTTTTAAAAAAGACCATGACCTATTTGAAGAGTTTTGGTTCAATCTGGCTAATGTGTGTGGTATGTGGAGAGAGTATGGGAGGGGTAGGAGAGGAAACTGGAGGATAAATGGAGATCATATTTTGAAAAGTTTTACATAATACATGAAGGATGTTTTAGTTCATTCCCTAGGAAGTGGACAAGAGTTTTGGTAACTTTTAAGCAAGTGAGGCAAAGGCTAGGGGGAAGAGGAGGCCAGATGACATGATCAGATTTATGCATGAGAAAACATCCTGGTGAACCATATAAAAAATGGAGGCAGCAGTGACGCAGGCAATAAGACAAAGTCCTGCAGGGGAGGGGAGAATAGGAAGACATGAATCTCAGTGACAATTCAGGTCAAATGAACAGAGCTTGAAGGCTAGTAAAAACAGGAAGTTTTTAACTTATGCTACTGAGTAAGGCAGTGGTGCCTTTGTAAATAGAAGAAAATAAAGAGAAAGAAACAAGTTTGGCACAGAAAGTTATTTTGATCTGTGACCTGCTGAAATGGGGGTGACCATCAGACATTAAATTCAGCGTATGGTTGGAAATCTTCAGAAGGATGGGGCTTGAATACATGGTGGAGGTCCAGGGAGAGGATGAGTTTTCCATTGGATGTAGCTCCCTTTATTCTGTTGTACTTACCAGGTGACTGTCTGATATTAAGACTGGCTTTTCAAATTGGATTTGGTATTTTTATTCACTTGGCCATTCTACTTCCAAGCCTTAACTTGATAAGCCCAAATTGCAGGTTACAGCCATTCTTTTCTGTGTTTAGGAATCTTGCAGAATCAAATAACGGTTAATTGAACAGATAAAATGACATTCCTGAATTTGTAAATTTTAGTATCACCCCACTCCTCCAGGCCCTGCCTTAACAGCCAGCCAGTCTGTCTTAAACATCATTTGTAAACTACAGGTATGAAAATCACAAAAACTTAGAAGTAGGTTGGTTTGAAGTTTACATGCAGAAAATGCATTTCAAAGCATATTCATAGTATAAATCACATTCAAACAGCCAGGCGCGGTGGCTCACACCCATCATCCCAGCACTTTGAGAGGCCAAGGTGGGCAGATCACTTGAGGTCAGGAGTTCCAGACAAGCCTGGCCAACATGGCAAAACCCCATCTCTACTAAAAATACAAAAATTGGTCAGGCGTGGTGGTGCACACCTGTAATGCCAGGTACTTGGGAGGCTGAGGCAGGAGAATTACTTGAACCCAGGAGGCAGAGAGTGCCATGAGCTGAGATCACACCACTGCACTCCAGCCTGGGCAACAGAGCAAGACTCCATCTCAAAAACAAACAAACAAAAACATTTAAGCTACACAGAAAGCAAATTATACAAATGCTTTAGTAAAAAGTCACCTAAGCAGAAAAAATATGCCAAATAAAAATGACCTCCTAGCTACTAAAGCAAGTCAAACAGCCCCTCCTAGAAGCTTTATTATCCATGAATTGGTATTAGAAGTATGTAAGAGAGTAATAAAACCACAGTTCTAAAATACAGCTATCAGTAATTCATGGGAGCTTTAAACACAACTGCCTACGCAGTCAGGCAAATAAGGCAAAGCAGTGATGTGGGAGGCCCATAAGGCAGCAGGAACTAGATTAGACAGTGGAGGATTGAAAGTACCTGCCTTGTGAATGGGCAAAGCTACTACTTGCAGGAATGCTGGCCAAGCATTAGCAGATATTCTGATTTCTTCTTTTTTGGAAGGGTCAGAAATACAGATTTTATGTCAAATTTCTAGATTTTGAAAAACATCCTGTGAGGTGGGCATGGTGGCTCATGCCTATAATCCCAGCACGTTGGGAGGCCGAGGTGAAAGGATCGCTTGAGCCCAGGAGTTTGAGACCCGCCAGGGCAATATGGTGAAACTCTGTCTCAACAGAAAATTGTTTTGAAAATTAGTCAGGTGTGGTAACACACGCCTGTGGTCCCAGCTACTCAGGAGGCTGAGGTAGGACTGCTTTAGCTCAGGAAGTTGAGGCTGTGGTGAGCTGTGATTATATCACTGCATTCCAGCCTAGGTAACAGAGCAAGGTCCTGTCTCAAAAAAAAAAAAAAAGAAAGAAAGAGAAAAAAACATCACGTGGACCTTTGCTCCAATTGTTCCAAATTAGTAAGGTTTTGTTACGTATCAGTTTAATCTATGGTAACATTTAATAGCTAATAAAGCTAAAAATATTGATTAGGTTTTAAGTTTGTAATGTTTAACACTAAATATGGTTTAGAAATAGACTTCTATTCCAGTAATAATCTTGTAATATATTTCTATCTAAATGTTATAATTTCAATCTTAATGCTGACAAACTTTTTCTAACAAATAAAAGATAAATGGACAGTTTTATTTTTCAACAGAATGAAAACTGTATTACAGAAAACAGTTTGATAAAATGTGGGAACCCAATAAACATACAACCAATGAATGTGCCACCCCACAAAATTAATTTTTATAGATGTTAATATACCTTTAAGTACTTGCTAGTGTTCATATTGAGTAGCATCTACTTTAAAACGTTGTCTCTAATTAGGTTTCATCCACAGCTCTAGTTAAATTCACCTTGACCTCATCGGTGATTTCACTCTTTCCTCCACGAAGACCAGCCAGGTAAATCTGAGGCCTGGGCACCCCAGTGCTGTCTTCCCTCATGGACTGGGTGCTAGTGTCCTTTGGAGGGTACACCTGGGAACAATTTTCTCTTCTCAAGTGACTGAGATCAGTTTGTACTGAGTGAGTAACTTTCTGGTGCAAATTAGCCTAAAGAGAAAGAGAATACAGGAATTAACATTTCTCTAAAGAACAAATAACCTGAAATATTATCAGATACCAGTTAATATCTGCCTATTTTTGTCTTCAATCCACAAGAAATTAATTCCATAACATAGCATTTTTTCTATAAAACACTGGAAAATCTAGAACATAACAGAAAATTAAATATCCCTTACCAAGAAGTAGAAAAATATGTAAAATGTTGAAAATTGACCTCAAAAAACATACAGATTCAAAATTACAGTGAACTCAACCAGTTATTTGTTAATATAATCTAATTCCTTCATTATTATACTTTGAGATTCTTATAACTTGGATTTTTCCACTATATTTTTTTTGACAAAAATTTAAGATTTATATACAGTATTATCTTTTAAAAATGGGCTTCACCCTAGATTTTTAACATAAAAGAGTCTGATGCTTTCCATTTGTATTTTACAGTATTCTACATTTTGCTTACTCCCTTTATAGATTACTAGTAAATGTGAGGTTAAACAGATTACTCAGGCTGGGAAGCAAGGAGGAGCTTATAAAAAGAAGAATAAGGTTGCTGCGGTTATAGTAAAGGCCAAGAAAAACCTTAGAAGGCATTATAGCATGTGAGTGAAGAAGGAGACACCTGGAATTAGAGGAAACATTTTCAGAGTTTGAGATACTGCAGATGACTGAGAACCGAAACTACTCCCCAACACCCAGGTTATTGTCCACATTAATAAGACTTGACTATTCCACTGTCTTCATTAGCATAATTTTACCATTCCAAGAGACTCTTGCCTAAGCAAATAACTTGATTGCTCATTTCAGTACTACCTCAAAGATGTGTCAACTCTTCAGTAGTAAGCATTGGCACACAGTTTCAGTCCTAAGAGTCTGCATCCCTTGCCTCAAAAAATCTTGCTATTCCCACCAATGCTGGACTGCTTTTTCATGATCCTTACCCAATCCGATTCAAACCTCCATCCTACCCCCAGTCCACCTCAGTCATTGGAAGACCTGCCTTAGCAAACTTCAAATTCTCAATAAATTCTGACTTTGCAGTTCCTCTTCTGAGACACTGCCAAAGCACTGTTGAGGTGGTGTTTTCCCTTATGGCTATAAGCAGTAAACTCAGCTTTGTCTTATCCACAGGTTGGGTAGGTGACACTTGGGGAGCTGGCATTCAATATAATACAGTTCTAGGGAATAATAAGGCCCAAGGTGAGAGTCAGAATTAAGTGGAGATTGAGGAATGGGAAGAGAGGGCTCGGTCAGTGTGAAGTTCAGACCCCTGAATACCCCATTCTCTTAACATTTCCAGTCCATACCTATGTTGCCACCTCTATCTCTCGTATCCTATCCAGCCATCATTTCCCTCCTCCTCTTTGCCTATTTGTATCTCAAAAGCAACCTAAAATATCACCTATGTTAATTTAGTAGAATTTTCATTTCATTTCTGTTACACCACTTACAAGGAGGTACTGAAATATTTTTAATGTAACAATATCACTTGCTAGACAATTAGCCCATGAAGAACAAAGTAGTGGGATATATATGTTACCTAATAAGTCTGATGAACTCAAGTGAGTTTAGTAGATAATAGAAAATAATATGGGGATTGGGCATTTCTTGAACTACAGAAGAGTAACTGATAGGAAGGAATACTAATGGAACAATGATCTGGAAGATATATAGGGAAACTGATCCTTCCTCATGCCAGGAAACTGAAAAGCTGCCACCAGAGCGAGTAGCAAAGGAAATAATGTGGTCAATGGGAAACCTGTGAGAGACTGAATATACAAATGGACAAAGGCTAGACCATATGTGACAATAGAACTCCTTAACTTGCAGCCTCTGTATCGACCAGTTGGGGAAGCCAGTCTCAACCTCTGTAGCTGTAGCAATTGACCCAGAATGTTGAGGACTTAGCCAGCTTCTCCATGTTTTGGATCCTTCTCCCCCAACTCAGGACCAACCAGAGAAACCTAGATATGCTCACCAAACCAATCACATAAAATGCCCTGCTTCTAGTTAGCCTGCCTCCAGTTTTCTCATGTTAACAACCTACAATCAGAGAACACCTAAAGGCTTCCCCCTTTTCTGACTATAAAGCTTTCCTACTCCTCTGCATGCTTTCAGTCTACCAAACAACAAGTGACAGTGTCTAACTCCCTTGCTATAGCAAGCTCTAAATAAATAGCCTCCCTTTGTTCACATTTGGGTAGGCATTTTATTTCCACACCTGATTTCAGTTAAAGAGATGGATAAAATATACTAAAAAGGGGCTACAGACATAAAAGATTTTATTTTTTCCATACTATAAATATTCGTTGTTTAAAATGACAAGATACTATAAAGAGGGGTTGGTGGGGGGAATTTCACTGAATTGGACAGGGATGAGAGTTTCGAAGACAGGCTTTAAGGGTAGGTATATTGTAATTAAGGTGACTGAGAATCAGAAGGATGAGAGTGCTCAGGGTCTGGAGATAATACGTTGTTCAGAGGACAATATCTATGCTTTAATAGAAAAGGTCCAAAAAACAAACAAAAAAAGAATGGTATACCTTAAGTGATTAAAGGAAGTTGGGAGTGCTTTAAATACTAGCACCAAGTTTTAAAACTGATGACAGATAGATAGATAGATAGATAGATAGATAGATAGATAGATAGATAGATAGATAGATAGATAAAGATAGATAGATAATTACCATTGTTCTACATATGCTTAAAATTAGAAGACAATCTTATAATGTAAACCTAGCAAATTATAAATTATATTTTTGTTAGCAAAGAACACTGTATAAAACTCGTTATTTTATACAAATAATTTACCAACTCTTTAACAACAGATTAAAATTCCCCAACATATAATTTTAGAAAATATTGTTACAAACCAATTTTATAGCTTTTCTTCTTAATTCCCATTCATTCCACTCATATGATCTCACAATTGTTGGTGGCAGTATGTGTGTATCCGTCTGTGTGCTACTTTCACATTTTGTAATTGGTTTTATATAATGTTTGTCAGCATCTCTCATCTAAAGAAGTGGAGTTTTGTAATTAGTGCTTGGAAAAAATAAACATTATTTACCGATAACTAAAATATTTAGCTAAAACTGACGAAACACTTAAAAAACAAGAATTTTTGGACATGGAATATACTTGTAAATACCAATAAAGAAAATAAGCACATAATTAATGAGCTGAATATAATTGTTTTTCTGGGAATTATGGCTTCATGATTTTGTGTATGTAGGGGGTATTTATTTTTAACTTTCATTTTAGATTCAGGGGGGCACATGTGCAGGTTTGTTACAACGGTATATCACACGATGCTGAGATTTGTGGTAGGATTGAACCCATCACCCAGGCAGTGAGCTCAGTACCCAATAGTTCATTTTTCAGCCTATGCCCCCCTCCCACTTTTTCTACTGTTGCAGTCTCCAGTGTCTACTGGTCCCACCTTTATGTCCATGCATACCCAATTTTTAGCTCCCACTTATAAATGAGAACATGCGGTGTTTGGTTTTCTGTAGGACGTGTATTTTGGAAGCAGAAAACATCCTTCATTCCCAAGTCAAATATCCCTCCCCACTTTGCACAACTGATAACATAAGTAAATACCTGTTGAAAATGGATAGAAATGGAAAATAGCTATTAAACATTAGGTAAAAATCACACCTATTTAAACTATCAAAACCTCTTTAAGACATATGTTGAACTCAAGCTATGCCTACATAGCAGGTTGTCAACCAAGGTTTTTGCTTTGTTTTTAGTTGAATATACTGATTTTCTTCTGGGGAATCCAATATTAAGAATTCACTAATTCCAGGCTACACAAGATATAATAGTGCTGAACATGACATTGTTGACGTTGTTGGAGGGAGTGGTAGAGGTTTAAGGAACTTAGGTCACAGTAAAAAGGAGGGAGAAGATATTCTTTCCAAACAACAGATAATCACTGAGTGTCTAACATTTGATATAATTTCTGACTATAAAATTATCTTATGATATAGTTAAGTAGATTTAAAAAATGCTAAAAAGATAGTTAACAATACTGTACCATACAAGTAAATGGCAAGTAAATAATTAGACAGTAAGGACTACGTGAAAAAGACAGGGAGAAAACTCATTTCTGCAGATATTAAAGGTCAGCTGGGAATTAAATATCCAGAAAGACAGGAAAAAACAAGACCAAGTGTATAGGAAAAAATTATGCTTTAGTGGAAAACTATGCATTATCCACATACAACATACCTTTTCAGTCATCTGATTCTATGCTTTCACTGTCCTTGGGCTATCTCACAACTCTGTAAGTTATAAATGAGTGATAGCAAGACTAAATAATTTCTGTAGACACGCAGTCTATCCTGTCTGTAGAAGTTCAGCTGACTCCCTTTCCCCACGTGGAAAAATCAGTGTTGCCTCCATTTACGCATTCATTTGAATATTCCTGATCTATAAATGTGTCTGTTCTTAGGGTTCTCTTTTGAACTGGTTATAACATCTACTTGGTCCCCTCATTGATTAATGAATAGATTACTCTTAACACATGTTCAGTTTCATATCTGCATATCTGCATGACAACAATTTTACCCATTTTTGAAAACTATCTTTTAACAAATAGAAGACTAGGCCATATAGAACAAGTTTAAGACCAGTATGTATCTCACAGTTTTTCTGCCAGAGAGGTCATGGAGGGAATTAGTAGAAATAGAAGGATAAAAAGACATGTATGCCCCAAACACCAGTCCCCCAAATTTGGATTTCATCTTACAGACAAAAAACAGAAGAATTTTGAATTCAGAGTAAAATGAAAGGCATTTTCTAATTTGCAGAAAAATTATTAAAATTTTCTATTGTAAATTTTCCCCTCATAATTTTTCAAAGTAGTTGGCTCCTGCAATCATTTGTTCTAAATTAGAATTTTGTATAACATCTAATTAAGCAAAAAATTACATGTGTTAAACTTAAGATAGCAACAATTATAATACTCATCAAAATGAATTACCAGCTCCAGGAACTCTACAATTTGAACAAATTTGAGAACTACTGACTTGGCAAACTAAATTTGGTAATATTTTTTAATTTTTATGGGTACATAGTAGGTGTACATAATTATCAGGTACATGAGATATTTTGATACAGGCACACAATGTGTAATAATCACATCAGGTAAATGGGGTGTCCATCACCTCAAACAGTCATCATGTCTTCATGTTATGAATATTCCAGTTGTACTCTTTCAGTTATTCTGAAATGTACAACAAATTACCGTTGACTATACTCACCATGTTGTGCTATCAAATACTATATCTTAATCCATTTATTTAACTATATTTTTGTACCCATTAACCATCCCCATTTCTCACTCCCCACAACTACCTTTCCCAGCCCTCTGGTAATCATCATTCTGCTATCTCCATTTCAGTTTAGTTTTTAGCTCCCACAAAGGAGTGAGAACATATGAAGTTTGTCTTTCTGTGCCTGGCTTATTTCACTGAAAATAATGTTCTCCAGTTCCATCCATGTTTTTGCAAATGACAGATCTCCTTCTTTTTTATAGCTGAATAGTACTCTGTTATGTATATGTACCACATTTTCTTTATCCAGTTGTCTTTGATGGATACATGGGTTGCTTCCAAATCTTGGCTACTGTGGATAGTGCTGTAATAAATATGGGAGTGCAGATACCTCTTTGATATACTGATTTCCTTTCTTTTGGATATACATCTAGCAGTGGGATTGCAGGATCATATGGTATTTCTATATTTAGGTTTTTTTAGGAACTTCTATACTGTTCTCCATGGTGGCTTACTAATTTACATTCCCACCAACAGTGTACTAGTGTTCCCTTTCTCCATATCCTCACCAGCATTCGTTATTGCCTGTCTTTTTGATATAAGCCATTTTAACTGGGATGGGATGATATCTCATTATGGTTTTGATTTGCATTTCCCTGATGATCAGTGATGTTGAGCACCTTTTCATATATCTATTTGCCATTTGTATATCTTCTTTTGAGAAATGTCTATCCAGATCTTTTGCCTATTTTTCAGTTGGATTACTAGATTCCTTCCTAATTGAGTTGTTTGAGCTCCTTATATATTCTGGTTATTAGTCCCTTATCAGATGGATAGTTTGCAAATATTTTCTCCCATTCTGTGAGTTGTCTCTTCACTTTGTTGTTTCCTTCGCTGTGCAGAAGTTTTTTAACTTGATGTGATCACATTTGTCCATTTTTGCTTTGGTTGTCTGTGCTGGTGGGGAATTACCCAAAAAATCTTTGCCCAGTCCAATGTCCTGGAGAGTTTCCCCAATGTTTTCTTGTAGTATTAATAGTTTCATAGTTTGAAGTCTCAGATTTAAGTCTTTAATCCACTTTGATTTGATTCTTGTATATGGCAAGAGACAGGGTCTAGTTTCATTCTTCTGCACATGGATATCCAGTTTTCCCAGCAACATTTGTTGAAGAGACTGTCCTTTCTCCAATGTATATTCTTGGCACCTTTATTTAAAATGAGTTCACAGTACATGTATGGATTTATTTCTAGGTTATCTATTCTGTTCCATTGGTCTGTGTCTTGTTTTTATGCCAGTACCATGCTATTTTGCTTACTATAGCTCTGTAGTATAATTTGAGATTAGGTAATGTGATTTCTCCAGTTTTGTTCTTTTTACTTAGGATGGCTTGGCTATTCAGGGTCTTTTGTGGTTCCATATAAGTTGGGTCTTTTGTGATTCCATATAAGTTGTAAGGTTATTTTTTCTATTTATGTCATTGGTATTTTGATAGGGATTGCATTGAATCTGTAGATGCTTGAGTAATATGAACATTTTAACAATATTAATTTTTCCAATCAATTAATATGTTGCTTTGTGTCCTCTTCAATTTCTTTTTTCTTTCTTTTCTGTTTTTTGTTTGTTTGTTTGTTTTTGAGACGGAGTCTCACTCTGTCGCCCAAGCTGGAGTGCAGTGGCGCCATCTCGGCTCACTGCAAGCCCCGCCTCCCAAGTTCACACCATTCTTCTGCCTCAGCCTCCCGAGTAGCTGGGACTACAGGTGCCCGCCACCATGCCTGGCTAATTTTTTTGTATTTTTAGTAGAGATGGGATTTCACTGTGTTAACCAGGATGGTTTCGATCCCCTGACCTCATGATCCGCCCACCTCAGCCTCCCAAAGTGCTGGGATTACAAGCGTGAGCCACCACGTTCAGCCAACTTCAGTTTCTTTCTTCAATGTTTCATAGTTATCTTCATAGAGATCTTTCACTTCTTTGGTTAAGTTTATTCCTAGGTATTTAATTTTATTTGTGGCTATTGAAAATGGGATTACTTTCTTGACTTTTTTCAGATTCTTTGCTGTTGGCATACAGAGATGCTACTGATTTTTGTATGTTGATTTTGTATTCTGCAACTTTACTGTATTTGTTTATCAGTTGTATTAGTTTTTTGGTGGAGTCTTAAGGTTTTTCCAAATGTAAGATCATATCATCTGCAAACAAGCATAATTTGACTTCTTCCTTTCCAAGGTGGATGTCTTCATTTCTTTCCATTGTCTGATTGCTCTAGCTAGGAATTCTAGTACTATGTTGAATAACAGTGTTTAAAGTGGACATATTTGTCTTGTTCCAGATCTCAGAGGAAAGGCTTTCATTTTTCCCCGTTCAGTATACTACCTGTGGGTCTGCCGTATATGGCTTTTATTGTGTTGAGGTATATTCCTTCTATGCCCAGTTTTTTTTGAGGTTTTTAAATCATAGAATGATGTTGAATTTTATCAAATGCTTTTTCAGCATCAATTAAAATGGTCATATGGTTTTTGTCTTCATTCTGCTGACATGATGTATCACATTGATTTGCATATGTTGAACTATCCTTGCATCTATGGGATGAATCCCACTTGGTCATAATGAAAGATCTTTTTAATGTGTTGTTGAATTCAGTTTGTTAGTATTTTGTTAAGGATTTCACATCAATGTTCATCAGCAATACTGACCTGCAGTTTTCTTTTTTTGATGTGTCTTTGCCTGGTTTTGGTATCAGAATAATACTTGCCTTGTAGAATGAGTTTGGAAGTATTCCCTCTTCCTCTACTTTTTGAAAGAGTTTGAGAAGGACTGATATTCATTCTTCTTTAAATGTTTGGTAGAATTCAGCAGTGAAGCCACTGGGTCCTTGGCTTCTCTTTGCTGGGAGACCTTTTATTAAGGGTTTCATCTTCTTACTTGTTATTCATCTATTCAGGTTTTGTATTTCTTCATGGTTCAATCTTGGTAGGTTTGATGTGTCTATGAATTTATTTCTTCTCAGTTTTCCAATTTATTGGCATGTAGTTGCTCATAGTAGCCTCTAATGGTCCTTTGAATTTTTGTGATATCAGTTGTAATGTCTCCTTTTTTATCTTTGATTTTCTTTGGGTCTTCTCTCATGTTTTCCTAGCCTGGCTAAAGTGTAACTATTGGCTAACAATTTGTCTCTTTTATCTTTTTTTAACAAGTACCTTTTCATTTTATTGATCTTTTATATTTTTTTCATTTCAATTTCATTTATTTCTGCTCTGATCTTTATTATTTCTTTTCATCTACTAATTTTGGGTGTGGTTTGCTCTTGCTTTTCCAGTTTTTTAAGATGCATGCTTGGGTTTTTTATTTGATATCTTTCTACTGTTTTCATGTAGATGGTTATTGCTATAAGCTTCTCTCTTAGTACTGCTTTTGTGTTTCCACTTTCATTGTTTCAAGAAATTTAATTTCCTTAATTCCTTCACTGATCCATTGGTCATTAAGGAGTGTCTTGCTTAATTTCTATGTGTTTATATGGTTTCCAAAGTTCCAGTCTGGGTGTGATGGCTCACACCTGTAATCCCAGCACTTTGGGAGGCCGAAGTGGGTGGATGACTTGAGGTCAGGAGTTCGAGTCCAGCCTGGCCAACATTGCAAAACCCAGTCTCTACAAAAATACAAAAATTATTTTGTATTTTGTCTTATCCTTGAGACTGATCCTTGTGCTAAGGAGAAGAATATGTATTCTGTCGCCTTTGGACAAAATGTTCTGTATTTGGTCAATTTGGTCTACAGTGCAGATTAAGTCTTGTTTCTTTGCTGGTTTTCTGTCTGGAAGATATATCCAATGCTGAAGTGGGATGTTGAAGTCTCCAGCTATTATTGTATTGGCATCTATTTCTCTCTTTAGCTCTAATATTTGTTTCATATGTCTGGATACTCCAGTGTTGGGTGCATATATATTAATAACTATTACATCCTCTTGCTGAATTGATACATTTATCATATAATGACCTTCCCTGTGTCTTTTTATAGTTTTTGTCTTAAAATCTATTTTGTCTGATACAAGTATGGCCACTCCTGCTGTTTTTTGGTTTTCATTTGCATGGAATAACTTTTTTCATCCCTTTATTTTCAGTCTATGTTTGTCTTTATAGGTGAAGTGTGCTTCTTGTAGGCAACAGATCATTGGGTTTTGTTTTTTTAAATCCATTCAGCTACTCTGTCTTTTGACTGGAGAGTCGTTTAGTCTATTTAATTCAGTGTTATTATTGATAAATAAGGGTTTATTATTGCCATTTTGTGATTTGTTTTCTGGTTGTTTTGTGGCCTTCTCTTTCTTCCTTCCTTCCTGTCTTCTGTTTTGTGAAAGTGGGTTTCTTTGGTGGTATGTTTCAATTTCCTACTTTACATTTTTGCGTATCTATTGTACGTTTTAAAATTCAAAGTTACCAAGAGGCTTGCAAGTAACATCTTATAACCCATTATTTTAAACTGATGACAACTTAACTCTGATTGCAAAAACAAGCAAAGAAAAAACTGATAAAAACCCCACCCCCCCCCACCGCCACTTAACTTTTTGTTGTTTCTATTTAAATCTTATTATACTATCTATGTCTTTAAAAGTTGTTGTAGTTATTATTTTTGATAGGTTATTCTTTTAGTCTTCCTACTCGAGATATAAATAGTTTACACCCCACAATGACAGCGTTATAACATTTTGTATTTGTCTGTGTACTTACTATTAATGAGTTTTATGCCTTCAGATGATTTGTTATTGCTTGTTAACATCCTTTTCTTTCAGATTGAAGAACTCCCTTTAACTTTTCTTGTAGAACAGGTCTGGTGGTGATGAAATCCTTCAGCTTTCATTTGTCTGGGAAAGTCTTTATTTCTCTTTCATGTTTGAAGGATATTTTCACCAGACATATACTATTCTAGGATAAAAGTTGTTTTGTTTTGTTTTTTTCCTTCAGCACTTTAAGTATGTCATGCCATTCTCTCCTGGCCTGTAAAGTTTCCACAGAGAAATCTGCTGCCAGATGTATTGGAGCTCCTGTATATGTTATTTCTTTCTTTTCTCTTGCTGTTTTTAGGATCCTTTATCCCTGACCTTTAGGAGTCTGATTATTAAATTTCTTGAGGTAGTATTTGGGTTAAATCTGCTTGGCATTTTATAACCTTCTTATACTTGAATTTTGATATTTTTCTCTATGTTTGGGAAATTATTTGTTAATATCTCTTTGAATAAACTTTCTGCCCCTATCTCTTCTCTACCTCCTCATGGTCAATAACTCTTTTTTTTTTTTTTTTTTTTTTGAGACGGAGTCTCGCTCTGCCGCCCAGGCTGGAGTGCAGTGGCTGGATCTCAGCTCACTGCAAGCTCCGCCTCCCGGGTTTACGCCATTCTCCTGCCTCAGCCTCCCGAGTAGCTGGGACTACTAGCCACCTCGCCCAGCTAGTTTTTTGTATTTTTTAGTAGAGGCAGGGTTTCACCGTGTTAGCCAGGATGGTCTCGATCTCCTGACCTCGTGATCCGCCCGTCTCGGCCTCCCGAAGTGCTGGGATTACAGGCTTGAGCCACCGCACCCTGCTGGTCAATAACTCTTGGATTTGTCCTTTTGAGGCTATTTTTTAGATCCTGTAAATGTGCCGTATTATTTTTTATTCTTTCTTCTTTTGACTCCTCTGACTATGTATTTTCAAATAGCCTGTCTTCGAGCTCACCAATTGTTTCTTCTGCTTGGTCAAGTATTTATTGAGAGACTTTGATACATTCTTTGATTTGTCAGATTTTTCAGATCCAGAACTTCCTGTTTTTAATTATTTCAATCTCTTTGTTAAATTTATCTGATGGGATTCTCAATTCCTTCTCTGCATTATCTTGGATTTCACTGAGCTTCCTCAAAACAGCTATTTTGAATTCTGTCTGAAAGGCCACATATCTCTGTCACTCCAGAAATGGTCCCTGGTGCCTTATTTAGTTTGCTTGGTGAGGTCATGTTTTCCTGGATGGTCTTGATGCTTCTGGATGTTTGTCAATGTCTGGGTATTGACAAGTTAGGTATTTATTCTAATCTTAGCAATCTGGGCTTGTTTGTACCTGTCCTTCTTGAGAAGGCTTTCCAAGTATTCAAAGGGAATTGAGTGTTGTGATCTATGTCTTTGGTCATTGCAGCCATATGTATATTAGGGGGCACCCCAAGCCCAGTAACACTATGACTGTTGCAGACCCATAGAGGTACTGCCTTGGTGGTCTTGGGTAAGATTGGGAGAACTCCCTGGATTACTAGGCAGAGGCTCTTTTTCTCCTCCCTTACTTTCTCCCAAGCAAACAAAATCTCTCTCTCCATGTTGTGCCAAATGGAGTGGGAGGAGAGGTGATGCAAGCACCCCCTTGGACACCACCACTGGGGCTGTGCTGGGTCACACCTGAAGCCAGCACAGTACTGGGTTTCGGTACTGTGGCAACTATTTTCTGGCGACTGCTGATGTTTATTCAAGGCTCAAGGGCTCTTTAGTCAGCAAGTGATAGGTCCTGCCAGGACTGGGCCTCCCCTTTCAGGGAAGTGGATTTCTTACTGGCCCAGGACAGATCTAGAAATGCCCTTCAGGAGCTAAGGCCCAGAAACAGGAACTTTAGGAGTTTGCTTTGCACTTTATTATACTGTGACTGAGCTGGTATCCAAGTTGCAAGATAAAGTTGTTTTTACTATCCCTCTCCTTTCCTCAAACAGAAAGAGTCTCTCCTTGTGGCCACCACAGCGATGAATGTGGTGGATCACACTGAAGCCAGCATGTACTGGGTCTTGCCCAAGGCCCATGGTGAGTGCTGCCTGGCTACTATTGATATTTATTCAAAACCCAAGGGCTCTTTGGTCAGCAGGTGGTGAATTCTGCCAAAACTGGGTCCTTGCCTTCAGGGCAATGGGTTACCTTCTGGCCCAGGGTGGGTCTAGAAATGTCATCCACAAACTATGGCCTGGAATGGGGGCTTCAGGACTCTGCTTGGAGCTTTATTTTACTGTGGCTAAGCTGTTATCCAAATTGCAAGACAAAGTCCTCTGTACTCTTCCCTTTCCTCCCAGAACTCCAAGCAGCACTGTCTAGAGTTGGGAAAGGGGTAATGCAAGCACTCCCTTGTCTACTGCAGCTGGTGTCTCACTGGGTCACATGCACCCAAGTCCATTGGCTCTGAGCCCAGCATGGCACCAGGACTTGCCCAGGAGCTGTAGTCAGTGTGGCCTAGACTGCCTTTCAAGTTTATCAGGACCCTAGTACACTATAGCCCATGATACTGGGGCTAGCCAGAACTCAGGTTCCAACTGCTGAGATGGACAATTCCCTTCTGGCTAGGGCTAGTCTGAATGCTCCCGCCATGGGCACTGGCTGAATTCTACCCTGTACTGCTTTATGCTGTGACAGGGCAGCACTGAATTCCAATGTAAAGTCCCAACGATCACTTTACTCTCCCTCCACCAAGAACACAGATTCTCTCTCTGTGTCACGTGGCCGCTACTGGGGCATGAGGGAAGGGTAGTATAGGCAATTAAAGACTGTCTTTCCTACCCTCTTCAGTACCTCTTTCCTTGATATGATGTTTACAAAAGGTACTGCGATTGCTCTCCTGATTTTTAGTTCTTTTATGAAGGTGCTTTCTTATGTAGATACTTGTTCAATTTGATGTTCCTGTCGGGGGATGATCACTGGAGGGTTCTATTCTGCCATCTTGCTCTGCCTCTCAATCTGGTGGTAATTTGAAGGGTGAAACATACCTTTTTTTTTTGCCATAAGTAGCTTTGAGACTTTTTATGGTAAGTGGCTATATCATAGCTCCAAAATTACACACACACACACGCGCGCGCGCGCGCACGCACACACACACACATTTTCATTTTTTATTCAAAGGAAATATATACACACATTTATAAAGAAATGGTACATTAAAAAATCACATGATACTACCCAAAGCAATCCACAAATTCAACACAATCCCTATCATAATACCAATGACATTCTTCAAGAAATAGAAAAATAATCCTAAAATTCATGTGGAACCACAAAAGACCCAGATTAGCCAAACAATCCTGAGCAAAGAGAACAAATCTGGAGATATCACACTACCTGACTTCAAAATATGCTACAAAGCTATAGTAACCAAAAGAGCATGGTATTGGCATAAAAACACAGAGACCAATAGACTAGAATACAGAACTCAGAAATAAATCCACACATTTACAGCCAACTGATTTTTCAACAAAGGTGCCAAAAGCACACACTGGAGAAAGGACAGTCTCCTCAATAAATGGTGCTTGGAAAACTGGATATCCATATGCAGAAGAATGAAACTAGACCTCTATCTCTCACCTTATGTAAAAATCAACTCAAAATGAAGACTTAAATGTAAGAACCAAAATTATGAAATTACTGGAAGAAAAGAGGAGAATGCTTCAGGGCATTGGTCTGGGCAAAGATCTTTTGGATAAGACCTCAAAAGCCCAGGCAACCAAAGCAAAAATAGAGAAATGGGATTATATCAAACTAAAAAGCTTCTGCACAGCAAAAGAAACAATCAATAGAGGAAAGAGACAACCTACAGAATGGGAGAAAACATTTGTAAACTATCCATTCAGGAATTAATATCCAGAACTTACAAGGAACTCAGCTCAGCAAAAACAAAACAAAAACAACAAATAATCCAATTTTAAAAAGGGCAAATGATCTGAAGAGACATTTCTTAGAATAAAACATATAAATGGCCAAAGGTATATAAGAAATGCTCAATGTCACTAATAATCAGGGAAATGCATAATCAGCTATCATCTCATCCCAGTTAAAATGCCTATTATAAAAAAGACAAAAAACAACAAATGCTGGTGAGGATGTAGAGAAAGGGAACTTTGTGTGTGTGTGTGTGTGTGTGTGTGTGAGACAGAGTCTCACTGTCTCCCAGGCTGGAGTGCAGTGGCACAATCTCCGCTCACTGCAAGCTCCGCCTCCTGGGTTCATGCCATTCTCCTACCTCAGCTTCCCAAGTAGCTGGGACTACAGGCGCCTGCCACCATGCCTGGCTAATTTTTTGTATTTTTTAGCAGAGACAGGGTTTCACCATGTTAGCCAGGATGGTCTCAATCTCCTGACCTCGTAATCCACCCACCTCGGCCTCCCAAAGTGCTGGGATTACAGGCATGAGTCACCGCGCCCGGCCCGAGAAAGGGAACTCATACACTTTTGATGGGAATGCAAGTTTGATGGGAATGCAAGTCATTATGGAAAACAGTATGAAGGCTCCTCAAAAAAACTAAAAATAGAAATACCATATGATCCAGTAATCCCGCTACTGGGCATATATCCAAAGGAAAGGAAATTAGTATCTCAAAGAGATATCTGCACTCCTATGTTTATCACAGCACTACTCACAATAGTCAAGATATGGAAACAACCTAAGTGTCCACCAACAGGAGAACAGATAAAGAAAATGTGGTATATTTACACAATAGAATATCATTCAACCATAAAAAAGAATGAAATCCTGTCATTTACAGCAACATGGATTGAACTGGAGGACATTATGTTAAATGAAATAAGCAAGACACAGAAAGACAAATACCATGTTTCACTCATGTAGGAGCTAAAAGGGTTGATCCCATAGATCATGCCCATATAAGTAGGGAGGAGAATAGTGGTTACTAGAGGCTGGGAAGGGCAGTGGATAGGGACAAAATTACAGTTAGAAAGGAGGAATAAGTTCTAGTATTCTAGGGCACAGTAGGGCAACTATAGTTAACAAAAATGTATTTTATATTTCAAAATAGCTAGAGGAGAGGATTCTGAATGTTCCCAACACAAAGAAGTAGTAAACATTTGAGGTGATGGATATGCCAGTTACCCTGATTTGATCATTATACATTATATACATGTATCAAAATATTACATGTACCCCACAAATATATACATTTATTATGTATCA
This sequence comes from Macaca mulatta, assembly GCF_049350105.2. Lineage (NCBI taxonomy): Eukaryota > Metazoa > Chordata > Mammalia > Primates > Cercopithecidae > Macaca > Macaca mulatta. The sequence continues at coordinate 98,473,348 of NC_133409.1, forward strand.
ATAAAAAAATTTTAAAAATTAAGGGCACATGAAAACTCAAGTTAAAAAGAGATTCTAAAACCAGGTCCAGTGGCATGTGGCTATAGTCCCAGCTAATTGGGAGGCCAAGGCAGGAGGATTGCTTGAAACAGAAGTTTGAGGCTGCAGTGGGCTATGATCACACAAAACCAAACATCGCATGTTCTCACTCATAAGTGGGCATTGAACAATGAGAACATATGGACACAGGGAGGGGAACATCACATGCTGGGGCCTGTCAGGGGTTGGGGGACTAGGGGAGGGATAGCATTAGGAGAAACACCTAATTTAGATAACAGGTTGATAGGTGCAACAAACCACCATGGCATGTGTATACCTATTTAACAAACCTGCACGTTCTGCACATGTATCCCAGAACTTAAAGTATAATAGAAAATCTAGAAGAAATGGATAAATTCCTAGACACATACACCCTCCCAAGACTGAATCAGGAAGAAGTTGGATCCCTGAATAGACTAATAACGAGTTCTGAAATAGAGGCAGTAATAAATAGCCTACCAACCAAAAAAAGCCCAGGACCAGACAGATTTCCAGCTGAATTCTACCAGAGGTACAAGGAGAAACTGGTACCATTTCTTTTGATATTCTTCCAAACAACAGAAAAGGAAGGACTCCTCCCTAACTCATTTTTTGAGGCTAGTATCATCCTGATACCAAAACCTGGCAGAGATACAACAACAACAACAACAACAAAAACTACAGGCCAATATCCCTGATTAACATTGATGCAAAAATCCTCAATGCAATCCTGATGCAAACTGAATCCAGCAGCTCATCAAAAAGCTTATCCACCATGATCAGGTTGGCTTCATCCCCGGGATTCAAGGCTGGTTCAATGTACGTAAATCAATAAATGTAATTCATCACATAAACAGAACAAAAGACAAAAACCACATGATTATCTCAACAGACACAGAAAAGGCATTCCGTAGAATTCAACATCTCTTCATGTTAAAAACTCTCAATAAACTAGGTATTGATAGAACATACCTCAAAATAATAAGTGTCATTTATGACAAACCCACAGCCAATATACTGTATGGGCAAAAGCTGGGAGCATTCCCCTTGAAAACCGGCACAAGACAAGGATGCCCTCTCTCACCACTCCTATTCAACATAGTATTGGAAGTTCTGTCAGGCAAGAGAAAAAAATAAAGGATATTCAGATAGGAAAAGAGGAAGTAAAACTGTCTGTTTCCAGAAGACATGATCCTCTATCTAGAAAACCCGACTGTCTTAGCCCAAAAGCGTCTTAAGGTGATAAGCAACTTCAGCAAAGTCTCAGGATACAAAATCAATTTGCAAAAATCACAAGCATTCCTATAGACCAACAATAGACTAGCAGAAAGCCAAATCATGATATGAACTTCCATTCACAATTGCCACAAAGAGAATAAAATACCTAGAAATACAGCTAGCAAGGGAAGTGAAGGACCTCTTCAAGGAGAACTATAAACCACTGCTCAAGGAAATCAGAGAAGACACAAACGAATGGAAAAACATTCCATTCTCATGAATAGGAAGAATCAATATTGTGAAAATGGCCATATTGCTCAAAGTAACTTATACATTCAATGGTATTCCCATTAAACTACCATTGACATACTTCACATATTAGAAAAAACTACTTTAGAATTCATATGGAGCCAAAAAAGAGCCCATATAGTCAAGACAATCCTAAGCAAAAAGAACAGAGCTGGAGGCATCATGCTACCCAACTTCAAACTATACTGCAACCTGCAGCAACCAAAACAGCATAGTACTGGTACAAAAACAGACACATAGACTGATGGAACAGAAGAGAGAACTCAGTAATAAAACTGCACATCTACAACCATGTGATCTTTGACAACCAATGGGGAAAGGATGCCCTATTTAATAAATGGTGCTGGAAGAACTGGCTAGCCATATGCAGAAAATTGAAACTAGACCCCTTCCTTACACCTTATACAAAAATTAACTCAAGATGAATTAAAAACTTAAATGTAAAACCCAAAACTATAAAACTATAAAAACCCTAAAGGAAAATCTAGGCAATACCATTCAGGACATAGACACGGGCAAAGATTAAATGACAAAAATGTCAAAAGCAACAGCAACAGAAGCAAAAACTGATGAATGGGATCTAACTAAACTAAAGAGCTTCTGCACAGCAAAAGAAACTATCATCAGAGTGAACAGACAGGCCACAGAATGGGAGAAAAGTTTTACAATCTATCCATCTGATAAAGGTCTGATATCCAGAATCTATAAGGAACTTAAATTTGCAAGAAAAAAACAACCCCATTAAAAAGTGGGCAAAGGACATGAACAGACACTTATCAAAAGAAAACATTCATGCAACCAACAAACATATGAAAAAAAGCTCAACATCATTGATCATTAAAGAAATGCAAATCAAAACCACAATGAGATACCATCTCATGCCTGTCAGAATGGCAATTATTAAAAAGTGAAGAAACAACAGATGGTGGTGAGGCTGTGGAGAAATAGCAATGCTTTTACACTGTTAGTGGGCGTGTAAATTAGTTTAACCATTGTGGAAGACAGTGTGGTGATTCCTCAAAGACTTAAGAACCAGAAATACCTTTTGACCCAGCACTCCCATTACTCAGTATATACCCAAAGGAATATAAATTATTCTATTATAAAGACACATGCATGTGTATGTTCACTGCAGCACTATTCACAATAGCAAAGACATGGAATCAACCTAAGTGCCCATCAATGGTTGACTGCATAAAGAAAATGTGGTACATATACACCATGGAATAATATGCAGCTATAAAAAGGAATGAGATCATGACTTTTGCAGGGACATGGATGGAGCTGGAAGACATTATCCTCAACAAACTAACGCAGGAACAGAAAACCAAACACTGCGTGTTCTCACTTATAAGTGGGAGCTGAACAATGAGAAAACATGGACACAGAGGGGGAACAACACACAGCGGGGCTTGTTGGAGGGGCAGGGAGAGGGAGAGCATCAGGAAAAATAGCTAATGCATGCTGGGCTTAATACCTAGGTGATGGGTTGACAGGGGCAGCAAACCACCACAGCACTCATTTACCTCTGTAATAAACCTGCATGTCCTGCACATGTATCCTGGAACTTAAAATTTTAAAAGTAATAATAAATTTTAAAAACAAAAAAAAAAGGGAGATGAAAATGCAGAGATAACAGATGATGGATCAGGCAAATGATAAGAAAGTGGCTGCCATTGAAGCCCTAAATGATGGTGAACCACAAAAAGTCATTGACTTATTCACAGATGCCTTCAAGCTGAAACTCTTGACCATTCTGTATGCTAATGAGAGCCAGTGTCTTCAACAAATTACAGAGGCCAAATGCTGCCATCTGATACTGTAACAGAGCCATAGAAATAAATCCTGATTCAGCCCAGCCTTACAAGTGGCAAGCCTTACAAGTGGTTTTCGCACACAGACTTCTGGGCCACTGGGGAGAAGCGGCCCGTGATGTTGCCCCTTGTCTGTAAATTGGATTATGAAGATGCTGGCACAATGCTGAAAGTTCAACCTAGGGCCTAGAAAATTGCAGAACATCAGAGAAAGTATGAGCAAAATCATAAAGAGTGAGAGATCAAAGAAAAAATAGTTTAAAAGGCTCAAAAAGAGCATGAGAGAGCCCAGAGGGATCAGGAACTCAGTAGGCTCTCTTTCCCAGCTGGCTTTCCTGTGGAAAGCCCTGGTAATATTCACGGAGGAATGCCTGGAATGGCAGGAATGCCTGGACTCAATGACATTCTTAGTGATCCAGAGGTTATTGCAGCCATGCGGGTCCAGAAGTTATGGTGGCCTTCTAGGATGTGGCCTAGAACCCAGCAAGTATGTCAAAATACCGGTACGATGGAAAGGTTACAAATCTCATTAGTAAATTGTCAGCCAAATTTGGAGGTCAGGCATAATACCCGTCTGATAAAAAAAAAAAAAAAAGCCCTTGGTGAAGGAAGCGCAACCTGGACCATCTAATGGATGTTGCAATATACAAACCACTCTACCTCTGACTTTCTCATCAAGAGAGCTGGGGTGCTTTGAGGATAATCCCTACCCCTCTACCCCAAATGCAGCTGAAGCATTTTACAGTGGTTTGCCATTAGGGTATGCATTCAGATAATGTTTTCCTACTAGGAATTACAAACGTTAAACACTTTTTAAACCTTAAAAATATTTAAAACAAATTTTAAAAGTCTCTTGGTTTCTTTTTAAAAATTAGATATTAATAATAGCTTTGCAATGTAAAATGGAAACTCTTTGTGAGTAAACTAACAAACATAAACAGCCTGTAGTCTAAAGAAGAAATGCTAAAGAGAATTAGAAAATATTCAGAACCGAACTATGATGAAAATAACTATGTTTAAAAGTATGCTGCAGAAACATGGATGTAGCTGGAGGCCATTATCCTGAGCAAATTAATGCAGGAACAGAAAACCAAATACCATATGTTCTCACTCAAAAGTGGGAGCTAAACACTGGACACTCATGGACATCAAGATGGCAACAATAGATACTGGGGGCTACTAGAGTGGGGAGGGAGAGAGGGGGGCAAGGGCGGAAAAACTGTTGGGAGCTATGCTCACTACCTGGGTGACAAGATCAATCATACCCCAAACCTCGGCTTCATGCTTATAATAAACCCATGTAACAAACATGCACATGTGCCCCCTGAATCTAAAATAAAGGTTGTAATTATTTTTTAAAAACTTAAGTGACATACAACTCTCATAGTATAGTAAAAAGGAAATGCATTAAGTTAAAAAGAAAGGCTAAAAACTAATGAGCTAAGCATCTATCTTTAAAAGCTAAAAAACAAATAGAATAAAATAAATGAACTAGATAAAGGAAAATAATAAAGATCAGAGAAGAAAATATAAAATGAAAGCAGTCATGAAATAGGGTCAATAAAGTCAAATGCTGATTCTTTAAAAAGACTGAGAAACTAGTGCTCTGGCAAGATTGATCAAAATAAAAAGAGAAGGCTGAAACAAACAATATCTGGAGTTTAAAAGAGACCATAAGATAATTTAGAGATTAAGCAAATAATAAAAGGATATTGTGAAATCTTCATGAGAATAAGTTTAAAAACTTAGATGATTTGAATAAATTCCTAGAAAAATACAACTTATTCAATCTGATACAAAAGAAATAAACTACCTGGAAAAAATTCCTGTAATCACAGAAGTAGTTAAACTTATAGTTTAATTTAGCATAGTTATAATGTTTCCAACCAAAGAAGCCCAGAGAACTTTATCAGCATACATTACCAGATAATTCCAATTATACATAAATTATTTCAGAGAAAAGAAAATGTAAAACATTCATACTCATTTATAAGACATGTATAACTTTCACATCAAAACAATGGACAGTAAAAGAAAGGAAATGCATAGGTTAATTGCACTGAGGAATATAAATGTAAAACTGCCAAAGAAAAATTAAAAAGCTGAATTCAAGAATGTATTTTTTAAATAAATAAACCATACCAAGTTGGATTGATCCCAGGAATGCAAAGTTGGCTTAATTTTAGAAATAATATAATTCACCACATTAGCAGATTAAAGGATGAAGGCCAATCGCTCATCTCAAAAGATGCAGAAACAGTATTTGATACAATTCAATAATTATTCATATAAAAAATTCTCAGCAAATGAGATTAGAGAGGAAATCCTTAAGAAAACGAAATCCACAAAAAGCTACAATGAGCACTGCAATTATGAAATATCAGAAAATTATTTGGGGGGATAAGAAGACAAAGCTACCCAATTTCGCTACCTCTATTTAATACTATACTAGAGTTGCTTGTCAATGTAGTAAGATAAGACAAAAGTAGAGTATAATGACATCTACAGTCCTCCACAGTACAGACTGCAACATTAGCTAGTGCTCACTGTACTCTCTAATGGTGAAACAACAGACTACAGGAGACTGAATTGTATCTGCCTCTATTTTCAGTCTGAAGTCCAACTTTTACTTACCAAAAAAAGAAAGAAAGAAAAAGCCATGAAGAGTTTTTAATCCTTAAAAAATATCAATATAAAATTATAGCAAAAAAGGAAGCGGAATGTAACACATCCTGAACAATTTGCAGCAGCAGCAGCAGAATAAAAAAGTATTTCATTTAGTTGATTTACTGTGGTTGTTGATTGTTCTCTAGTCTCACGATGACGGAAGTTGCACGGTTTTTCAATGGGACCTAGAAGCTGCTGGAGGTTCTCCTGGCAGCAACCCCATGCAAACCAAAAATCTGGAAATCTTTTCACCACTCCAAGATCTGAGGGTGACATATTTTGGAAGGATCTGCAATGTTCCATCATAAGTGTGACAAAAACTGACAATCAGGAAGCTTATGTACTCAGTGACAGTAGCACGTTTATCTCCAAGAGACGTTTTATTTGGAAGACATATGGGACCAACTTTTGCTGAAAGCACTGGTTCCCCTGTTGAAGCCTGCTAGGGATTACAGCGGATTTGGCTCAATGAAAAGCTTCTCTTATTTGCCTGAAATTTCATGAAGCCTTCTCACCAAGTGTGCCCACACCAGAATTTCCAGGAAGAAACAGTTTCTTAATATAATTTTCCCAAGTGGAATAGCATATTGTATGGAATGTGTGAATTCTGACTGTTGGTACTTGTACATACTCTGGATTTCCCAGAGAATCTGGCAAGCAAACAGATTAAACCCTGGAAATTTTGATAGTGAGCTTGACCAAGCAGTTATGAATCAGTCCTACATGAAAGATGGCATCACTACAAAGGATGTCACTCATGAGAGTGGAAATAGTGACCTAATACTAGGTTCTGCCACACTGTTAAATCCTTGTGGGTATTCAATCAATGGAATGAAATCGGATGGAATTTACCAGACTATTCATATCACTCCAGAAACATAACTTTTTTATGTTAGCTTCAAAACAACCTTAAGTCAGACCTTTTATGATGACCTGGCTGGGAAAGTTGTGGAAGTCTTTCATGCAGGAAAATTTGTGCTACCTTGCTTGTAAATCATAGTTTTAAATGTCACACACTACTTTCTTTGCCCCTAGAATATGGAAGGTTTTAAATGTCCTGATTGCCAGAGTACTATGTTCAATGATTACAATTTTGTTCTTAGCGGTTTTGCTAAGAAGCAGCCAACAGCAGAGCTGATTAAGAAAAATGAAGAAAAAATGCAAAATGAAAACACCCATAGAAGGGTGGTGGTTGCTTTCTAGAGACTGATACCCTAGGGCCATGCTTTCTGTAACCACCACCTTGTCATTGTAAAAAGCCCCACATGGGCCGGGCACGGTGGCTCACGCCTGTAATCCCAGCACTTTGGGAGGCCCAGGCGGGTTGATCACGAGGTCAGGAGATCGAGACCATCCTAGCTAACACGGTGAAACCCTGTCTCTACTAAAAATACAAATAAATTAGCTGGGCATGGTGGCGGGCGCCTGTAGTCCCAGCTTCTCTGGAGGCTGAGGCAGGAGAATGGTGTGAACCCGGGAGGCGGAGCTTGCAGTGAGCCGAGATCGTGCCACTGCACTCCAGCCTGGGCGACAGAGCAAGACTCTGTCTCAAAAAAAAAGAAAAAAAAAAAAGCCCCACATGTGCTATAGTTTAATCATTTTGAATTTTATGCATTACTATATCAAAGAGCTACATACTATATCTTCCATGTATACGCTCTTCCTTGTTTAAGTATTCAGTACACTCTTGCTGTGAAAATGGAGTGCTTGTAGAAAAAACAAACAAACCTTTTACTATATGAAACTTTGTAACACTTGTGAAAGCAGTTCAGCTTGGTTTACGCATAGTGTAATATTTCTCCAAGTACCACCCAAAATTCCCCACAGAACTGTCATCCTCATTAGGCGCTGGCCTCAGCCTTACCACTGGGGACATTACATTGCTGCCAGAATTTTACATCCAATTTACCTCTATTTTCTCTCTACTTATGTTATCAAAACCACTTTCTACTTCATACAGATGCTTTCTGCAATAGCAATTAAAATTTTCCATCTATGAGTTGAGTCTTAAGAAAATGATTGCAATTATTCATTTTGCATATTACGATTTTAACATTATCGCTCCCTGCATTTGCAGTCCTCTGATTTATTTCCTCACCAGGATGCCCCCCACTCCCCACAACAACACTCACCTCCTGTAATAAAGCAATATAGCGTTAAAAAAATACAAAGTCTAGGGGAAAGAATTATCATTTGCATATATTGTGATGGCCCACATTAAAAAAAAAAAACAACTAACAGACTCTAAATATCAATAGACTGTCAAATATCAATTATTAGAATTAGTAAGGGAGTTTATTAAGGTTGCTGAATATAAAATCAATATGCAGAAATAAACTGTATTTCCATAATATAAGCAATAATGAACTAAAATTCAATCCTAAGCATCAACAGCATTTAAAATAGCAACAAAAAATATGAAGTCCCTACAAATAAATCTAACCAAAAAATGTGCAATTCTTTGATAGGAAATATTACAAAACTACATTGATGCTTTGGACAGGGAGACTCAATGTTGTAAAAATGTCCATTCTTCTCTTACTAACCTACATATACAAGGCAATTTCAATCAGAATTCCTTCAAGGGTTTTTAACGGAATTTCATTATGTACTTCTCAAATTTATAAAAGTAAAAAGTCTAGTACAGACAAGACTTTTCAGAGAAGAAAGAATGTGAAAATTTACTCTACCGGATATCAAGACTTACAAAGCTATTGAAGACATCAATACAGGAATTTTTAAAATATTGAGTAACTGAACATAATAGAGAGTGCAAAAATAAGCCTGTGGTTATTGATAAGACACTGTAGATGAGTGAGGAAAGGAGAGACTATTAAACAAATGGTCTACGACAATTTCACTACAAATGGGAAAAAAATAAAATTGGTTCTTTACCTCCCACCACAAACAAAAATAAAATCCAAGTGAACTAAAGGCTCTACATAATAGACAAAATACATTTCTTTTTTAAAAAAAAAGGTAAGAATATTTTTGTGATCTCAGAATACATAAGAACTTCTTAAACAAGACATGAAGAAAAAATGACACATTACACATTAAAATGGAAGACTTGTTCATCAAGAGATACCACAAAAAGAATGAAAACATAAGCCACAAACTGAGAAAACATATCTTCAAAACATATATTTAACAAAGAATTCATATCCAAAATATAATTTTGAAAAAAACACTTCCTGCAAATCACTAAAATAAAGAGAAATCAACTAACAGAAAATTGGGCAAAATGAAGTCGTTTCACATATATATATTATTTAGGAATACATACATGAATGGCAAAAATTCAACTACTATTTTAGAAATAAGTAGAGAATAAAATATAACTAAATCCATCAAGTTTTATGAAGGCATAATTAATGAAACTACTATAGGAAAAAAACACTATGAAAATGGTATTTTTATTGAGGGGACAATTCAGTACAATAAATATATAAATTCCCCCACAAATTATTTCATTAGTTTAATGCAATTCCAGTTAAAATTCCAGTAAGATTTTTTGGGGAAACTTAGCAAATTCATTAAGAAACTTACATGGAAAATTTTGAAAACTAAAAGGCAAAGAAGAGAGCTTCCTTATCAGATAATAAAATATGTTACAAAGCAACAGTAATTAAAGCAGTGTGGCATTAGGATAGAGATAAATAGACCAATGCAATGGAATAGAAAGCCTAGAAATAAACCTATTTCATATGAAAGTTGTTAATGCAATAGAGGTGCATCATATTTTGTGGGAAATACACTTACATTATTTAGTAAATCGTATTAGGAAAACTGGCTTACTACATGAAGAAAAATAACATTAGAATCCTTTATTATCTCCAAATAGACTAAAGATCTCAATGTAAAAAATAAATTGTGTGAAAGTTGTCAGAATCAAAATGGTGTCACTTGTGTTAAAAACTCTGACAAACAGAGCCAGGGACGGCCAGGAAGGAAGGGCTCCCATGGCAAATCCCTTTTTAAAATTATCAAAAAGACTCTCCAAAAAACACAATCCAGCACAAAGGTCACCACAACCTTACACAGAAAAAATATTTCTGTGATGACATCTGCCCAGCAACTGCCTGTCCAACCAAGCCAAGGATAATTATTATTTTTTTTTTGTGAGACAGAGTCTCGCTCTGTTGCCAGGCTGGAGTGGAGTGGTGCGATCTCGGCTCGCTGCAACCTCCGACTCTCTGGTTCAAGCAATTCTCCTGCCTCAGTCTCCCAAGTAGCTGGGAACACAGGCACGCGCCACGACGCCCAGCTAATTTTCATATTTTTAGTAGAGACGGGGTTTCACCATGTTGACCAGGATGGTCTCGAACTCCTGACCTTATAATCCACCCACCTCAGCCTCCCAAAGTGCTGGGATTACAGGCGTAAGCCACCACGCCTGGCCAGGATAATTATCTTCAACAATTATGTAATCCTCCTAACTTTTCCCTTAAGAGACTTTGTCTTTCTTTACCTCTCTGAATACACACATAGTTTACTATGGTAAGTGTATTCCCATTGCAGTGCCTTGTCCTGAACAAATATCATTTTCTTTTAGAGAGTATCTGTTATTTAGATTAACAATTTAAAAAGAAGAAAATGGGCTGGATGTGGTGGCTCACGCGTGTAATCCCAGCACTTTGGGAGGCTGAGGCAAGAGGATTGCTTGAGCCTAGGAGTTCAAGACCAGCCTGAGCAACAAAGTGAGGCACCGTCTCTAGAAAAACTAAAAAAAAAAAAAAAAAAAAAAAAATTATCCAGGCATGGTGGTGCATGCCTGTGGTCTCAGCTACACAAAAGCCCAAGGCAAGAGGATTGCTTGAACCCAGAAGGTCAACGCTGTAGTGAGCTATGTTCATGCCACTGCACTCCAGCCTGGGCTACAGAGTGAGCCTCTGTCTCAAAAAAATAAAAATAAAATAAAAATAAAATGTAAAAGAATAATCTTAGGACAGAGAAGAATTTCTAAAATAAGATTTTAAAAAAGTACAATCTTTAAAGGAAAAAATTATTAGATATGACTACATTAAAATTAAAGATGTGTCTTCAATGAAGGATTTGACTTACAAAGTTAACAGAGAGGTGTCAGGCTGGGAAAGACATTTGCAACTTCTATAACTTAGAAAAGATTAATATTTAGAATAGAAAGGAACTGCCAATCAACAACTTAAAAACAGAAAGAGCGAATGGAAAAAAAAAAAAACTGGCAAAAGTTATAAATAGGCAATGCACAGAAGGGGAAACCTGAACAGATAAATAAGAAGAAATGCTAAACTTCACTATTAGAAAAATGCACAATAAAATAGTAATAAGGGCCGAGCGCGGTGGTTCATGCCTGTAATCCCAGCACTTTGGGAGGCCGAGGTGGGTGGATCATGAGGTCAGGAGTTCAAGACTAGCCGGGCCAAGATGGTGAAACCCCGTCTCTGCTAAAAATACAAAAATTAGCCAGGCGTGGTGGTGGACGCCTGTAATCCCAACTACTCAGGAGGCTGAGGCAGAGAATTGCTTGAACCAGGGAGGCAGAGCTTGCAGTGAGCTGATATCGCACCACTGCACTCCAGCCTGGGCAACAGAGCAAGAGTCCATCTCAGGAAAAAAAAAAAAAAAGAAACAATAATAAGTACCATTTTAAATTCATCAAATTGGCAAATATTACAAACTGAGGTATTAACAAGTCCTCGCAGGATTATGGGTAACTGACAAGCCTTATAATGAAGTTAAATTGGTACATTTTCAGAGTAACTAACCTTTTAGTGGAAATAAAAATTGTAGGCCTACCTACTATTTGGCTCACATACAGAAAGACACTGTAGACAAGACCAATTTCTCATCACAACAGGAGGAACTTAGAAGGCTCTGCAGAATAGCTTCATTGGAAAGGGGAGCTGGAGTGCTACATCAACGATGTCATCACAATGTCAGAATAACCCAATGTCAGAACACAGCACATCACGATGTCAGAATAACAGCACCAACTGAGCTGTCCATGGTCCTGACTGCCATACTTCCCCCCACCCGCCTCAAAGTCCTTAGCTTGTTTCTGATCTTCCTGCCCAAGTGTTCAGACCATCCTCTGTGCTCCACTGTCACCAGCCCAACAGTCCTCTCCCAAATTACTGCTTGGATCTCTGCTGGCCAGGTCAGTGGCACAAAGCCCACCTGCTTCATAGTTAAAATGTTGACAAAAAATAGCAAACGAGTCCGGGCGTGGTGGCTCACACCTGTAATCCCAGCACTTTTTGGGAGGCCAAGGTGGGTGGATCACCTGAGATCAGGAGTTCGAGACCAGCCTGGCCAACATGGTGAAACTCCATCTCTACTAAAAATACAAAAAATTAGCCAGGCGTGGTGCCGTCCGCCTGTAGTCCCAGATACTCGGAAGGTTAAGACAGGAGAATTGCTTGAATCTGGGAGGTGGAAGTTGCAGTGAGCCAAGATCACGCCACTGCACTCCAGCCTGGGCAACAGAGCAAGACTTGGTCAAAAAAAAAAAAAGCAAACAATAGACATTTTAAACCATGTGTTTCAAAATGTTTTCATTTTAGTGAGTTTAAAAGAGAGGAACTCAACAAGAGAGAGGAGAGACAGAAAGACCACTTAAGAGATGAACAACAGGCTGGGCATGGTGGCTCATGCCTATAATCCCAATACTTTGGGTTGCCAAGGCAGGAGGATAACTTGAAGCCACAAGTTTGAGACCAGCCTGGGCAACATGGCAAGACCCTATCTCTACAAAAAAAGTTTTTTAAAAAAATTAGCCAGGCATGGTGGCACTTGCCTGTAGTCCCACTTCTTGGGAGACTGAGGCAAGAGGATCCCTTGAACCCAGGAGTTGAAGGCTACAGTGAGCTATGATTGTGCCACTGCTCTCCATCCTGGGTGACAGAGTGAGACCTTGTCTCTAAAAAGAACATAAAAAGAGATGAACAATGAAAATGAGAGACAAAGAGGAAGAATGTGAGAATATATAGCATTCAAATGTGAGTTCCAAACTGGTAGAGATTTTTATCTGTTTTGTTTAATGAAATCCCTTATGCCAAGAATAATTACCAACACACAATAAGTGGCTTACTAAATAAGATGAATGAATTAATCAATAGACACAGACATACAAGAAACCCACCGCGAGATCCATTTTGTGGCCTTTCAGACTACTACAGTTTAAACCTGTTAAATTGTTTTGCAGCTCTGAGTATAAGTTACTATCCATGTTATCTGTGTTGAGCGCCTCCAATGTTAGATACAGAAATATACTGCAGCTTCAATTATTTACAAGTCAATGAAGTCCTTTGCATTCAGATTTCCCCATTTCCTAATTCATCAATTTGACTCCATATCCTGTTTTCATTATTCTTTATTTATTCCATTAGTTTTCATCTTCAGACAACCTGTAAAGACCCTCAGCTGACTCTCTCTCTCTCTGCCTGGACTTGGGAAACATTCTACAATAAAATACAACTTTTTAATTAACTATATTTTTAAATGTCATAAATTCATAAAATATTGACCCTGCTTACCTGAGAATATGGAATCAGTGTTTCAAACTGTTGATGAAGTTCCAATAGCTGAATTAACTCTGTATTTTTTTTGGCCTTTTCTCTAACTATATCAATATAATGTTCAGGATTTTCTGCAAATGAATATGCAGCATCTTTACTATTGAATGTGTAATATTTTTCTTTATATTTTAAAATTCCAATTGCTGGATTTCCTGAAAATAAAAAAAGAATTAAACATGAAATGTCTTGATCACTTATGAAATATTGTTATTCTGGCCAGGCACGGTGGCTCACACCTGTAATTCCAGCACTTTGGGAGGCCAAAGCAGGCAGACGACCTGAGGTCAGGAGTTCAAGACCAGCCTGACCAACAAGGTGAAACCCCATCTCTACTAAAAATACAAAAATTAGATGGGCGTGGTGGTGTGCGCCTGTAATCCCAGCTACTCAGGAGGCTGAGGCAGGAGAATAGCTTGAACCTGAGAGGCGGAGGTTGCAGTGAGCTGAGATCATGCCATTGCACTCCAGCCTGAGTGACAGAGCGAGACTCTGTCTCAAGAAAAAGAAAAAAGAAAAGAAATATTGTTACTCTGTGTTTGTAATATACCATACAGCCATTCCTCCACTCCTTTTTTTTTTTTTTTTTTTTTTTTTTTACACTGTGTCCCACTCTTATCATCCTGGCTGGAGTGCAGTGGCACAATCTTAGCTCACTACAGCATCAACATCCCAGGCTCGAGGGATCCTCCTGCCTTACCCTCCCAGGTAGCTGGGACTACAGACATTTGCCACCCCACCTAGCTAACCCGTTTTTGGAGAGATGGGGTTTCACCACGTCACCCAGGCTGGTCTCAAACTCCTAGACTCAAGCGATCTGCTCCCCTTGGCCTACCAAAGTGCTGGGATTACTGACATGAGCCACCACTCCTGGCCCTTCCACTTTTTTTTTTTTTTTTTTTGAAACAAAGTCTTGCTCTGTCACCCAGGCCAGAGTCCAGTGGCATGATCTCAGCTCACTGCAACCTCTGCCTCCCGGGTTCAAGCAATTCTCCTGTCTCAGCTTCTTGAGTAGCTGGGATTACAGGTGTGCACCACCATACCCGGCTAATTTTTGTATTTTTAATAGAGATGGGGTTTCAACAAATTGGTCAGGCTGGTCTTGAACTCCTGACCTCAGGTGATCCACCTGCCTCAGCCTCCCAAAGTGCTGAGATTACAGGCATGAGCCACCACGCTCAGCCCCTTCCACTCCATTTTTAACATATCACTTATGCTTTTTTTGCTAAGATGTTATAATTAGCATTTTAATTTATACATTTTTAAATGATACGTGAAATCCATACTAATTATATTTTTATGTTAAAGTACGATTTTAAACTGTATTTTATGTAAAAATACTTTCCACTATTCAGATATAATAATTTTAAAAATCTTTTATGAAAAGCCACTTACTCATCTGGCAGATTTTTCAAAGCTACTTCAACTAACTACTGCAAGGTCTATGTTTAAAATAACCCAGTAAGAACTACAAACATGGGACATCTTTTCCAAAATGCAAATTTGCATATTAGCAAATATTTTTCACTGTAAAAAGATACTACATAAACTATAGATAATTAAATATCCACATAGTTTGTGGAAGTTGTATTAGAAAGAGTAACTGTCTTATTCATTTATTCTTTCATTTATCCAGCAAATAGTTATTGACCATGTTCCTGGTGCCAAGCCTGTAGAAGATAACAGATTCCCTGCTCTCAAAAAATCACAAATATATCATAGGCCACAGAGTGACAAGTGCTACATGAAAAAAGTAATAAAGGAGGTTAAACACATAGTAAAAGGAAGAAGTGTGCAAGTGATATTTTAAATTGAGTGATTAGGGAAGACTGAATAAAATGAGGCAGCAAGGCAAGTAGCAACCTGGAAGGCAGAGCTTTCCAAGTAGAGTGCAAAGGCTCTGAGGTGAAAGTGGGCTTCGACTGTTCAATAGCAGCAAGAAAGCCAGAGCCACTGGAATGGAGCAAACGAGAGAAGGTGTGGTAGGCAATGAAGTCATCAGAAAAGGACCCTGACTGCTAAGCACCAGTGTTACCCTGGGATTTAAGTCATGTGGTCTCCACTCCTGAATGGAAGAAGGGAAGTTCTACAGAATTCATCTGAGGTAATGCAGGTTGCTGCTGCCCAGAAAATAATGAAGTAGAAATAATGTAGCAAGCAGAAATAGTCAGAATTCACTTATTCAGAGAGGAATCTGAAACTCATGGCCCCACAAGCTCTTCTACTTCTCTACTTTGCCCTCTTTCTTCTTAGACTTATAGCTGGGAGACCCTGGAAGGGACCATACAGACCTCCTGGTTGATCCTTTTCATTTTCCTGAGGGGAAACTGAAGTTCACAGAAGGTGTGAGATTTCATAAATGTTACCTAGTTCACTAAGGACACAGACCAGGCTCTTCTGAACCCTAGCCCATAGCTTTTCCAACCACATCATGCTTCCTCTGCCATCATGCCACATCCATGTTTCTCCTTTCCTTTCTTATTTGTGTGAAACAGGGAAGGAAGGAAGGAATGGAGAGGAGGAGGGAGGTGGGGGAGGGAGAGAGGGAGGGAGGAGAAAGAAAAGGAAACTATCTACATTCCATTGCATTTTACCTCTGCAAGGCTCTTGATTGTTTTCTCCCCAGTACCAGTGACCCTCATTGGGCCTCAGAATATTACTCTCAATTTCCCACAGTAAATATTTTGTTATTCCCATTATCAAAAATGTAATAACATTTTTTAAATGAGCCAATTGTGTGCTCTCTCTAGCCTGTATACACACAATCCCAATAGTTATTTTTAACGAAAAAATACCCAATTTTGAAATGTAACAAAAGAAATAAAGAAAAAAAAAAGGAGAAAGAAGAAAAATAAGGTTAATGGTGTAAAGTAAATTAAGACACAATCTTGTCACAGTTTTCATTCTAGCCCTGGCAGGCTTTTTCTTATTCACAATTCACACAGCACTTTTTGGATAGTAATTTATTTCATCTCTATCTCTGATTTATTCTTTATTTTGGAGAAGCTCTAATAATATATACATCATAGAGAAATTTTACTTGATATTAGCCATTTCCTTATGGGGTCTAACAGAGAAATCCTGATCTATGCCAGTGAAATATAACTGTAAAGTAACAAAGAATATTTTTAAACAAACATGTCAGTCAAATAAGTGTTGCTCTTTCAGTGATTACTTTGGAAGATGATGTATTTTTAGTAATGTTGTGTAACATTTCTTTTGTTTTGTTTTGTTTTTGAAAGGAAGTCTCACTTTGTTGCCCAGCTGAAGTGCAGTGGAGTGATCTCTGCTCACTGCAATCTCTGCCTCCCGAGTTCAAGTGACTCTCCTGCCTCAGCCTCCCGAGTAGCTGGGACTACAGGCATGTACCACCATGCCTGGCTAATTTTTGCATTTTTAGTAAAGACAGGGTTTCACCATGTTGGCCAGGCTGGTCTCCAACCCCTGACCTCAAGTGATCCACCCGCCTTGGCCTCCCAAAGTGCTGGGATTACAGGCATGAGCCACTGCATCCAGTCAATGTCGTGTAACATTTCTAGAATTCTTCATTGGCCGTATGAGTCATCCCCTTTCAATGGTACTACAGCATCCATATTTCATAACACATATACACTTTCTATTACTAATCACTTATAATTTCTTACTTATGTCAGTCTACCAGAGCACCTCCAAAATGAAGACTTTGTCTGGATCATCTTTGTAGATCCTTCGTTAGTTGACCATTAGAGTCCATAAAGTTTTTAAAGTGAATATTCAAGTGACAATGACAGAACTCCATATAAAGAAAAAATTGGGGAAAGGAGAGCAGTCTCATTTCCAATGATATACCTGGAAGGAGAAGACCATCTGTTGCAGCAAACGTGTAAGCACAAAATCCCCGATATTGAATTAATAGTTTATCAAAATTTGCTGTTGTTTCTGGGAAAAGCCATTCTAGTTTTCTGAAATCTGCCACATTTACTCTATCTTCTGAAATGAAGGAGAACAAGAAAAGTTTTAATTCAGTGAGAAGGTTAAATTTCCAAAATAAATCAGCAGGAGCTCATTCTAAACATTACCTTTTTATTGCTTTGTACTTTTCCCGATGGGCAAAAACTTGATATTCACAAAACCAGATTTATGAGGAAGTCTATTGAAGCAAAGAAGTACAAATGACCTCAGTGACATGTAAAGTTTCTGGGGCAAACCTGGAGGTAGGACTTTGCTCCAGAATGAAGAACAGAAAGGAGAGGCCATTTCTGACAAGCATGCTCTGCTGCTGAGAAAAAAGCTGACTGGGGCACTTCCGAAAGTGTGTGGTGCTTCCTGCTGCTGCAGAGTAAATAACCCAAGGAGTTGAGCAGAATAGACTGGCTGCTATGTGACCCAGAGATACACTGACCTCATTCAATATAGCGTTGTTCTTAATAACATGCTAGGTGGCAACATATGTTTAATATGATGCTTATAAACTAGGACTGTTGCTTCTTGAAACAACAGAGAAGGTTCTGAGCAAAGACAGTCAAGAAAATGTTAACTGATTTTGATAACAAGGTGTGTAATTTTTGTTCTTTGTAGTTTTAAAAATTCTTCCTACTGTTGGTTAGCTTACCTATTTACATTTGATAAGCAAACTGAATAAATTTTTACACAAATAATACCACGTATTTATAAAACATTGTTCCGAAGTTTCTTAGCTTTCACAATCCCATGTACACTTCTATGCCTGGTTCTAAACCCAAAAAGCAGGCACCACAAATGATCTTGTGGCTACCACTAAAAGTAAATGCATAATTTATAGAAAATAAATCCTCTCTCTTTTTTCCTGATATGCCTGAAAGCCTCTAACAATGACAGTATGTGGAAGGTGTAAATGAAATTCTTTTAGAACACTGGCTTGACCAATTCACTGGAGCAGTAATTTAATAGTGTTGTAGTGAATAAAAAGTTCTGACGTATGGTAGAAAATGACACATCTAAATCTAAGAAGCTGCAGGTAAACAGTCTTGCCAATATGGTTAGCTTAATATCCACTGTTGAAGCTACTTTAACTTTTCAATTTCATTTAATATTTGCTTAGATATGCTGCTTTAATGAAATGAAATGAGTAATAAAAAACTTGAACTGAAAGGATATTTTTTAGTTTCTGATTTAGTTTTCAGTTTTTATGCATTCTAATAGTTTAAGAAATCACTGCTATATTTTTATTTTTCATCTTTAAAAAGTAGAATTTGAAAAGAAAATTCGTAAATTATTAATTTTATTTTCTGAAAAAACTCTCTTTTTATGCAACATCAGCATCTCAAGTCCCAGGCTCTTTTTTGGCATTCCTCATAAATGTTAACTTGTCTTTAGCTAAGATAGAAGGGTCTAAAATGGTTAAAAGTTTATTGATAAAGATTGTTTTTCTGTAAGAATCAATGCATCTTCTAAAGGACCTAAATAAGCTCAATTAATTTTACAGGGATAACATTTATTGGTTTGTAAATTCTCAACTTGAATCTGAGGTAGATATGTAACAAATAACATTCTAAAGAAATGGAGCTTTATTTGCAACAAAATAGCAAGGATTAATATTCTTTTCTCCAACAAATCAATAATAAAATTACTAGGACTGCAATAGAAACACATCTGCACAAAAAATGATTGTTAACCAAAACATGAACGATAACACTAGGAATGGTTATTGCTGGATAGTAAGTTATTCAGTTTACATTTTTTCTGTTTTCCACACTTCCTCTCATGAACATGAGTGCTTTTTTTTTTTTTTTTTTTCCTGAGATGGAGCCTCACTCTGTTACCCAGGCTGGAGTGCAATGGCACAATCTTGGCTCACTGCAACCTCTGCCCCACTGGGTTCAAGCGATTCTTGTGCCTCAGCCTCCCGGGTAGCTGGGATTACAAGCGCCCGCCACCATGCCCGGCTAATTTTTGTATTTTTAATAGAGATGGAGTTTTGCCATGTTGGCCAGGTTGGTTTCGAACTCCTGGCCTCAGGTGATCCACCCGCCTCAGCCCCCCAAAGTGCTGGGATTACAGGCATGAGCCACCACACCCGGCCCTCATTAGTACTTTATAATCAAGAAAAATGTTTAATGCTTTATCAGAAAGGTATGAAATTTTTAGAACAAAAGAGTGACTTTATTCTAGAGGTAATTTTAAAAAGAAGAGGAAATAATGGATGATTTTCATTACCCATGTGCTCTTTCATTCTACACACATCAGTTTTCACAGTCGCTCCATTAAGATGACGTTGCATTGCTCTCTCAGGAAAGTAAAGTTCGTGAGCACCCAGGAACGGCTGAATGTGAGTGAATAAATTACTGAGTACACCAACCACAATAGTTTCATCTTGCAAGCTGGTCCACAGAGTAGAAAGTGCAATGAAGATAGGCTGAGGCAGAGAAAAAAAAAATTCAAAATGCAACTGTGTAATAAAATTATAAATCACTGTACTCTTTAAGATAAATACAATTGTCATTTGTAAAGAAGTTAATTCTCCCTAAGCAAAAGTCTTACGAACTTAGACAGTAGACTTTAGATAGAAATTTAACTCATAAATTATGAGAAAATAAATTTGCATTTTATTTCAAAGCATTTTATTTTAGTATGATTATTATAAAGTTAGTTTACTTTAAAAAGCCAAACATATGTGATCACCTAAGAAAGATTTATGGACTCTTCATCTCAAAAAACCAAGGGAAAAATGTCTTAAGAAAAAAAAAGAGGGCCACGCACAGTAGCTCACGCCTGTAATCCCAGCATTTTGGGAGGCCAAGGTGGGCAGATCACCTGAGGTCAGGCGTTCAAACCAGCCTGGCCAACATGGCAAAACCCCGTCTCTACTAAAAATACAAAAATTAGCCGGGCATGGTGGTGGGCACCTGTAACCCCAGCTACTTGGGAGGCTGAGGCAGGAGAATGGCGTGAACCCGGGAGGCGGAGCTTGCAGTGAGCCAAGATCATGCCACTGCACTCCAGCCTGGGCGACAAAGCGAGACTCTGTCTCAAATAAATAAATAAATAAATAAATAAATAAATAAATAAATAAATAAAATACTGCACATACATTTTATACCTCCTTATCCAGATAAGGTTTGCCAGGTTTGTCCATAAAATGGTGCAGATAATCAGAAAATCAATATTTAAGTGCAGGCCTGGTAAACAAAGTGATTATTATCTGTCTTTTCAGAAAGGTCACGAGTTACATCATGTCTGTACTGGAGGCAATTTCTGACCAGCTACTATGAATACATTTTCAACCACAGTACTATGATTATTTCTGTTGTCACAGCCAATACTGATATGGTTATCATACTATACAGTTGCAGTTCCTTTAGTAGCAGTTGCTTATGTAGGGGAATTCTCTCATCCAACTTATAATTTACTATTATGGCAAAGTAACCATAAAGAACAGGATCAACTTATATAAAACATTATATTTTTAGAAATTAAATATAATTATAATTATAATGACTTGTGATCCAATATTATAGGGCTCAAAAGGAAATTCACCTTAAGGTCAAAGTTTATGACAAATACTTACAAAGACTTGTGATGTTGGGACTGCTGTCTTTGATTTTATGGTCATTTTTAGTTGTTCCAGATGGGCTCCTAACTGTTTTGTCATCATTTCCACTTCTTGAGCACCAGTAATTATATCTGACTGTGAAAACAATATAATTTGCATTAATATTTTTATAATTCTAGCATAAAAATCATATGTGTCTCAGACCATACCTGCTCCCCACATCTTCTGAAAGTAGGCTGAATGACAGCAGGAAGTCTCTTCTCCGTGAGATCCTCAACACCTAGAACAGTATCAGCATATGTATGGGGCTTCCAAGATATTTGTGAGTTGGATGAATCTTTTGAAATACAATGGATATAATTTTTCTTAAATGTATCCAGGTATTCTTAGATTTAAGTATAATTGCATTCTTGAGAAATGGATCCTCAAGTATCCGTTTTTGTATAGCTGTTATTTTCCTATTCCTCAATGATAAAACTAATTAGGGGTTCCTCTGAAAATTATGTTGATAACAAGATTTAATAAAATCACATTGAGAAAAACCTGTTAGGAGTGAGCCAGCAGGGCACTGCAGATTGGCAAGCTAGAGAGATCTCACCCGTGATGTATGACATATGGTTTAGGGGATGACCAGAATCCTTGTACTGAGTCAGGGGATATTCTTGAAGACCCTGTCATAGAGTTCATCATTGAAATGACTCACAAGGCACTGTGAATTGGAAGACAAGGTTGAGTACAAGTTTACAATATTGTTTTCTCGATTTGAAGGGACCCAAGGAAGTTTGCTAGGGTTAAAGACTTGATTACTATGAATGCAGACCTGAAATGAACTGAAAACCATTTGATGAAGCAAACTATGGATCTTGACACCTTTTGTACTTTCTGAAACTTCATTATCATCTGGGGGAAGTACATACATTAACTGTATATTTTCTATAGTAAGGTCCTGATAGATATCAAGCCATGTAAATGAAAGATGGAAAAACACAAAGTTTTTAGCTTTTATTTTCATGCCTTCAATTTTAGGGTGATCTTTGAGCCTTTAATCACCTGTCTTTATATAATAAGCATACTTGAAATACTTGTTGGGTTTCAATGATCACACATAATAAGTTAAAGTACCTTGTAAACCATTTATTTCTTTCTGACTTTTGACTATCTAAAGGATGAAGTAGTATTTATATGTTAGCTATATTTGTGCCATTGTAAGCTATACTGTAGCTATTTATTATGCAAGATCTAAAAGACATCTTTGACTTTATGATAACTAAGAAATGCTTCATATATCCTTAAGTTTTTAGACAACAGTAAACTGAAAGCTTATTAAAGGTAGTGAACTGGCTTGTGATCCTTCTAAGGATATGATATAGAAAAATACGGTTCTTTGTAAGAATTTTTATCTGTCTTAAACGATAATTTGTCTTAATATTCTTTTCTTCATATAACAAGAGTGATTATTTTTCAAGAAACTAAAAGTTTCATGTGAATGCTTGTTGGAAGGCATTTTTTATTTAAAACCTTCTGAGGCTTATAAAATACTGTCTGTTAAGTTTTAGGAGAACTCATGTTCCCACATCAGATTAAATCTTCTCAGAATAAATGCTTTCAGTAGCAAGAATAGTTTTAAAAGTTGATGACAGGATAAGCATTTGAGATAGTATTATATTAACATATTTGTAAGTACTTGTTCATTGTGGAAATGGGTACTTGATTAAAATATATATGGCTATGGAAACTGCTTTTGCAGTTCAGGATATACAGGTTTGTGTGTATTTAGCTTATTGTAAAGCCCTTAGTTTAAAATAAGGATTAAAATTACATTCAAATAGATCACTGAATGTTACTCTTTGTGAAACTGAACTTTTTGTGTGACACAAACATTATAAATCAACACTTGGGAAACGTTTACTTTCTTAATCTATTGACACAAGGAATAAAGTATGAAAAGTTAAATGAAAAAAATCACATTGAAGACTGCAGAAAATCTTAAAAGTTACCACATTGAAAGAAAAACAATATATTTGATACAACAATCATGGTCTGAAAATAAGTTGCTAAATGCTGAATTTGAAATAATTATATTTGGCCGGGCATGGTGGCTCACGCCTGTAATCCCAGCACTTTGGGAGGCTGAGGCGGGTGTATTATGAGGTCAGGAGATCGAGACCATCCTGGCTAACACGGTGAAACCCCATCTCTACCAAAAATACAAAAAATTAGCTGGGCGTAGTGGCACGTGCCTATAGTCCCAGCTACTCGGGAGGCTGAGGCGGGAGAAGAGCTTGAACTTAGGAGGCAGAAGTTGCAGTGAGCCAAGATTGAGCCACTGTACTCCAGCCTGGGCAACAGAGCGAGACTGCGTCCCCCCCCCCAAAAAAAAAGAAAGAAAGAATTATATTTATTCTTACTATGTGCTAAGCACCACATTAAATACTTACAAATACGAAAAAGGATAAATACAAGTGAGAAAATCAAAGAATAGTAAGGTAAGTAAATTGTCTAGGTAGATGCAGCTAATAAGGGGTAGCATCATGGTGGATCCCAAACCATCTGAGCCCACAGCCCAGCTCTTAACCATTATACCGTGTTGCCCCAGATGTCACCAGAAATGGTTGTGGTGTGGGTTTATCAGTATAACATAAAAGAATGACATCTATTTGAAGAGAAAAAAGTACATTTGCATTCTTAGACATCTATATGTAACCTAATTAAATGCTTTCTAGACTCTTTTAAATGACAAAAATAATTACTTCATGAGTAACATCAGCTATTATCATTGTATTACAACTAACAAATTTTTATTCATAAATGTAATATGTATCCTGTTTTAATTTTACCCATACTGCTGTTTAAGCATTACTCCTCCTCCTGCTTTATTCTTCCATACACATTGAATAGGTCTCTTGTCTACCCTCATAGAGTTTTTTTCCCCTTGCTTGTTAAGTTTTGTTTTAGGAATCAATATGAAAATGCAGTCTTTAAAGTCTTTTAAGATTTGTGCAACAGCAACAAGAAACAGGAATGCATTTGCATACGTTCTCCAAAGTAAAAGTGGCATTTGACATGCTATACTTATTAAAACCTACAATTGAAAAGATTCTACGGCTGGGCGGGGGGCGGTGGCTCACGCCTGTAATCCCAGAACTTTGGGAGGCCAAGGGGGGCACGAGGTCAAGAGATAAGAGACCTTCCTGGCTAACACGGTGAAACCCCATCTCTACTAAAAATACAAAAAATTAGCCAGGCGTGGTGGCAGGCGCCTGTAATCCCAGCTACTCTGGAGGCTGAGGCAGGAGAATGGCGTGAACCCGGGAGGCGGAGCTTGCAGTGAGCGGAGATCGCGCCATTGCACTCCAGCCTGGGTGCCTCAAAAAGAAAAAAAAAATACTGTAGACCCCTCCCCCAAGCTGTATTTGCAGGATTCATTCAGAGTAGGCACACAGAGCTTCTTGCTTTTTTCTAATAATATCCTAGAAATAATTTACATTTTACTAAAAAGAATTTATTCACAATCATCCAGAGGTTTGTTTTTTTTGTTTTGTTTTGTTTTTTGTTTTTGAGACAGAGTCTCACTCTCTCGCCCAGGCTGAAGTGCAGTGGCACAATCTCGGCTCACTGCAGCCTTCGCTCTCCGAGTTCAAGCGATTCTCCTGCCTCAGGCTCCCAAGTAGCTGGGATTACAGGCGCCTGCCACCGCACCTGGCTAATTTTTTGTATTTTTAGTAGAGATGGGGTTTCACCATCTTGACCGGGCTGCTCTTGAACTCCTGACCTCGTGATCAACCCGCCTCAGCCTCCCAAAGTGCTGGGATTACAGGCGTGAGCCACTGCACCCGGACCTTTTTTTTTTGAGATGGAGTTTCACTCTTGTTGTCCAACCTGGAGTGCAATGGTGCGATCTGGCTTACTGCAACCTCTGCCTCCCCGATTCAAGCGATTCTCCTGCCTCAGCCTCCCGAGTAGCTAGGATTACAGGTTCCCACCACCATGCCTGGCTAATTTTTTGTATTTTTAGTAGAAATGGGGTTTCACCATGTTAGCCAGGCTGGTCTCGAACTCCCGACCTCAGGTGATCCACCCGCCTCGGCCTCCTGCGAGCCACCACACCCAGCCCATCTAGAGTTTTTAATTATAATATTAGTCCTCTAAAAATGCTATCACTTAAAAAAAAACATCATAACATTCAAATGTTTGGCAAAAGCATGTGATCCCAGCATGTTTCTTTGTCTTCTTCCACTTCCCCCTACCTTTTAAACAGTTTTTATATGTTCCTCATACTTTCTTCCACGGACAATTTTCAACAAGTCTAGTCAAACTTATAGAAGCAGAAATTAGAATGGAATTTCTGATGTTTAATGTTCTTATTACAACAGAAATAAAATATAATAAAACAAGCACAAATTCCACCTGATTTTTTTACTTGCTTTATCAAGGACAATCAAGAAGCCCTGTGTTGTGTGTCTGTGGATGGGCCCTGCAAAAATAGCTTGCGGGGAAAGAACTCTACAAAAATCTTGACTTACAGGTTTTAACAAATGTGCTGTCAAATGCAACTCTTACTTGCACAATATCATGCAGCTTTCTCTCTTTGGTGTCTGCCTTGCCCTTTAAAAGCCCATAGAGGATGGAATTTTATTCTCTCAGTTAAGAGTCAGCAAAACTATGATCATCACTTCCTTTTCTTTTCTAGAATATTTCCGTGTGTTCACTGCAGCAGATAAAGGCCTGATCAAAACAAAATAATTCACTATCTTACACAGGCTATATATATATATATATATATATATATATATATTTTTTTTTTTTTTTTTTTTTTTTTTTTTGAGACAGAGTCTCACTCTGTCACCCAGACTGGAATGCAGTGGCACAATCTTGGCTCACTGCAACCTCTGTCTCCTGGGTTCAAGCGATTCTCCTGCCTCAGCCTCCTGAGTAGCTGGGATTACAGGCACCCACAAACATGCCCAGCTAATTTTTTTATTTTTAGTAGATATGGGGTTTCACCATGTTGGCCAGGCTGGTCTCGAACTTCTGACCTCAGATGATCCGCCTGCCTCAGCCTCCCAAAGTGCTGGGATTACAGGCATGAGCCACCGCACTCGGCCCATATTGGATTTTTTAAATGTTCACATAAACTGAAACTTTGAGGAGAGAATTTTTAAAAATCAATATTGCTACTTTAAAATTTTTAAGTAGTATCTGTTCAAATAATGTGACTTTAAAAAGAATATTCATAGATTTTAATATAGGAAAAATCTTGGCTAATTTTAAATTGATGCAGTTTATAATCTAGAGATAATACTGATTAAACCAATATCCATTTCATAATAATCAACCTTAATTGTCACTAAGACTGATAGGGAAGGATTGAATAGTTTAAAAACAAAACAAAAAAGACTCTTTGAGCAAAGAATCAGAAAGTTAAGAAAACTCATCCTGATCCTGACTAAAGTCAGCACAAAATGGCCATAAAGAGCGCTTGGATAAGAAAATTAACTTTTTCACCAACATGAGCAGCAAGGAGCTTGGAAATGAGATACTGTATGGAAAAATAAAAGCTCTTCAGCTGTTCCACTAGACAAATGAAATTACAGCTGTTCAGCTAACACCCTAACGATGATGATGATAATCATAAACAACACCATCATCACTTTATTGAGCCTTTGCACCAGGCGCTATGCTGCCTTATTTACATGGTGAAGACTATGAATAACCCCATTTTACATATATGGAAACCAAGGCACAGGGAAGTTAAGCAGCTTCCTTAGGGACACAGATTTAGTAATTGGCAAAGTCATGATTAGAATGCATGTAGTCTGGTTGCAAAGCCCACACTCATCACTTCTACACTTTACTCACTGTCCCTCTCTAGCTGTGAGAAGTAGAACGCCAATGAGAATTTAAGACAGTTGGTGGATTCATGATTGAAAGCTATGAGAAGATTCTATATAATGAATGACATCTTCTGCAACATCCTTACAGTTGTGTGACAGTTTCCCAAGGTTCTTTCTTATAGTATCGCCTTTGAATGCAGGTGACAAATGTGAATGCGAAGTTCTACTCCCGTGGACTCACATGCACTTCAAAATAAATTGATTACAAAATCCCTTTAGTAGCTGACTAGTTAACATAAGGCTGATAGCCACAAGGTAATGTAAAGGGAAATATCTACCCCAAGAGAGTGACTTGGTTTTTATTATTATTTATATATTTATTCTTTTTAGAGATGGGGTCTTCCTTGGCTACCCAAGCTGGAGCACAGTGGCATAGCCAAAGCTTACTGTATCCTCAAACTCCTAGGCTCAAGCAATTTTCCTACTTCAGCCTCCTGAGTAGCTGGGATTATAAATTAGTACCATTAGTACTACGCTTGGCTAATTTTATTTTTTGTAGAGACAGGGTCTCGTAATGTTGCCCAGGCTGGTCTTGAATTCCTGGCCTCAAGCAGTTCTCTAACCTCAGCCTCCCAGCTAGGATCCTCCTTCTGAAGACAATTAGATAGGCTAGTTGTGAGGACAACCCCTAGTCTGAATGAAGTCATGTCATCCGGACAGCTAGGTAAGGAGAGAGGACAGACCAAGTGCATCCAATAGTAGTACCAAGTCATTAAAATACAAGTTAAAAAGAAGAGGTGGTCAGAATACATCCTATTCTACCCCTCAAGAAATTAGCATTCACTCATACAAAAGACAGTTCCATTAACCGAGAATCTCATAGTTACTGGAAAACAGAGGTTGTGTAAAAGTAAATGGTGATGAGTGGGAACATAACTTGGCATCATGCAGTAATTAACAGTCTTCCTTACAACCCTAGAGTGTCATGGGGATATCCCTTAGTGAAAAGGTCCTCCAATCCCTTTATGTAGATACCTGTTTTATATTTGTAAGATTCTGAGTAAGTTTCTATCTGACAGAAAGGGCACTGCTACTTTTTAAAAAGGTTATAACCACCACTTTACCATATTTTCCAACTCTCTAGGGATACTGTGTGGCTTGTTCATTAGATCTAGAAACACCAGATATAAAAATCTTATCTGGCTAGGTGTGGTGGCTTATGCCTGTTACCCCAGCACTTTGGGAAGCCGAGGCAGGAGGATTGCTTGAGGCCAGATGTTCGAGACTAGCCTGGGCAACATAGCAAGACCCCACTCTTTTTTTTTTTTTAAGTTTTTTTGAGTCAGGGTCAGGGTCTCCCTCTGTCACCCATGCCAGAGTGCAGTGGTGTGATCTTGGCCTCACTGCAACCTCTGCCCCCCCGGCTCAAGTGATCCTCCCACCTCAGCCTCTTCAGCAGCTGAGAATACAGGCACATGTCACGGTGCCCGGCTAATTTTCGTACTTTTTGTAGAGACAGCGTTTTGCCATGTTGGCCGGGCTGGTTTTGAACTCTTGGGCTCAAGCGATCTGCCCACCTTTGCCTCCCAAAGTGCCAAGATTGCAGACATGAGCCACTGTGCCTGGCCTACAAAAAACCTTTAAAAAAAATCCTTTCTACCAGTTACAGTGAGAACGAATAATTACACAAACATTATTTGAAAGGCAACCACCTGCCAAACAATGTTAGCTACTTGCTCTGAACTAAAATAAACATAGTATTACTTACTTACACACCATTGTTTAACTACAGTATGCTAACAATCATATTATCAAGTACCAATGAAAAAATACAAATTCAATTTCTACCAAAAGATTTTCATTAAAATCAAAACCCAACTCTTCTATTTCTATTTTGATTCCTAACCCTACCAAAGCAATATAAACCGAGCAGTTATTGAGGTTGTCTCCTTAATTAGTGACCTGGTTCTACCTGATGTGGCCTTATATAAAGAGATTGCGTTATACGGAAAAAGATACCTATATCTTATGAACTTAACTCACCAAAATGATCTGAAGGAAGACCTCATATTGTCGTATATTATAGAGCGCTTCTTTTAACATATATGGCTGAAGTTCAGCTCTCATGTGTGGGTCGTTGGCTGCCTTCTCAAGGATGGCTGTGTAGCGGTATACCTGGCTCCGGGCAGTCTCAAGCTGGTAATCAATATGCTGCATGGTGGCTGGGATTGCTACATGGAGAACAGCTGGCACTGTTTGTAAGAGTATAAAAAGGCAGTCATAAAGGAGACTAAAAACAATTAAGGAGAAGAAGCCTAGAAAGTAGTCACATTTTAAGCATTAAGTTAGGGTTTTTTCCCCAATCAAATTAGTAATAATGAGGCATGTGTTTCATGGGTCCCACCACATAAAGAAAAGAATCTAGGCTGGGGGCGGTGGCTCACGCCTGTAATCCCAGCACCTTGGGAGGCTGAGGCGGGCGGATCATGAGGTCAAGAGATTGAGACCATCCTGGCCAACATGGTGAAACCCCGTGTCTACTAAAAATACAAAAATTAACCGGGTGTGGTGCCGCGCGCCTGTAATCTCAGCACAGGAGAATCACTTGAACCCGGGAGGGGGAATTTGCAGTGAGCCGAGATCGCGCCATTGCACTCCAATCTGGAACACAAGAGCGAAACTCCATCTCAAAAAAAAAAAAAAACCTAAAACAAACAAGTTCAAACAAAAGATATTATCAGAATAACCCAGTTATAGTAGGTCAGCTTTTGCCACTAAATATAGAAGAGTTTAGAGAATAGGCAGAGTTTGCTATTATGTGTTGTTAACCATGTGCTTCCAGAAGAGCCACTGACCCTTCCTGTTGTATATCTTCTAGTTATTTAAAAAAAAAAGGAATGTTTGTTAAGAAACTCATCTGGATGGTGAAAAATGACAGAATAGTCTAGCAAGGGAGGGTCATTTATGAAAATGGAAATTTGACTTTTTAGAACAGGTTTTAAACTAGAAAAAAATTACCCTTTTATTCTAGATTAGTGATTTGGTGAAAGACACTAACACCTTATCGGTGGACATACAGGAGTACCAAATTTCATAAGGAAGTTACTTCTACTGGTAGATACTTCATTAAATATTTCATAAGTACTTTCAAACTTATAAAGAATGCATTAAGTATATAACCACAAAGCAGATGCCCCCGAATTTAGAGATTTTAAATATCTCTTTGTGGATCTTTCATTCCATTAACTGCACCAGGAACTGTTTTCAGGAAGATTTTTATTTTTTAAATAACTAAATTGTACTCCCTTTTGGTTACTGACTTGCAGTAATGAACACAAAGCCCCGCTGAACAGGGAGGTTAGCTTTGAGCAGGGCCCTTCGTCGCTTTCACTGATTCACTTTCTCCTACTAGCTTCATGGTACATAAAATGTAAAGTCTTGCCCCAGCAAAAGTAAAAATCACTATACATTATAAACAGTAGTTATTCTTCAGGAAACAGTAAAAAATGCAAATCTTAAATTTAAGAATGCCACTGGTGTGTTGTTTATTATTTTCCTCACTGTGCAACTTAAATTTTAAACATACATAACCTTTAGCATTAACCTAATGATATACCTACAATCATCAATGCCTTCTCCGCCTTTTCCACAGTCTCTGTTAAATAAACGAATTCCAGTAACAATCATGGTGAGTTCTTTCAGCTGGCGTTCTTTGTCCTTCTTAGACAGAGTTAGAAACGTCCCAAGCTCAGCCTGAGGAAAAATGCTCTGTAGAGCAGCTAAAATAAACCAGAAAAAAAAAAAAAAAAGGAAAACAAAATGATAGAATAAAGATATCAGAAGTTAAATAAGGTTTTTTCTTTAGTAGCAAGTTAAGAGTCTGAGTTACTTACATGATTCTTTAAATTACTGATACCTGGTTACAGAATACATAATAAAATGTAGCACACATCAAAGCTGGATTACTGAAAGTTATGCCATTGCCTCATGTCCATTTTTAATAATTAAGCGCATCCAGCAGTAACTTTTTGGCAATGGGCATGAAAACGAGCTTTCTAATTAGGAATCTGAGCCAAAAAATGGATGCTTTAAAATAATTATGCAGGAAGGCCATAGGAGAGCTAGACATTTTTCCTGTTCCTCATTTTAAAGGATGAAAGAGGGCAAAGATTTCCTAAGGATAAAATAGTGCCCCTTT
The DNA here is from genome assembly GCF_049350105.2 of Macaca mulatta. Lineage (NCBI taxonomy): Eukaryota > Metazoa > Chordata > Mammalia > Primates > Cercopithecidae > Macaca > Macaca mulatta. The sequence goes on from NC_133409.1 coordinate 98,504,511, forward strand.
CCATCATCCATTTTAAATGACAGACTCAGTTCTTTTCATCAATATGAAATATCCCTTTCCAGCTTTTCCATTTACTCAATCAGCCTGGTACCCTCAATCCTATTATCAATGTCTCTCTAATGAGGTGTAATAGGTCCCTAGATATGTGCAGCTCTAGGAAAATTAGCAATATTTCACTTTCTAGAGGTGCTACTTGAGTTTCAGAACGGACACACAGTGTAAAAGGAGACTGGGTACATTTTAACTCATTCGTGCTGATGTTTTTTTTTTCAGATACAAAGGAAACTTCAATTTTTAACACTTCTAATTTAACATATTTTATAAAATACAATGATCATATATTTTACTTATGAAATGGAAATTGGTTATACTTTTTACCTGTTACCTCTCTGACAGTCTTGATGTCTGTAGGGGATCCAAGGCCAGAGCGGAGTAACACATAGCTGATAATCTTCCGGTACAGGCTTTCCAATTCTTCTTTAGCACATGCTCTGTTATCTGTAATTTCTCTGGTAACAGAGCCTAATCTAGACTCTAGGACCCGGTGATGTTCTTCGAGAAATTCCACTAAAATTGCCAAATAACAATGTTCTATATATTTGATTTTTAGAATTCTTCTTACATAAGAACTAGAGAAAAACTGGGATTGGATATGGCAATTCTACTTCAGGAAAACAAGCAATTTCTTAAGCTGTAGTAATGAAATAAAAAACAGTGGCCAGCAAGTAGCCTCAAGACAAAAATCCAGTAGGAAAGATTTATGACAGTGACTTAAATGGAATACTTTGTCAAAACACCTAAGACTTTAAACAGCCAAACTAGGCCGGGCGCGGTGGCTCAAGCCTGTAATCCCAGCACTTTGGGAGGCCGAGACGGGCGGATCACAAGGTCAGGAGATCGAGACCATCCTGGCTAACACGGTGAAACCCCGTCTCTACTAAAAAATACAAAAAACTAGCCGGGCGAGGTGGCGGGCGCCTGTAGTCCCACCTACTCTGGAGGCTGAGGCAGGAGAATGGCGTGAACCCGGGAGGCGGAGCTTGCAGTGAGCTGAGATCCGGCCACTGCACTCCAGCCTGGGCGACAGAGCGAGACTCCGTCTCAAAAAAAAAAAAAAACAAAAACAAAACAGCCAAACTAAACAGTAAATTTCAGAAAAGGCTAAAACCTCCCAATTAAGCAGAAAATAAAGAAGGCCATTTCTACAACATATATATAATACTATATGAAAATATAAATATATACATATTATATATTTATGCTATATGTAAGCACATGTCGTATACTATACATAAGCATATATAGTAGCAGAAATATATATGTAGTATATATGTTCCTTTCGGTTACGTGTATTTTTATTTCAGTTCTAGATAAATTTCCTCTGAAAAGCATTATTGATAATACGATGTTGCATCGAGAACTGTATCCCTCCTCATTCGTCCTGTGATATGCTGAGGGATAGGCTTAACTTTGACAGGACTCTGTTCACTGAGTTGTTGCAAGTACAGTTCTTGCAATGACTCTGTAAGACAACCCATATTACTATTACAAGGGCAATAATTAACATATCCACCACACACAGTTTATACCTATACTCTTGCCACAAAACCAACTGAGAACTTTGCAAATTAAAAATATGTTTAAATAACAAATGTAAAAATGTATAGGTTAAATTTTATCAATTCTATGACTATTTTATTGCTTTAAAATTTCCCTATTAAGCAAAAATACAAGATACATACTTTTACATAGGTAGCATAACTGAAACTAATAAAGAGAAAAATCATCAAATTGTTAATAATGATTGTACTATATAGTAGAGGTAGAGGTAGTCCATAGAGAAATAGATTTGTTTTATACAGCAGGGGCAGAGGCGGTCCATAGAGAATTACATTTTCCTTTTTCTTTTGTTTCCAACTTGTGTTTGATGTATGCATTAAATTATTTACATAATGAGCCGGGCGTGGTGGCTCACACTCATAATCCCAGCACTTTGGGAGTCCAAGGTGCGGACAGAAATCCAGGCTTAGGCCTGGAGTTCAACACCAGCCTGGGCAGCATGGCAAAATCCCGTCTCTACTAAGAATACAAAAATTAGCTGGGCAAGGTGGCACACGCCTATAGTCCCAGCTACTCGGGAGGCTGAGGTGGGAGAATTGCTTCAACCCGGGAGTCAGAGGTTGTAGTGATCTGTGGATCGTGCCACTACACTCCCGCCTGGGTGACAGAGCAAGACTCTGTCTGAAAAGAAAAAAAAGTTACATATTGAAAAGCTTTCTAAACTCCCCATCATTCATTTCATTTTTGAATAGTTATATAATTTAGGTAATTATTATGAAAAAGTAACATAAACCAGGAACAGGGAAATTTACAAATTAAAAACTTTTAACTTCAATGGGCTGGTTGTTTGAATTCCTAATTATTATGTATTAGTGCCATAAAGGTTAAACGACAACAGACTTGGAAACAATAATTATGAGCATAATAATTGGAATTCGCTTTTAACCCTCACAAAGGCCAACGGTTTTTTTTTCATTTAGCGTTTCTAACATTGTTATAGTCCTCAAAGTTGAAAAACATTTCAAAAGATTGCCAAAAATTAAATTGTTAAATTGATTAAACAATTAAATTCATTGTCAGCCAAATGAAGCCCTTCTTAGCTGAAATACAATATGAAATTTAAGTATAAAAATAGGTAGTATATGTTACCTCGATTTGTATAATTCATATCAAAGTAGACTTGCATCTTAATAGTGTCCAGGGATGGATTTTTAGTATCCAATAGCCGAGTCATACAAAGCTAGAAAAGAATAGCCCATGAATACTTCTAGTTATAGTTTCTGAGACAAGTAAGTATTTCCTAAAGTTATTTTCAAAAATAAAGGGAAAAGCAGTGGTTCCTGATATTTATTCACCAATAACCCCTTTTATTATTATTTTTTCTCCTTGAAGACTTCAGGCTTTATAGTTTATTTAACCAATAACTTTTTTTATTTTTATAGATTTAGGGGGTACAAGTGTCATTTTGTTACATGGATATATTGTGTGTAGTGGTGAAGCCTGGGCTTTTAGGGTAGCTAACACCTGAATAGTGGACATTGTACCCATTAAGTGATTTCTCATCCCTCACTCCCCTCTCACCCTCCCAAGTCTCCAATGTCTACTGCTTCACTCTCTATGTCCCTGTGTACGTATTATTTAGCTCCCACTTGTAAGTGAGGACATGTGGTATTTTACTTTCTGTTTCTAAGTTATTTCACTTAAGATAGTAGCCTCCAGTTCCATCCATGTTGCCACAAGACATGATTTCATCATTTTTTATGGCTCATAGTATTCCATTGTGTGTATGTGTATATACATTTTCTTTATCCAATCATCTGTTGATGGACACTTAGGTTGATTCCATATCTTTACTACCAATAACATTTGTTAAGCAATAAGTCATTTCCCTTGAGTTAACCAATAATTATCATGCCCAGGTGGCTAGTAGTCTAGTTGAAGGCAAGAAACCTGATGTTTTGGTTAGTTTGGGCAGTCTAAATGTGGGTAAATGTTCCACAAAGCTTATATTCCAGTCTAAAACTCTTCTAGATTTCCTCGTTACTATTTATTTGTGCCTTGAACAACACTGCTAAGTTTATTTTATAAAAAGCTGCTGCAGCCAGCACGGTGGCTCACACCTGTAATCCCAGCACTTTGGGAGGCTGAGGTGGGCAGATCACCTGAGGTCGGGAGTTGGAGACCAGCCTGGTTAACATGATGAAACCCCGTCTCTACTAAAAATACAAAAATTAGCTGGGCGTGGTGGCGCACACCTGTAGTCCCAGCTACTCGGGAGGCTGAGACAGGAGAATTGCCTGAGAACCTGGGAGGTGGACATGGCAATGAGGCGAGATCGTGCCACTGCACTCCAGCTTGGGAGACAGAGTGAGACTCCATCTCAATAAATTAAATTAAATTAAATTAAATTTAAATTTAAAAGCTGCTGTAACTACCACCCCTCTCTTCACAAAATTTCTCTAGTTCTACCCTTGCTATTTCTTCTCCTGGTCTGTTTTCTCCCATGAGCCCCCACATGGATGGCTCATTTCCCTTCTCTGCCTTGCCTCTTTAGATTGAATATCAACCTCAGTTTTTCTTTCCTTCTCTCATCTCTACTCATCACCTCCCTCCCCCACTTCCTTCACTGCTCACCCTGTAGGCTGAATATACTGCAGCTGGCAGGCACTTGGCAGCTCACTCTCAACCTGTCTCCCTGAGCACCAGCCCTGCTTTCCTGGGAGGAGGGAGGGGAGAATGCAAGACTGAGGACTGGACACTGTGTCTTTGCAGAAGCCTGTGCACCTGGATCCTTCCACATAGAGAAGTACTGTTTTAAAATGCACACTTTAAAAAAATAGCTCATCCACATGATTTTTAGTTGAGAAAAATATTGTCACTTGAATTATACGTTGTTAGTTTATGTACCTGTCATATTAAAAGTATATTGGCTTGATTCTTTCCAACGTAGTTGAGTTGGAGCTTGAGGGGAATGGAGAAGTCTTCCTGGGTCCTGACAAGGAGAACAACTTATTTTCTGCCCTTCCTTGATTCTCTTCCACAGCTTTCCAATAACATTTCTGACTGTCATAATCACTTCCCTTATTGCTAAGAACAAGTTTTATACCATCTTTTCTCTGCATCCTCCCCAATTATCTGTTACGTTTTGACTTTTTAAAGACATTCTAACTGGTATAAGATTGTATCTCATTGTCAGAGTAGAAAATCCAGACATAAAGCCACATATCTGCAGTCAGGTGATCTTTGACAAAGTCAACAGAAACATACACTGGAGAAATGACATCCTATTCAATAAATGGTGCTGGGAAAATTGGATTACCATATGTAGAAGAATGAAACCGATCCCAATGTCTCACCATATACAAAAATTAACAACTCAAGATTGATTAAAGACTTAAATGTAAGACCTGAAACTATAAAAATACCAGAAAAAAACCTAGGGCTGGACATTGGCCTATGCAAAGAATTCATTACTTAAAAGCAAATGCAACAGAAATAGACAAATTGGATTTAAATAAACTAAAAAGCTTCTACACATCAAAATGAATAATCAACAGAGTGAAAAGAAAACCTGCAGAATGGGAGAAAATATGTACAAACTATGCATCTGACAAAGGACTAATATTCAGGATCTACGAGGAACTCAAACAACTCGACAACAACAAATAACCCCATTATAAAGTGGGCAAAGGCCATGAATAGACATTTTTCAAAAGAAGACATACAAATGGCCAACAAGCATGAAAAAAATGCTCAACATCACTCAGCATTAGAGAAATGCAAATTAATTTAGTTCTATTTAACTTCACAGTGCATGACAAACCAGTTAATATTTGCAATGTAAGAGATTAATAACAAGGTTTCACTAAAATATTGTAACAGATGCTGCTACCTGCCCAATTTCCCTGCCCTTCCTTCCTTACTAACAGAGCCTCAATTTGGGTTGGGGCAGGGATTTATTCATCTAAAAAATAAAAAAGAAGTGAATGTCCCTAGGTCACTTACAGTATCATTCTGGTCAATAAATGTAAGTAGATGGAAGGGATTCTGGGAAAATTATTATTTTCCGGAGAGAAGGTGATAGACCTAACTGGCACACGTATTTTGCCCTTTGCCTTCCCCCCTTCTTTCTACCTAGAGGTAGGGTAGCTATCTTTTGACCATCAGATGACCATATTGCAAGGATGGCATGCCCCAGGAAGCCAGGAAGAAGGGTCTATGTCTCTCCACACTTTGTGTTATGAGAAAAATACCTCATGTGTAGTACTATTTTGTGGGCTTTTGTTTCATTTAGCTGAAGGCAATAATGACTAACACAAATACTGTGTTTACAACTGAGAATAAGTAATTGCAAATTTGAGGACTGTTGGGTAATCACCTTAACAAGATTCTGCACATCACTTTTCATGAGGGTTCTATCCATGTTAAAGCCATTACTTGGATCCAGGACAACAGCTTTCACCTGGAAAAAAGTAGGAACAAGCCCATTAAGTAGGAAAGAATCCATTAAGCAATTTTATTTCATATTATTAGTTTAATGTGTTTCCATTTTTTAAACAACTACCTCCTGATTACAGTGGGGTTGGTTTTTCAACTATTTTTCTTACTACTGAACTCATCAGTACCCTTGTTAGAGGCTGAAGAAAAGGAGCAACAAACATCAAATTTGAATGGGGTGCTAGAAAAGTTATATGGGGAAATAAGTTGAAAGCAATGGCTAGGTTTTCAGTTGGGAAACTATGGTATATTTTATTGTATTTTTATTGTGTATTGTTATCTTAACCAAAAGCAAGAACAGAGAAACCATAGCAATGAGTAATTTTTAACAACGGCAAACAAAAATACACACCAAAAAATTTCCACACAGGAGAACATTATTTATGTTTTCCAAACTCATCAAGGTCTTCTAAATCAGTCTCTATAAATCTACAACTCACATGCTCTATAAACGTTTTTAAAATGTTTTCACTAACTTGTCCGATGATCTCATTATGTTTAAGCTGAAAAACATCTATGAAAGCTTCACAGAATTTAAAGGGGAAAATGGACATCACATCTTAAAAAAGCTCTTAATAAAGTAGTAATCACAAAAAGATTTCTTCTTACCATAAAAGCAATCAGAGTTTCAGAAACAATCTCTCCATGGGCTGCACATTCTTGTCCTATTTCTCGTATAATACTCCTTATAACACTTTCGGCCTGAGTTGGAGGCATTCTGGCTAAATAAAACAACAATTTTTTTTAAAAACGTGAGTTTATGCAAATTTTTTTCTCTTCCGATTTCTCCAATACTGTATTTGTAAAGAGTCATAATATCATCTATTAGCTTATTAGTATTTTTATTAGTATCTAGGCCTCTCCTGTTTTTCATTATTTTTAAAAATGAAGGACTTTATTGAAGACAGACAATGATTGGGATTTCAAATAATTGAAACATCTGATAATTAACATTTTCAATTATTTAAATTATGGTCACTAAACATATATTCCTATCATGATATTCTTAATTAAAAAAAAAAAAAAAAAAAAAGGCTAAGCAGGCTGGGCGCGTATGGCTCACGCCTGTAATCCCAGCATTTTGGGAGGCCGAGGCAGGCGGATCAGCTGAGGTCGGGAGTTCGAGACCAGCCTGACCAACACGGAGAAACCCCGTCTCTACTAAAAATACAAAATTAGCCGGGCGTGGTGGCGGGCGCCTGTAGTCCCAGCTACTCCGGAGGCTGAGGCAGGAGAATCGCTTGAACCCGGGAGGCGGAGGTTGCGGTGAGCCGAGATCACGCCATTGCACTCCAGCCTGGGCAACAAGAGCGAAACTGCGTCTCAAAAAAAAAAAAAAAAAAAAAAAAAAAAAGGTAAGCAGCATTTGTAGGGGAAGAAGGTAAAATTAATGAGAAACCCAAGAGTACAGCTTGAAAGAGGAAATGCTTATTCAACCACATTCACTAAATAATCTTTCGTAATGGTACTAGAATCTTGGAAAACAATTCTTGCTCAGATCATTAAAATAATCTTTTCCGCACATCTAAAATGGAGTTCAGACTCTCGATAAAAAACACAAAAGCAAAAACCAAAACGTAAGAGTTATGCATCATGGAAAAAAATGAACTCCTGGTTATTAATTCCATTTACTCTAAGGAAAAAGTGGCAGGTTTTGACCAAGTTTTCTGATTTTCCTGAATATTAGTAACTGAGCACAATGGAACTTGGCATGTAGAGTATAACAAAGGCAATATCAGGTAGATAAAGCCAACTCCTCAGCATTATTAGCTTTCCGATGGATGGGTACGGAAGCACGAGGCATTTTGTCCAGTGAAACCAGATTGCTTGGATTCCATCGTGACCCGACCACTGTCTAGCTGTGAGATCTTGGGCACTTGTTTCACTTCTTTCCAGAGGCGTGAGGACTAAATTAGTCCTATATGTTGTGTGGTTACAACAGTTTGCGGCATAAGGGAATCGCTTAAAACAGCTTTGAATCAGTACTCCAGGATCGCAAGCAGCGCATGCGCGAGTGTCAGTCTGTGGGAGAGTCTATCCTGCTCCGGGTCTGTGTGCGCATGCGCAACGGTGCCGGGTCGCTAGGGACGCGGCTCAGCACCTTCCCCGCATCCACCCACCAATTACTAAGTCTCCCGAGGTCAGGCTTCTAGGGTAGCCAGTGGAGTGGAACAGAGGCGGAAGGCCTCAGGCGCCCGCGCAGTGGCTAGAGGGTCGCCCTGCAGCCCTGGGCGCCTCCGGCGGGAATGGACCGCTGTTCCAGCTCAGCGGCGGCGCAGCCTAAAGGATCGAGACTGAGAGCTAAGTCTCGACTAGGCAGGACGCGGTCCTCCAGCCGCCCGGGCTCCGCCAGCTGCCCCACGCTCGCCGCCTGGCGGGACACACCTCCGGGTCAAGGGCGCGGAGCCCCGAGTAGGCTGACCTGGATCGGAATCGACAGCAGGAGCCGTGTCTGTCTGCTTCTGTCCTGGGGCCCTCACCGCGACCGTCGGGGCAGTTGGGCTCTCGCAGCAACCGCCGCGTAACCATGGAGATGGAAGGCTCCGGACCAGATGGGGTGGGGCCAGGTGGGGGCGGGGCTGGGTCCCACTTTGAGGGTCTTTTCCGCGAAAGATGGGCTGGAAAAACTTTAAAAACAAAGAAATTCCAGGCAGAGACATCTTAACCTCCGTGGTTAAGACTGTGAAACACAAGTTCTCGTAAATAAGGACATTAACTCGCTAGCGTGGGAACGATGGGGCGGCTTTGAAAGCGGGGTCGGGGAGAGGGAGGAGCCAGTTGGAGAGGCTGGGAAAACGGAAGGGCTGTATCCTGGACAAATAGAGTTCTTTTTTTTTTTTTTTTTTTTTTTTTTTTTTTTTTTTTTTTTTGAGACTGAGTCTGGCTCTGTCGCCCAGGCTGGAGTGCAGTGGCCGGATCTCAGCTCACTGCAAGCTCCGCCTCCCGGGTTTACGCCATTCTCCTGCCTCAGCCTCCCGAGTAGCTGGGACCACAGGCGCCCGCCACTTCGCCCGGCTAGTTTTTTGTATTTTTTGGTAGAGATGGGGTTTCACCGTGTTAGCCAGGATGGTCTCGATCTCCTGACCTCGTGATCCGCCCGTCTCGGCCTCCCAAAGTGCTGGGATTACAGGCTTGAGCCACCGCGCCCGGCCAAATAGAGTTCTTGTAAAAGTATCTAGATTTAAAAAACAAAAGTAAAAAGTATCGAGGTTTTATTTCATGTCCCGTTGTTCAAAGGAAGTCTGCAACAGAACGCTCCAAAATGCCCGAAGAGAAAACTCATTCAAGAAGCACATGATAAGAACACATTAGTGTCCGAGTCAAAATAATGAAGTTTTATCCCTTAACGATAATGTCGTTAGGCCCACCTTCAGACCTGAAAGTGTGAAAAAGGATTAAATACGCATTAGAAGGAGAGCATCAAACAACAAGGTTTTATTTTTAAACAGTAACTTTTCTCAAACTGCAAACAAACATGCAGAATATGCTTTGCTTAAGGACATTCCCTGATTACTAGGAAATGAATAAACACAAAAACTCAAGAATACACATCATAATATAACACAATTTTATTTCCACCTTCTAGAAAATGTTCCCGGAATGTGGATGAAGCTTGTGTAAAAATAGATGTTCAGAGTAACATGATTTATAATACCACAACCTTGGAAATCTAAACACGATATTTAAGTAAAACGTCGGGCAGGTATTTAAAATTATGTTAATAAAAACCTTGTGTTTGTCTTATACTTTTTAAAAGCCAAATGCAAAATTTATATATAATATGACTTAAACTATATTGACGTACATATAATGCACAAAAAGTGTATAAGTCATTTTTTCAAAATCACAGCAAGGAATTAGATCTAAGGATGGAATTATAGGTAAAGTATTTTTATTTCTTTATACTTTTCTGTTTTTTCTAGATTTTTCCATAATGAGTATATATTGTCTTATGATCTATAAAACAAAATTTTAAAATACTAGGGAGATGAGACTGGCTATTTGTAGAGAATGAGCCCAATTTACATATACAAATATACTGTAAGTATACAAGGTAAAGCAACCAAAGGAAGGTGAGATAGCAAAATTTTAACAGTGGTTGTATCTTTGTAATGGCTTATGGCTGATTTGTCTTCTTTGTACTTTAAGATAGCTACCAAAATGTCTTCCATGAGCATATATTATATATTAGAATATTAAATATTTTTTTTTGTTTTTTTTTTGTTTTTTTTTTTTTTTATTTTTTTGAGACGGAGTCTCGCTCTGTCGCCCAGGCCGGAGTGCAGTGGCCAGATCTCAGCTCACTGCAAGCTCCGCCTCCCGGGTTCACGCCATTCTCCTGCCTCAGCCTCCCAAGTAGCTGGGACTACAGGCGCCGCCACCTCGCCCGGCTAGTTTTTTGTACTTTTCAGTAGAGACGGGGTTTCACCGTATTAACCAGGATGGTCTCGATCTCCTGACCTCGTGATTCGCCCGTCTCGGCCTCCCAAAGTGCTGGGATTACAGGCTTGAGCCACCGCGCCCGGCCAGAATATTAAATATTTTTTAAGATGGTAAGAATCATATCATCTTAAGTATAGTTTTAAACTAATGGGCAAATTCTGGCACAAATACTCCCTATGTTTGATACTGTTAATTCCTACTTAATGTCAATGTTTTCTTCTCTTTTTATTACTAATTTAACCCTGTGTTGGGAATGACAGTGTTCTCTTAAAAAAAAAAAAAAAAATCTCTCAACCTCTTTCTCAGTGAGCGTGGCCTGTGACATGGTCTGGCCAATGAGATATAAGTATAATCTCTGGATGAGGTGTACTTCCATTTTATGTCTGTTGCCTTTCCTTTTCTTTCTACTTGAAATGAGAATATGGGGCTGAAGCTCCAGCAGCCTTGTTGTGAACATAAACATGAGGGTCACATCTTAAGGATGGTGGAACAGAAACGAAAAAGGAACCTGAGTTCCTGGTAATGTCATGGAACAGCCCTATCAGCTTCTTGACTGGCTATCTCCAGACTTTGCATGAGAGAAGATAAACCCCTATTTTATTAAGCTACTGTTATTTGGGTTTTCTGCTACATTCAGCCAAACTGAATCCCTGACTGCCACAATGGGTATGACTTTGGAAGTATTATTGAGCGTTTTGTGCTACATTGAATTATTCTACCTAATCCTTCATGCCTCTTAGCATCCACACCCTTGCCATGGACTTTGGTGGGGTATACTTCCCCAATCCTTGATTTTGAATTTAGCTGTGTGACTTGCTTTGACCAATGGGTTGTGGTGAAGTAACAGTGTGCCAAATCAGATCCAAGGCCTTAAGAGACCCCATATTTCTGCTTTCTCTCTTGTGCCTGTGTCATTGCCATGAGAAGTACATACCCTAGCAAGCTCTTTGGTCCCAGAATGACATGCATATGGCACAGAATTGCCTGAACCGATCTTTTAGTAAGATGCAGAGATGCCCAACTGGGGCCCAGGCCTAGACCCGCCAAACTCCAGTCAACCTGTAGATGTGTGATAATGAATGAGTATTGTTTTAAACCACTGAGTTTTGGAGTGGCTTATTATACAGTATAATTGTGGAAAGAGTTCATTTATAAACCTTTCGGTGATCTAAATTTCTCATTTATGAAACAGAGAAAACAATGGCATCTATCTCACAGAGTTGTGAGAGTAAAATGAGATAGCCCTCATGAAGCACTTAGCACAGCATCTGACATAGATAAAAGGATTCATAAACTTTACATACTAGTATTTTGTGACCTTTATCATGGTTATTATTGACAACATCAACTATGACAATGTATTTTATACTCCCATGGTTTATTGGACTTCTAGTCTTTGTAGAACTAATTATTCCTAGTTTTAACATGGCAGCAACGGCATTTAATTAAAAAACATGGAAGAACCAGAGTGCATCCAGAGAATGATAAGAAAAATGTTGTCAGAATAAGATAGAATTGGATATATTTACCTTGAGAAAAAGAAGGCATGAGAACTTGTCTCAGTTTTGTTAAAAGAGAAACCAAGCTTTATGTTGTTTCAGAACACCAGATTACAAATCTACATAAAACAGTCTTAAAGTACAATTGTGATAGAAGTCTTTCTAGAAGAAGTGAACCCCATTTTATCAAATGTTTTTTATCTAAAAGCTGAAAGATTGCCTTTAAGAACATTGTAGAATTAATTTCTTCTGATTAAGTGATTTTAGTATGTCACAAACTATTCAACTTTTAAAGAGAGAGTTACATATTTTTCCTTTTCCTAAGACTTTAAGAAGTTTTAAGCTCAGATGAACTGAGCTTCTTAGCATGTTTAATAATTTTTTATTGAGTCGGACGCGGTGGCTGAGGCCTGTAATCCCAGCACTTTGGGAGGCTGAGGCAGGTGGATCGCCTGAGGTCAGGAGTTTGAGACCAGCCTGGCCAACATAGTAAAATGCTGTCTCTACTAAAAATACAAAAAATTAGCTGGGCATGGTGGCGGGTGCCTGTAATCCCAGCTGCTCAGGAGGCTGAGGCAGGAGAATTGCTTGAACCTGGGAGGCAGTGAGCCGAGATTGCGCCACTGCACTCCAGCCTGGGCGACAAACCAAGACTCCGTCTCAAAAACAAGCAGCAACAACAACAACAACAAATAATCATTTTTTTATTGAATACTGGACATTGTGAATTGCATCCTTGTTGAGTGTCTGAATTTTATTGTCCCCCTTTAGGAAGGTTGTGCCTTTTTTTCAGCCAGTTATTTGTGGATGAGTTTGATTCATTTGAGGACTGTTTTTAAGCTTTATTAGGGTAGATCTAGAGTAGTCTTCATTCCAGGAATAATTTGGCCCTACTACTAATTAATAACTGCTCAGAGGTCTTCAATGGATTCCTTGTTTTTCACTGAGAACTTTTCACTCTGGCTGGTCAGAGCTCAAATGTCTTCTCATCCTCTGTGAGCTCTAAGAATTATTTAGCTTATACTCCCTGGTCATTCTGTGCTTGGCTGTATGGATTGACAGCTTGGCTGTATGGACAACCAAGTACTTAGCAAAATCTCAGACTTACCAGTTTTTAAATTTTATTTATTTATTTTTTGTATAGCTTCATCCTTTCCAAAACTCTGCCCTTCAATTTCCACATCTGTGAACTCTGATCTCTGTCTCCTCAACTCAATAAAGTTCCTAGACACTGGGTTTACCTTTCTATGCCCAGGATCTGGAAACTGTCTCCAGGCAGAAATTTGGGGGCAATAATAGCAAACAGTTGTTTTATATATTTTGCCCAGTTTTCTAGTTGTTTGTGGCAGGAAGTTAAGTCCAGTCCTTGTTATTCCATCATGGTCAGAAGTGGAACGTTGGGTAACCTTGGAGAGAGCCTAATAGGAAATACTCATCTAGGAGGGTAGAAGAGTGGGCTTACTAGAAAATTTCAGTAACTTTCAGTAATTACTGAGAAGTAATGAATGTGTATCTGAGTGTCAGGATCTTGAATTTAAAGTGAAAGCATTTTGCCATGTTAAGTGATTTTCTTTGGAAATTATTCAGCAGCTCAGGAGCAAGCATGATCTTGAAGAATAAATGGTTGGCTTGGCCAGGAACTAGTGTGTTGCCAGACTAGCATTATCATGCTAGACCATACATTTAAACCAATGTAGAGCAACAAAAGCAATTTACCAGTTGTTTTTTGTTTTTTTGTTTGTTTTGAGATGGAGTCTCACTCTGTCACCCAGGTTAGCGTGCAGTGGCACAATCTCAGCTCACTGCAACCTCCGCCTCGTAGGTTCAAGTGATTCTCTTGCCTCAGCCTCCCGAGTAGCTGGGACTACAGGCATGTGCCACCACGCCCAGCTAATTTTTGTATTTTTAGTGGAGACAGGGTTTCACCATGTTGGCCAGGCTGGTCTTGAACTCCTAACCTCAAGTGATCCACCCACCTTGGCCTCCCAAAGTGCTGGGATTACAGGCATGAGCCACTGGGCCCAGCCAGAAGTTCTTTAGATATTGAAAAGACCTACGCTAAATTTTTCAATTGCTAACAAAGATAGATAATTAACATTTGAAAGAGTACTTTGGAGCTTACAAAGCTATTTCACAGATAGATAAACTCATCTGTTCCTTAAAACAGCCTCATGAGAGTCAACATCATTATTTCATTTTACAGATATAGAAATCAATATTCAGCGAGCAAGAGGCTAGTCTAAGACTGCAAAGCTACTAAGTCACGGAGCCGTCTTAAGTCTTATTGCTCTAATAAGTACTTAAAATGAGGGGAACTCTTTTAAGCTTCTGAAAAGTTCTAGACTCTTTTTCCCAAAAAATTCATAAAGCCTCTAATTTTATATATAATTTCAGATAATTCACAGATTCCCTGAAGTTCATGCAAGTGGCAGTGTACTCTTGGTTTAAAATTTCTAATTTTTTCAGCACTGTAAGACAGGGTGGGAAAAAAAAGAAAAAATTTCTAGTTTTTAACTTGCATCTAGACAGTAGTTATATGGGTATTCACTTTATAATTTTTTTCAACTGTATAGATATACATATATACACATACACACATATGTATATATACATACACACATATGCATATATACATATACACACATATGCATATATACATATACACACATGCATATATACATATACACATAGGCATATATACATATACACATAGGCATATATACATATACACACATGTATATATACATATACATATGCATATACACACATGTATATATACACATACATATGCATATACACACATGTATATATACATATACATATGCATATACACACATGTATATATACATATACATATGCATATACACACATGTATATATACATATACATATGCATATACACACATGTATATATACATATACATATGCATATACACACATGTATATATACATATACATATGCATATATACATATACACGCATGTATATACACATACACATGCATATATACATATACATATATACATATATACACACATGCATATATACATATATACACACATATGCATATATACACACATATGCACATATACACACACATATGTATATATACATACACATATGTATATATACATACACATATATAATACATATGTGTTACATTGACTTGTCGATGTATATGTTTTATCATAAAAAATAAAGGCTCAATAATGTAGAACTTCTCTACTTTTAGTTGTGCTTTGTGGATGTTAAGCATTAAAATAGAGCTGTATTTCTAAAAAAATCCTGAAAAGTTAAAAAAATACTGTTATTCACTTTGTTTTCCTTGTCCTTCTCCATTATTATCCATATGCTTCACAACAGTTCTCCTATTGTAAAAAAAACACAACCTATATATTATATGTAGTGCATTGATTTTGAAACTGTGAAAGTCTGAGTCCTAGAATTAGCTGACAATCTCCTTTTCCAGTTTATCTTTCCTTCTCCACAAAAAGGCTTGATAATGGAGAGGGAAGTTGAGTTTTCAGGTCAATAATGAGAAAGAAATTTTGGAACAAGCAAGACAATGCAAGTCACCCTTATTTCCGTTTCTCTTAGGATAAGCATGAGCTATTTTCATGTACTTTCCCATATCCTTTTAGTCAGGAGGATCCCAAGATTATTCCTTAACCATCTTCTCCATGCAGATTCTTTTTCAGATGTTACTTACATGGGCACAGATACAAAAAGGCAGAAAAAAAAGAAGATAGTTTCGTTTCCTGATACAAACATAGCATAGCTTCCTGAGTTGAAGGGTCCTGTCTGACCCTTAAAAATCTACTTTTCTTTGTAATTATCAAGAATCTTTTTCTTTTTTCTTCTCTTTTTTAAGAGACAGATTCTTTCTTTGTTGCCTAGGCTAGAGTGCAGTGGTGTGAATCATAGCTCACTGCAGCCTTGAACTCCTGGGCTGAAAGGATCCGCCTGCCTCAGCCTCCTGAGTAGCTGGGACTACAGGTATGCACCACCACACCTGGTGAATTTTTAAATTTTTTTGTAGAGGCAAAGTCTTGCTACATTGCTCAGGCTGATCTCCAACTCGTCAGCTCAAATGATCCTCCCACCTTGGCCTCCCAAAATGCTGGGGATTATAGGCCGAGCCACAGCACCTGGCCAAGAATCTGTAAAGGTAAGATGAATGATGAAAGAAAGCCTTAATTCTTCATTTTCCGTCTCTTTATCCATTGCATGAATCAGTCAGTGGAGAAATAAGGGACCTTAGCATCAGATTTTCACAACCTAAATCAGGGAGGGTAATTGAGGCATTTAAGGAAGATAAACAAGCATAGGGATTTTTTATAAATTACAAAAGAAATCAAAATTATAAGAGCACAAAAATGAAAAAAAAAGAATCAGTGATTTCTACTATAATCATCAAGCTTCTATAAAAAGTGGGGGCAATAGTGGTTCTTCTTTCTTAGAATTATAAACCAGGTGCAACTTCATATGCATACCACATGGTTCTAATTAGGAAAACAGGATTGAAAGCATCAACATCTTCGCTACTGTAGCATGTGTGGCAATGATTCTCAACTCTAGAGAGTGAAGGACAGCATATCAGCAATGCATTGGCAGCCCACCATGAGCAACTCTGATAATGTGCTACTGATCTATTTTGTATATGTGGAAAATGTCACTGTGTAGCTTTTCTTAAAGGTGAATATCTCCCTGTCTTTTGCTTACCCACCATCTACCAATCCTTAACTAATAGGACTAAGTCTTTATTAACTTCTCTTGAACCAACTTGCTTTCTCCATTCCCACTTCTTCCACATTCATTAAAGCAACTGTCTTTTCTTGCTTAGATGACTGCAATAAACAACTAATTGAGCTCCCTGCCTCCAGTGTTGTACTCCCCCAATTATTTGCCTATACTCATCTTTCAATAGAAATCTGATATAGAAATCTGAAATAGAAATCTGATCATGTCATTCCCTGCTCGACACCTCGTAAAGGTTTCTCAGTGGTCTCTGGGTAAGTCCAGACTCCTTGGCATGGTATACAAAGCCCTTTATGTCAACCTCAGCTCTCACAACTGCCTCTCCTCTCCCAGCAGACCACACTGTTGCCATTCTCTGGCCGTGTTGAATTAACTTCCAGTTTTATCTGGCCTCCAGACCTTTGCCTAGAGGTTACTCCATCTATCTCTGAATGTCCCCTTTCCTCTTCATCTGATTAATTCCTCCATGTCTTCAGAAGCCATCTCTCCTATGAAACTGTCTCTGACCTGCAATATTGGGTTTAGGGTCCTAAATTTTTACCTCTAACTAGTTCTAAAACATTTTCACCACCCCAAAAAGAAACTTCATACTTATTAAGCAGTAACTCCCCATTTCTCCATTCCCCCACTACTTACACCTGACAAAGCTCTCAATACTCTATGGAAGTCTATTTTCTTGTCTGTCTCTCCCACTAGACCATAGCTCTTTGAAAACAGGGAACATACCTTGTTGGGTTCCCCACACCTAAGAAGAGAGCCTGGGATGTAATAGTCACAGTTGACCATTAGTGTTAAAGAGGTGAGTACAGAAGTGAGTGGGTTAAAAAAGGGGTCGGGGGGAGAAACTTTAAACATCTTTAAATGTGTTTACTAAAAGGTTAGAATGATTTCAGAGGGAAATTATAATTTTGAAGGGAAAGGAAAAGACATTGAAATTACAGGTTTCAGAAGAAGAGCTTCCTTTGACTCCAGCTTTGGCTCTCCTGCCTTAGTATCCCCAATCTGCCCCCAAGCACCCTTATATGCATTCCTCAGGAAGAGGGGTGTTGTTCTCAGTCTCTTCCTCTTCCCTCTGTGCCTCAAACTAGGCAGCTTCCAGTGGTGCCCTGGGCTTCAGAAGGTGGCCACTGAGCTCACCTCTAGGCTTGCAGGCTTCTTGGGAGAGCAGGTAGTGGAGGTGGGTATGGGGGGTGGTGACTGGGCTCCAGTTTGAATTTCATCTTTTTGATTCCCTCTCACTATGGGGAGCATTACGGCATGAATCCCAAGGACAAATTTTAATTTGGGACCGTCTAAAACCTTATTAAAATCATACTAGTTTCTCAATCATCAAGAAAACTGCCTTTCTCTATAGTCCATAAGTCCTCAATTTTGTGAGGAGGAATTTATTTTTTATTATTTATTTATTTATTTATTTATTTTTAATTTTTTTTAATTTTTTTTTTTTTGAGAGAGTCTCACTCTGTTGCCCAGGCTGGAGTGGAGTGGTACAATCTCACTGCAACCTCCACCTCCCAGGTTCCAGCGATTCTCGTGTCTCAGCCTCCCAAGTAGCTGGGATTACAGACACAGGCCACCATGCCCGGCTAATATTTGTATTATCAGTAGAGACAGGACTTCACCATATTGCCCAGGCTGGTCTCAAACTCCTGGCCTCAAGTGATCTGCCACCTCGCCCTCCCAAAGCACTGACATTACAGGCGTGAGCCACCGCACCCAGCTAAGAAGGAATTTTTTGGATCTCCTTCCACCTTTGCTGAAATTCTAAAAAAGCTGCATTCCACTTTTAGCAGCTGTTTTCTTATGGCTGAATAAATGCCAGAGATGCCATCAGATTATTTTAATTCAATTGTCTCTCAGTTGAGGAGGGCAAAACTCTGTTTCCTCTTGGCACAATGCAAGTAGAAAGATAGTGATAAGTGGTCTGGTGCAGTGGATCATGCCTATAATCCCAGCACTTTGGGAAGCCTAGGTGGGTGGATCACCTGAGGCTAGGAGTTCGAGATCACCCTGGCCAACATACAGAAACCCCATCTCTACTAAAAATACAAAAATTAGCCAGGTGTGATGGTGTGTGCCTGTAATCCCAGCTACTCAGGAAGCTGAAGAAGGAGAATCACTTGAACCTGGGAGACGGAGGTTGGGGTGAGCCAAGATCACGCCACTGCACTCCAGCCTGGGAGACAGAGCGGGAGACTCCATCTCAAAAAAAGAAAAAGAAAGAAAGAAAGAAAAAAAGATAGTAATAACTCACCTGAATTTCTCGTCGGCACTTCAGGATCATGATCTCTAACGCTCATCTTCCCTCTGTCATACTTAGGGTTGGGGTCCAGCCCCAGCTGAGGTCTGAGGACAGTGGGTGGATGTGGGGCAGGAAACTGGAAGAACACTCAAGAGACAGCAGGTAAATGAGACATGGCTTTGTTCAGCAGCCCCTTCACAGGGTCCGTGTTACATTTATACACTACACAAACATTAGTGGCTGAGAGCCAGGTGGGGAGCTTCTCTATGTTGTGTCTACATGGCTATGATTGTATAAGACATGGGGCTGTGTACTTGCACCCCAATCCCGCTGAATCATCGAGGCTGTTTACCTCGGCCTGTACCTGCTTCTCTATGCGTGCTTGGTGACAGCACAACCATGTTCCTTACACTCTCCAAACCTGTCCCACTCTCTGCATTCTTTATGGGATGAATTGGCATTGATTTAATAGCTGGCTCAAACCTGATCCCATTTCCCCCACTCCCTCTCCCCTCACACTCAGACCTGTCACAAGCCTGCCCAGCCCTTCTCAGCAAGCCTCACATCCATTTCCTACCTTAATTACTAATGCTCTCACTCAGGCAGGTTATGGGAATCTCCTAACTGTATTATCTGCTTCCAGGCTGGGGCACTCCCACAGGTAAAGCTGATAATAGTACTGCCTGTGTACAGCCCTTTCTGCAGGCCACAGAAGGCCCTGCAGAAGAAAATTCAGTCCTCCTCAATGCATTGCAAGACCCTCCTGCAACTGGCCTCTATTTATCTCTAAACCTGCACTGTTCAATATGGTAGCCACTAACTGTTGAAGCTATTTAAATTTAAATTAGCTAGAATTAAATGAAAGTTAAGATTCACTTCTTCAATTGTACTAGCCAAATGTGGCTAGTGGCTACCGTATTGGACCGTGACGATATAGAACATTACCATCATTGTAGAAAGTTCTGTTGGATACTTACCTTACCCCTACTGCATCTGAACTCAAACTTTCAAATGACCCACACCTCTGAGCATATGGTGCTTTAGCTGAGGCAACCTCCTTTAATTGGATTACTTACCTTGCCAATTATACCCTTCAAAACACAGATCAAATGTCATCCTATTCAGAGAAACCTTTCCAACCAGGCCTCCTATTCTTGTGCAAGTGATCACTTCCTCATTTGGACGCCCATTGTACTCTCTGCAGACTTCTACCAGAGCGCCCCTAACACTCCATGTCATCTAGTGTTGATGTCTGTTTCCCTTTACTACAGTATAAGCCTGGGCTGGGGGCAGGAACCCAATCTTATTCATTTTTCTAGCCCCAGCTCTATAGTAATGCCTGACATATAGGATATGCTAAGAACTATTTTTGGGAATGAATAAATATTACCAATAAATATTCTAAGGTCAAAATTTTATCAGATTTCAGAAACAAGAGAATGTCCCAATTCAAATGCCTCACTGACAGGTAAAAACCTTGAATATTTTCAGTCAAATCAACAAAATACTGGATATGCTCTTTTAAATCGCAATCTCATGCTAGAGTTGTGTTCCATTTACAGCTAACCCACGAGAGGCATGACAATTGGAGTGGATAATTGAGGTGGTTTGACAGGTATAGCGAGGTGTGGCTGACTGCACACGAAGGAAATTCTGGCTTCAGCAATTATTAGATACATACCTGTGATATTAAAAGCATGAAGATTTGGCTAGTCAATTCAAATATTAAGTGTCTAGGCTTAAAAATAATTTATTGGGACACTTTCCATTATAAAAATAACACACGCTCTTTATGAAAATTTGGGAGTACAAATCCCCCACCAATAGTTTCATTAACAAAGGATTAATATTGTTAACATATTCATGTAATGACTCATTCTATTGTACCTTATCTACATTCTTACCATATCTTCTGTTACTCTTTTACGCTTAACATTACAACGCAGACATTTTTATATCTTCTTATTGACTGTATTTTTAATAGCTGTATAATATGCAATTGAGTTCATGTGTCATGATTTACTGAAGTATTCCCACTATTATGTAGCATATTTTCAAGTTTTCACTATTATACATAACACTGGAATTATTTCAGTATAAGAATTTTTTGTATTGCATGTAATTTATTCAGATTCCCAGATGTGAAATAGCTGAGTTTTTAAATATCTGCTTCACTTACTACTTTATTCCTAGTACCTAGAACAATGCCTATCACATGGTAGGTATTTTATTAATAATTGTTGAATGAATATGAGATGTTAATTAAGTGGAAAAAAGCTGGCTTGATATGTAGACATCAAAAGCATGTCATAGGCATGTCTTGTGATAGGTTCCAGGGAAGACTTTGTCCCCACTTTTAAAAAAATTAATAAATTTTAATTTTTAGAGCAATTTTAGGTTCACAGCAGAACTAAGTAGAAAGTACAAAGTTCCCATCTATCCCTATCCCCACACACATAACCTCCCTGGCTATCGACATCCTGCACCACAGTGGCACATATGTTATAATTGATGAACCCATCATTATCACCTAGTCCATAGTTTAGGATTCACTCTTGGGGCTGTGGAATTTATGGGTTGGGACAAACGTATAATGACAGGTATCCACCATTGCAGTGTTATACAGAATAGTTTTACTGCTATCAAAATCCTCTGTGCTCTATCATCCCTCCCTTCCCCCTAACCCCTGGCAATCACTGATCTTTTTACTGGAGTAAAATTGTTGAACCACATGGTAAGACTATGTATAGTTTTGTAAGAAACTGCCAAACTGCTTCCCAAAGTGGCTGTACCATTCTGCATTCCCACGTGGCAGCAGAGAAAAAGAATTCCAGTTTCTCCACATCCTTGGCAGCATTTGTTGTTGTCAGTGTATTGTTTTGGCCATCCTAATAGGTGTGTAGTAGTATTTTATTGTTATTTTAATTTGCAATTCCCTAATGACATATGATGTTGAACACCTTTTTTCATATGCTTAATTGCCATCTATATATCTCCTTTAGTGAGATATCTGTTGACATTTTTTGCTCATTTTAAAAGTTGGGTTGTTTGTTTCATATTGTTCAGTTTTAAGGGTTCTTTGTATGATTTGGGTAACAGTCCTTTATCATATACGTATTTTGCAAAAATGTTATCCAAGTCTGTGGCTTGTGTTTTCATTCTCTTAATGAGGTATTTTGCAGTGCAGAAGTTTCCAATTTTCATGAAGCTCATCCTATCCATTTTTTTATTTTATGGATGATGCTTTTGGTATTCTATTAAAAAGTCACCATCAAATTCAAGGTCATTTGTTTTTTTTTTTCTGTTATATCCTATAGGTTTTATAATTTTGTGTTTTACATTTAGGTCTGTTATCAATTTGAGTTAATTTTGTGAAGGGTATAGAGTTTGTGTCTACATTTTTTTTCTTTTTTTTTTCTTTGCTTCTGGATGTCCTGCTGTGCCACCCCCTATTATTGAAAATATTATCGTTTCTCCTTTGGATTGCCTTTGCACCTTTTTCAAAAGAATTGACTATGTCTGTGTGGGTCTATTTCTGGACTCCTTATTCTGTTCCACTGATTTATTTATTTATTCTTTGGCTTATACCACACTGTCTTGTAGCTTTTTAGTAAGCCTTGAAGTCAGGTAGTATCAGTCGGTACATTTACTTTTCATGTCTTTTCCCTGTCTTACTGTTCTAATTAAAACTTCCAGTTCAATTTTGAATAGTAGCAATAGTATGTATGAGTTCCACTAGCTTAAAATAAATGCTTGCATTACCCCTTTAAGTATGATGTTTGCTGAAAAAGAAAAAATAAATATCATATTTCTGGTTAAGGACATCCCTTGCTCTTTCTTTTTTTTCTTTTCTCTTTCTTTTTATTTTTTTTCTTTGAGACAGAATCTCGCTTTGTTGCCAGGCTGGAGTGCAGTGGCACGATCTTGGCTCACTACAACCTCCGCCTCCTGGGTTCAAGGGATCAGCCTCCCAAGTAGCTGGGACTGTAGGCATGTGCAACCACACCTGGCTAATTTTTTGTATTTTTAGTAGAGACGGGGTTTCATCGTGTTAGCCAGGATGGTCTCATCTCCTGACCGCGTGATCTGCCCACCTCAGCCTCCCAAAGTGCTGGGATTACAGGCATGAGCTACCATGCCCAGCCAAAAATTTTCATTTTAACAAGCATTCCAGGTTATTCTAGTGCAGATGGTCCAGGGGTCCACACTTTGCAAAAGTAGCTAATCTAAAATGCCATGTGCAGCAAGCACTTTTCCATTTTTCAATATTAGATACACATTCTATCTTTGATTCTGATGGACAATGATACATGTGTGCATTAGGCATTTAAAAAAATAGGTTATCCCTGTCAGCAACTTAGTAATAAAAATGACTTGAAATACCAAAAATGAGAGCATAGTTTATTGATACTTATAAACTTTTTAATCAATGTAAGTGTTGCAGACTAATTCTTATGATCTGATCATAATTTAGTCACGTACGATTGAAATCTGCAGTGGCCCAGATTTGCTCCATTTGTGGACTTTCTCCAACAGTACCCCAGAACAGAGGATTCTAGCAAACCTCAGATCGATAAGGAGAAACAGTATGGGACAACGGGTCCAACTGGCCAGAATGGAACTGAGATTACCAGCTATAAAATTTCAACAGGTCCACTTGATGAAAAGAAAGAGACTAACTGGTGCTACTACTTATTTCTGATATGAAATGAAGCTGACGTCTATGGAGTCTAAGTATCAAGGAATGGTAAAATGAAAAGGTTCCTGGCGGGTTATCCATGCCATTACTAAAATTGTAGCATAATTTTGTAGTAGTTAGAAATCCAGATTGTGATGTCTACAGCATGGATGAATGAGGTACTGTTAAAGCTGAATGCCAATCTTTATGAGAGAAGTTGAAGGAACATGTACTGCCAAGGATCTGACCTTTACTCCCAGAATAATAATCAGATTGTCAACCTCAAGAGGTAAGGACAGGTCCTAAGAAGGAAGAAAGTTCCTTCTGCTGCATTAATGTCATCTTTCATACAAAAATCAATGTGAAGAATTGCCTCCATGTTCAGCCTCAATGATATACAGTATGTGACAATTACTCAAGTGACTGAAATGATTTCCTATACAGACCACAGTGCCACTTTTCTTACATATATGTAAGGGAGCCACCTACTGTCAAAATAGGATCTTACAGCTACAGATTCTCCCATTGCCCCACCCCCCAACTATACAACTACATAAACTTAGCCGCAATAATTTAGATGAGAATTTTGCAGAATTCAAGAAACTGACATAAAATAATTTTGGGGGTGGGAAGGAACAATCCACACTGCCCTGTGTCCTTTACAAGTTGGAAAATATTTATTAAGCAGTTACCTGTTACGCATTGCAAGTCTCAAAGAGAATCCTGGTATGCTGGAATTAGTAAGACAGTTTGTAGTAACAAATGCCCCTGCCAATTTCTTTCTTAGTATTTTTGGTAATGCTATCTCTTCCTGAACGTGTCTTTGCCTGTCTCAAGCTTACCTAGCCTGCAAACTCAGCTAAGTCTTACCTCCCCCATGAAGACTCTGCATATCTCCAGCCTGTTGCAGCCTCTCCTGCTTGGATCTCTGTTGCTCTGCTTCATCCCAGAGGCGCACTCCTGTGGGCATTTCCTCATACAT
The DNA here is from genome assembly GCF_049350105.2 of Macaca mulatta. NCBI lineage: Eukaryota > Metazoa > Chordata > Mammalia > Primates > Cercopithecidae > Macaca > Macaca mulatta. The sequence continues at coordinate 98,529,169 of NC_133409.1, forward strand.
ACACTGCTTTGTGGTGGTAGCAATAGCTAGCATTTACCATATGTCGGCACTGTTGGACCACTTTCCTTCTATTAACTCATTTAATTATCATATTAACTCGATGAGGTGATTACTTTTATAATCCCCATTTTTTAAAAGAAGAAACTGAGGCCTAGAGAAGTTTAAAAAAACTTGCGCAAGGTCCTTAAGGTTATTAAGCAGTAGTGTCAAAATTTAAACCCATGCATCTGCATTTCCAACTTATTTGTAAGCACTTGGTGGACAAGAACTATGTTCTAAAATTCTTTTGAAGTTCCCACATTGCCTAGCCTAGTGCTGTGATCTTAGGGACTGAAGTTCTTAGTTTTATTACAGTTTACTAATTTTCCAGGAAATCAGAAGACCCAAGAAAGAGGATAGATTTTCCCCCATTAATCAGGCTGATAAAAAACAAGTTTGACAAGATACTACAGCAATAATAGGGAATTTGTATTAACCATGTACTATAAGCCTGGCACTGTGCTAAGCATTCTTATATATGATTTAATTCTTACAATAAACCTTTTCAGAGAGGTACTCTTGTATATATATATCTTACGGATGAGAATGCTGAAGCACAGAGAGGTGAAGTAACTTGCCTAAGGTCCCTCAGATTCTAGCCTATGTCTAGCCTATATGCTATCATCTCACACCTACTGTATAAGAATGCTTATTTACGGCGGGGCACGGTGACTCACATCTGTAATCCCAGCACTTTGGGAAGCCAAGGTGGGTGGATCACCTGAGGTCGGGAGTTCAAGATCAGCCTGACCAACATGGAGAAACCCAGTCTCTACTAAAAATACAAAATTAGCCAGGCATGGTGGTGCATGCCTGTAATCCCAGCTACTCGGGAGGCTGATGCAGGAGAATCGCCTGAACCTGGGGAGCCAAGATCATGCCACTGCACTCCAGCCTGTGCAACAAGAACAAAACTCTGTCTCCAACCCCCCAAAACAAAACAAAACCTATTTACAAGGGGATTTAGAAATTGCAGTGAATACACCATGAGGAAGATGGCCTTCTCCCATAGAACAATGACTCCTAATTTTGTAGGATTGGTACAGGAGGGCGAATGTCCACAGAAGGATTGCATATTCCCAACTATTGATGTCTCTCTCCCTTGGCGAGCTCAAGAGTTACAGCTGCCATCACAGAACTGACCTCATGGGGGCACTGCTCCCAAACCCACAGCAATCCTGAGGCAAGGCTGGAACATTTGAAAAAGGATTTACTCAAGTCCAGGGTAACAGGACAAGTACACAACATAGAGCACCACAGTCTGGTTACAAGATGTGGCTCGCTCTCCAAGTCTTGAACAAAATAAATATTTTTGACCCTCCTTCCTGCAGTGGCTCCATTCTTATGTTTATGACAGAAGAGCAATCACCTGGCACCTTTCTCTTCAGTGAAGCCCCTAGACAGCTGGGTGCAGGAGGAGGTGGAAGTTTCCAGTGGTGTGAGAATTTCTATTTCCTTTATCAAGGCCTGGCACTTCTACATATGATGGCATTGTAGATGACCACTCTCTTGGGGAGATGCCTCCCCCTTCAGCTACTAGCTCCGGGAATGAGACCTGCTCTTAAGACTTACTCCTTGCTATGGTCTGAATGTTTGCGTCTTCCCAAAATGCATATGTTGAAACCTAATCCCCAAGGTGATGGGTTTAGTTAAGTAGAGTCTTTGGGAGATGATTAGGTCAGGACGGCTGAGCCTTCATGAATGGGATTGGTATCCTTATAAAAGAGACCCTAGGCCAGGCACAGTGGCTCACACTTGTAATCCCAGTACTTTGGGAGGCTGAGGCGGGAGGACAATTTGAAGTCAGGAGTTCAAGACCAGCCTGGCCAACATGGTGAAACCCTGTCTCTAGTAAAAAATACAAAAATTAGCCGGGCATGGTGGTGGGCGCCTGCAGTCCCAGCTACTTGGGAGGCTGAGGCAGGAGAATCGCTTGAACCCGGGGGTGGAGGTCACAGTGAGCCAAGATCATGCCACTGCACTCCAGCCTGGGTGACAGGGCAAGACTCTATCTCTAAATAAATAAATAAAAGAGGCCCCAGAGAGCTGCCTTGCCCACTTCTACTATGTGAAGACACAGCAAGAAGATGCCATCTATGAATCAGAAAGTGGGCCCTCATCAGACACCAAATCCGCTAGTGCCTCGATCTTAAACTTCTCCAGAACTGTGAGAAATAAATTTCTGTTCTTTATAAGTTTCTCAGTTTATGTTATTTTGTTATAGCAGCTGAAACATTAAGACATACCTCAAATGGACACCATAATGTCTAACTAGTCTATATAACATATTTACATGTACAATAATAGGTACAAGTAATAGCTGTCCACAAACCAACTCCTGTGGACAGGGTTTCAAGAGATGAAAGGAATCCTTGCACCCAGATGTCTAAGAGTTCAAGAGAAGCCAATAAGGTGAAAGGGCTCTTGCTAGGAGCACATCCTGACAATGCCGTATGCATGTGCACATGGGCCTGTGAGTGTGGACGAGAAAGGTGGTACATGTATTTTTGTTTCACGATATTGCCTCTTGGGGTGCTAGTGACCGGGAGATCACTGAGAAGACTGCATGTGGAGACAAAGTGGAGGACAGCGCCTTCGGGATCCCTTCTGCTGGCGCTGCCTCCAAACCTGTCTGCCTGCTAGTGCCAAGAGCCTGACTATGTTGTGGAGACCCAGACCCACGCTTGTAGGAGCTCAAAAGGCTATTCACTGATTTATATTAAGGGCTTGATTGATGTTTTTATTTTTATTTTAAAAAATAAACTATTTCTTTATTAGGCAACAATGCTTTACCTAGAAATTTCTTTTCTGGAGCTTGACTTTGGCATCAGTTTGGTCTTTGCCCTCTACTGAATCCTCAGCTCAGCTAGCCTTAAAATATAAATATATATCAGAGTATCCTGATAGTACTCCTGGTGATATCTAAGCACAAATGCAAGTGTGATAGTTGTCAGAATCAAACTGGAATTGCTAAAGTTAAGAAAACCCTGACAAATAGAGCCGGGAAGGCCACAAAGAGAGGGTTCGCATCCGTGTAGGTCTGGTAACAAAAACTGTCACAAAAAACTGCAAAACCCACAACCTTGCACAAAGGCCATTGCCACCTTACACAAAAAAATACCTCTGCAAAGACACCTGTCCCACAACTGCCTGTCCAACCTCAGGCTGGCATCACCCTTGTTGTTGATCTTTATAGCCAAGGATAATTATTTCAAAACAATGATGTAATCCTCCTCATTTTTTTCCTTTAAAAACCTTTGTCTTTCTTTTCCTCCCTGAATACTCACATAGTTTACTATGGCATGCATACTGCCATTGCAATGCTCTATCTTTAAATAAATATCCTTTCTTTTAGAGAGTCTGTCTCTGGTTGTTATTTAAGCTGACACAAGTATTCCTAAAACAGGGTCCCTGATGCTATCCTTTTAAGTAAAAATCAGGGTAAGTATTCAAGAAATATGCCTCAAGCTGAGTTCCTGGTTTCTCAGGAGGGATGAAGCATAGGTTAAAGCTCAGAAATGCCACCTGTGAGTAAAACAGGTTGATTGATCATTCATTAAAAACCATGCCTGAGTTCTTCCTTCTCTTCAGTTGCAGCCTTTCAACACACATTGCTCTGCCTGATTCCCCTCAACTCTTGCCCTCCCTTTGCATAGGTAAACAGCCAGATGCACATTTAAGTTTTATCACAGCACGAGGGGCATTTTTGATGAAAATCATATATTTGAAATAATTTAGAAGCTCACCTAATGGAGTTTGCTGGAGATTTTTAGAGCTGTAACACCAAACTATTCCTTCCAGGTGCTCCATATCATCACTCACTCTTTTTATCAATGAATAGTTTTAGGTTTTCAAGGCCAGTCAGTTTCTCTGAGGCACTCTCTGTAATTCTTGCAGTTGCACACCAGAGTAGTGGAGCCTGATAGAGAACACAGGTTTATATATTTTTTTTGTTGTTTTCTTTTTTTGCTTTTCTTGAGACAGAGTCTCACTATTGTTGCCCAGGCTGGAGTGCAGTGGTGCAATCTTGGCTCACTGCAACCTCCACCTCCCAGGTTCAAGCCATTCTCCTGCCTCAGCCTCCTGAGGAGATGGGACTACAGGCACCCGCCACCACGCCTGGCTAATTTTTGTATTTTTAGTAGAGATGGGGTTTTCCCATGTTGGACAGGCTGGTCTCAAACTCCTGACCTCCAGTGATCCACCTGCCTTGGCCTCCCAAAGTGCTGGGATTACCAGCGTGAGCCACCATACCCAACCTCATATAGATTTCGTATTCCTATTACAGAGATTCTCAAACTTTCTTGGTTCCCAGCATCTTTAGTGTTTCAGTAATTTTTTCATGGAAACTCTAGGCCAAAAGAAGTACCTAATTGTTCTGGACCTAGGCCAAAGCAAGTGCCTAATGGGTCTAAACAACTTAATAACAGCAATTTGCGTGGTAGCTGGCAAATGTCACCGTGTTCCCCTTGAAATTTAAAAATGTCCGGCTGCCTCCCTGTGAGTTCACTACAGTGCCCTGGAGCAACTGGTGTAGAGTTCGGGAGCACCATCTTTATGTTTTAGGGCAGTTAGCAAACATTCCTTTTCCAATTCATATATGATGTCCTTATAAAAAATAAAAATTGCTATGATTTCATGTCTCTCTAGAAAATAAAACGGTGACATATGTCAACATGGAGAGATCAAATGCAATGTTAGGTAAAAAAAGGCAAGTTGCAGAATAATGTGTAGAAAAGAATAGCTTTTATTTAAAATTTATATCTTATTTATGCTGGAAGGATGCACACTCTCTCTAGGAGAGTGGTTATCTCTATGGAGGAGAAAGAATTTGACTGGAAGGAGAATAAAGAAGACCTCCATTTTATCTGCACCATTTTAGAAGTGTTATTAAAATATGCAAGGCAAACATGAACAAATGTTGACATTTGTTAATCCTGGGTGGTGAGCCATAGGTGTGTTTTTTATACTAGTCTTTGGATTTTCCCATATTAAAAAAATTTTTAACCCAGAAAGTATTGAGCAAGAACTAAAATGGTAGATCAAGTATTAGTTTTCTTTTCTACATATGATCAACCCTTATAGCTATTTAATTTAGTTTGGGTTCATAAAATAATTCTTTTCTGGGGTCAGAAATAGCCAGATGATGAACTACATACTATGTGTTCAAAAACCCCAGCTGCTGTGTTTTACAAAACCAGCTGCTTTCTAATCCTAATAAGGTGTAACTTTTGCAACTAATTAGTTCCAAAAGGCAAATTTAGATTTACATTCAGATTCAACACATTATCATGTTGAAGAAGAGACCACATCATGTAGGTTTTTAAAAACTTTCAGTATCTTGCTGGGCGTGGTGGCTCACACTTGTAATCCCAGCACCTTGGGAGGCTGTGGGCAGATCACCTGAGGTCAGGAGTTTGAGACCACCCTGGCCAACATAGTGAAACCCCGTCTCTACTGAAAATACAAAAATTAGCTGGGTGTGGTGGCACGCACCTGTAATCCTAGCTACTTGGGAATCTGAGGCAGGAGAATAGCTTGAACCTGGCGGGTGGAGGTTGCAGTGAGCTGAGATCGTGCCATTGCATTCCAGCCTGGGTGGCAGAGTGAGATTCCGTTAAAAACAAACAAACAAACAAAAATTCAGTATGTTATATATGGTAGGTATTCAATGAATGCCTTTCGAATTAGTAAAATTAATTTATCTTTACTTAGCATTAAAAAAAATTAACAATAAAAAAACCATTAAGGCACAGCTTTGTGGCAGCTTTATAATGTGGCTTGTAATTTTTATTATTTTTTAAATGTTATTTTAATTTTAAAGTATAATATGTTCATATGGTTTAAAATTAAAAGGTTTAAATCGATATGCCATGAAAAATGAGACTCCATTTAACCCTCAATCTCCAGCCACTCAGTTCTCTGAGAGGCAACCAAAGTGACCAGTTTTTGTGCCTATGTTTAGAAAAGAGGCATTTTATACATATATACACCTATATATGTATTTTACATATATTATATATATGCACATGAATATATATACATAAACAAATACAAAAATTTGTTTTTAAAATAGTAAATACATGTCATATTCACAGCTCTCAATACCATCTATGGATGACATTGATTAAACAATCATTTGGATGTCTAATAAATATTTCAAGTTTTATTTGAAACAAACATATTTCAAATAAGCTCCACCTGTAGCTTACGCATTCAGTTGATAGCAACCCCGGCCTTCGGGTTGTTCAGGCACCCTTGACTCCTCTCTTTCTTTCACGCTACACATCTAGTCTGTCAGGAAAGTCTGTTGATGACTTTGAAACATTTCCAGAATCTGACCTCTGCTCACCACCTCCTCTGCTGTCACCTAGTCCTGACCACCAGCATCTCTCACAGGGACCACTGCCTTACCATACTCTCTACTTCCACCTTGTCTCTCACAGTCTGTTCTCCACCAAGCACAGAGAGATCCTTTTAAATTATAAGTCATAAATGCCACTCCTCTCAAAACCCTACAATAGACCCAGTGCAGTGGCTCACACCTGTAGTCCGAGCACTTTGGGAGGCCGAGGCAGGTGGAACGCTTGAGCCCAGGAGTTAGAGACCAGCCTGGGCAACATGGTGAAACTGTCTCTACAAAAAATGCAAAAATTAGCCAGGCATGATGGTGCCTGCCTATAGTCCCTGCTGAGGAGGGAGGATGCCTTGAGCCTGGGAAGTGGAAGCTGCAGTGAGCCGAGATTGCACCACTGCACACCAGCCTGGGCAACAGAGCAAGAACCTGTTTCAAAAACAAAAAGCAGGCCGGGCACGGTGGCTCACGCCTGTAATTCCAGCACTTTGGGAGGCCGAGGTTGGTGGATTGCTCGAACCTGGAAGTTCAAGACCAGCCCAGCCAACATGGCAAAACCCTGTCTCTACTAAAAATACAAAAAAGTAGCCAGGTGTGGTGGTGCGCACCTGTAGTCCCAGCTACTAGGGAGGCTGAGGCACGAGAATTGCTTGAGCCCAAGAGGCGGAGGTTGCAGTAAGCCAAGATGGCACCACTGCACTCCAGTCTGGGTGAGATGACAGAGCAAAATGCTGTCTCAAAAACAAACAAAAACAAAAACAAAAAAACAAGCAAAACCCTATAATTGTTTGCTTTTACTCAGAATACACTTCAAAGTCCTGCATTGATGAAGTCCTGCATATAGGCCCTGCATTGATCTGCCTGCTTTATCTTCCTTGCCTTCATGCTCTGATTCTTTCTGGCTCACTCTGCTCAGCCTTGCTGGCCTCTTCTGTTCCCTGCATTCACCAGACACACTCCTGCCTTAGGACCTTTTCTAGCTCTCTCTGCCTGCAACTCTCTTCTCCCAGATCTTCTTTTGGCTAACTCTCTCATCTCCTTCAAGTCTGTGTTTAAATCTTGCCTTCTGAGGCCCAACCTGACCACAGTTTGTTTTTTTTTTTTTTTTTTTTGAAACGGAGTCTTGCCCTGTCGCCAGGCAGAGTGCAGTGGGGCAATCTCGGCTCACTACAACATCTGCCTCCTGGGTTCAAGTGATTCGCCTGCCTCAGCCTCCCCAGTAGCTGGGACTACAGGCACATGCCACTATGCCCAGTTAATTTTTGTATTTTTAGTAGAGACAGGGTTTCACCATGTTGGCTAGGATGGTCTTGATCTCTTGACCTCATGATCCACCTGCTTCGGCCTCCAAAAGTGCTGGGATTACAGGCGTGAGCCACCGCGCCTGGCCGACCACAATATTTAATAGTGTCTTCCCCACAGGCAGCACCTGGATCTCCCATGGCCTGCTCTACCTTTTCTTTTAATCATAGAACTTACCAGTTTCCAATATACTACGTTTTGTTCATGTTTGTTGTTTATTGACTGTCTCCCTTAACAAGGTGTAAGCTCCACTATGGTTGAGACCTCTGACTACTTTACTTATAGATTTATCCCTCCAATGTGATGCTTGACACATAGCAGATGCTCAAAGGTATTTGTTGGATATGTGAAAGAATAAATAAATTATACTCTGTATATTGTTTTGTGTCTTTTTTTCACTTAATGATACATTTATTCAAAAGAGGTATCTTGAAAATCTTGGAAATTTCTTATAAGCACATTGTCTCAGTCTATTTAGTACTGTTAGAATATCTGAGGCTGGGTAATTTATTTTAAAAAATAGGTTTCTTTGGCTTACAATTGTGGTAGCTGAAAAGTTCAAGATTGGGCAGCTGCATCTGGTGAGGGTCTCATGCTGCTTCAACTTGTGGCAGAAAGTGGAAGAAGAGTGGGCATGGGCAAAGAGATCACATGGTGAGAGGGGAAGCAGAAGACAGACACCGAACTGAGGAAGCCAGACTTTTAACAACCTGCTCTCTCTGGTACTCATCAATTCCTGGAGAGGAAGAGCTCACTCATCCCCATGGGAAGGCATTAATCTATTTTTGGGAGTCCTTCCCCATGACCCAAATACCTCCAACTAGTCCCCGCCCCTCAACACCCTCACATTGGGGATCAAATTTCTTTCCTTTCCTTTCTTCCTTCCTTCCCTCCCTCCTTCCTTCCTTTCTTCCTTCCCTCCTTCCCTCCCTCCCTCCCTCCCTCCCTCCCTCCCTCCCTCCCTCCTTCCTTCCTTCCTTCCTTCCTTCCTTCCTTCCTTCTCTCTCTCTCTCTCTTCTCTCTCTCTCTCTCTAAGGTCTGGCTCTGCTGGAAGTGCACTGGCATGATCTGGGCTCACTGCAACCTCCATCTTCCAGGCTTAAGCCATCCTCCCACCTCAGTCACCCAAGTAGATGGGACTACAGGCACGTGCCACCACCCCAGCTAATTTTTGTATTTTTTTGTAGAGATGGGGTTTCGCTATGTTGCCCAGGCTGCTCTCGAACACCTGAGCTCAAGTGATTCACCTGCCTCAGCCTCCCAAAATGTTAGGACTATGGTTGTGAGCCACCGTGCCTGGCCTGGGGGTCAAATTTCAATACGAATGTTGAGGGGGACAAACCACATCCAAACATAGTACACATACTATTTTTTCTCTCTCTCTCTTTTTTTTTTTTTTTTGTTCTTTTTTTTGTAGAGACAGGGTATCCCTGTGTTACTCAGGCTGGTCTCAAACTCCTGGGCTCAAGCAATCCTCCCACTTCAGCTTTCCAAGGTGCTGGGATTATAGGTATGAGCCATTGTACCCAGCCCATTCTTTTTTTTTTTTTTTTTTAAATAGAAACTTATTATTCCACCAGAAAGTTGTATCATAATTTATGTAACTAGCTATATTTAAATCGTTTAGTCCTTTTTTTAAAACAAATAATACCATAATGACAATCTAGTCCATATGTTATTCTGCATGTGTTAGAATATCTGTAGGATAAATTCCTGGAAGTGGAATTTCTAGTTCAAAAGGTATATATATGCCAAAGATATTGCCAAACTGAATTCTATACTTTCACCAACACAGTTTTATAATACTATTTTTTGCCAGTCTCAGATTTTAAAAAGTCTTCTCAGTGTAGTTTTAATTTGCATTTATTTTGAGTGATTGAAAAATCTTTCCTATTCTTCAATGATGTTTAGTTATTTTTATATTTTCTATTTAAAATTTTAATCTACTTTCCTATAGGGTTGTTAATCTTTTTTATTGATGCTTAAGAGTTCCTTATATAGTCAAGAAATAAGCCCTTTGTCTGTGATAGGAAATGCAAATATTTTTCTTAGGTTTGTGGTTTATCTTTTGACCTTGCCTGTAGTTTTTCTTTCTTTCTTTTTTCTGTGTTTTAAAATTTTCTTTTACAGCAACATTCCACTGAAGCCTATGATTTTTGACCTAGAAGCTTTTAAACAAATTTTTATGAAGTTGAAGTCATCAATTTTTTATTAATATTGTTTCACCCCTGGGTTTTGTGTCAAAAATAGAAGGTCTTCCTCAATCTGATTTATGTAAAAATTCTTACATGACTTCTTTTCATACTTTTGCAGTTTTATTTTTACTTGTAAACTTCGATCTAGTTGGAATATATTTTGATGTATTACGAGAGAGGATTCAATAATATTTCACCTCAATAACTCTCCAGTTGCCTTCAAACCATTAACTGAATGTCATGTTTTTTTCCACTACTTTGAAATGCCATTATATTGGTTTGTTTTCTGTTGCTTATAACAGAATATCTGAAACTGGGTAATTTATAAAGGAAAGGAATTTATATCTTACAGTTTGGGAGGCTGAGAAGTCCAAGGTTGAGGGGCCACAGCAGGTGAGAGCCTTCTTGCTGGTGGGGTTCTCTACAGATCCCAGGTGGTGCAGGGCTTCACAATAGCAAGTGGGCTGAATGTGCTGTGTATGCTAGCTCAGATCATTCTTCCTGTCCTTTTCTTTCTTTTTTTTTTTTTTTTGAGATGGAGTGTCATTCTGTCTCCCAGGCTGGAGAGCAGTGGGGCGATCTCGGCTCACTGCAACCTCCACCTCCTCAGTTCAAGCGATTCTCCTGCCTCACCTCCTGAGTAGCTGGGATTATAGGTGCCCGTCACCACGCCAAGCTATTGCTCTTCTTTTAAAGCCATCAGTCCCACTCTCATGCTAACCCATTAGTCCATGAGTGGATGATGAGATTGCTCATCATCTCCTCTTTTTTTCTTTTTCTTTTCTCTCTGTTTTTTTTTTTTTTTTTTTTTTTTTTTTTTTTAAGACAATCTCCCTCTGTCACCCAGGCTGGAGTGCAGTGGTGGGATCTCGGCTCACTGCAACCTCTGCCTCCTGGGTTCAAGAAATTCTCCTGCCTCAGCCTCCCAAGTATCTGGGATTACGGGTGTCGACCACCATGGCCAGCTAATTTTTGTAGTTTTAGTAGAGATAGGGTTTCTCCATGTTGGCCAGGCTGGTATCAAACTCCTGACCTCAAGTGATCCACCCGCCTCAGCCTCACAAAGTTCTGGTATTACAAATGTGAGCCACCGTGCCCAGCCCCAATCTCCTCTTAAAGGCTATCTCCTTCAATGCTATCACATTGGGGATTAAGTTACCAACACACGAAATCTGAGGGACACATACAAACCACAGCAGCGATCTTTGTCATATACTAAATTAATAAATGCATAAGTGTATTGGTATCTCTTTCTGGAAATTCTATTCTGTGCCACTGATTCTTGTGTCTCCTGCCCCACAACTACTGCTTCCATTTCTATTGGTCTATAGTGAAAAGGCTAGTGCTCTATCATTGCATTTATTGTCAGAATGTCTCCAGATATTCTTGCTGCTTATTTTTTAACCTGAAATTTATAATCAGCTAGTTTAGTACCTTGCAAACAATATCAATACCAAAACCAAGATAGAGACAAAGACTAAGACCAACAAGAGCAACAACCACAACGCTGTGGTATTTTGTGGGTTCCTATTATATTCATACTCTTCAGCTCCAATCTTAGCTATCGCCTTTAGCATATTTGAATCACGACAAACAAAGTCGATTTCTGTTTTGTCTCTGAATCCTTCCCTTTCTTCCTTCCTCCCTCCCTTCCTTTCTTCCTCCCTCCTTTCCTCTCTTCCTCTCTCTCTTTTTCTTTCTCCCAGGCTGGAGTGCAGTGGTGATCTCAGTTCACTGCAACCTCCATGTCCTGGATTCAAGTGATTCTCCTGTCTCAGCCTCCCGAGTAGCTGGGATTACAGGCCCAGGCCACCATACCCAGCTAATTTTTGTATTTTTAGTAGACATGGGGTTTCGCCATGTTGGCCAGGCTGGTCTTGAACTCCTGACCTCAGGTGATCCACTTGTATTGGCTTCCCAAAGTACTGGGATTACAGGCATGAGCCACCACGCCTGGCCAATTCTTTATTTTTTTCTTTTTTTGAGACAGTGTCTCACTCTGTCCCCCAAACTAGAGTGCAGCGGCAGGATATCGGCTCACTGCAACCTCCCATGCCTGAACTCAAGCCATCCTCCCACCTCAGCTTCCCCAATACCTGGGACTACAGGTGCTTGCCACCACAGGCTAGCTTTTTAAATTTTTTGTAGAATCAGGGTTTTGTCATGTTGCTCAGGCTAGTCTCAAACTCCTAGGCTCAGGCAATCCAGCTGCCTCAGCCTCCCAAAGTGCTGGGATTACAGGTATGAATGACCACACCCGGCCCGAATTAATTCTTTCTGAATCAACTTCTGGTTGTGGCTGCTATCTTAGTTTCTCCTTCATCATTGGTTTGGACTGTTGTTCTGGGTTCTGTGCTTCAGCAATCCTGATATCCTTCTATTCACTTCTTCTCAGTTCATGCTATAGCATAATTTAAAGCAGTTTGTTCAAAATTGTAATTATAAAGGACTTACCAGAACATACCTTTCATTCGCTTCTTTTAGATAGAATTCTTATACTCTTGAAACAATCTTTCAGTCATTTCAATTCAAACTGGAGTTTGTGATTCTAACCTTTACATTTTTAAGTACGCTTTCCACTTGAGTTCTTCAAGATTTAGACAAACAACCGGTTTCTATGCAACCACGCAGGTGAAGGGCATGTTCTATCTTGCAGCTTTCCATTCCTTAGCAATGTGCTTCCATCTGTAGTCAATAAATATACTCCACAGGGAAAAAGAGAAAAACATGAATTGTCTAAAATAATTCTTACATTAAATGTCAGCAGGCATTTTATAAGATTAATTTTTTAAGCTAAAATAAAAGTTCTACCCACCATTGACTAAATATATTTTAAAGCCTACAGGCATAAACTATACTTCACAGACATCTACATGAATACATAAAAGACTGAAGAAACCAAACATGATAAAATTGGCACATTTTAAAAATTAGAATAAAAGCCTGGAGAATCTGCATGAGAAATGCAGAACAATATATGTCTTGTGGGGATGAAAAATAATAACCAACAGTTGGTGTACAGATGCTCCTTGACTTATGGTGGGATCAAGTCCTGATAAATTCATTGTAAGTTGAAATTATTGTAAGTCAAAAATGCATTTAATACCTAATACACTGAACATCACAGCTCAGCCTAGCCTACCTTGAATGTGCTCAGAACACTTCCATTAGCCTGCAGTTGGGGAAAATCGTCGAACACAAAGCCTGTTTTGTAATAAAGTGTTGAATATCTCAGGTGATTTATTGAATATTTTACTGAAAGTGAAGAACAAAACGGCTGTATGAGTTCTACGGAATGCATATTGCCTTTTCACCATTGTAAAGTTAAGAAGTCTTAGTGTGAACCATTGTAAGTCAAGTACAATGCTAAGCATTCTATTGAGTCCATGTCACGACCCTGTGGACCAGGTGCAATTATTATCCTCATTTTGTAAGTGAAGAAACCTGAGGCTTAATAAGCACTTTGTTGAAAGCCAGCCACTTGCCAACTGGTAGACCAAGATTCACACGTAAGCAGCCCAATCCCAGGTCACTATACTGCTACTATGCAGAAATCCCAAAGTGCTGGGATTACAGGTGTGAGCCACTGCTCCCGGCTTATGAATGATTTTTTGAAATCAGCTTTATTCGGTTTAATAGACATAAAATTCACCAATATTCAGTGCACAATTAGATGCATCTCAAAAGTACACAGTAGTGTAATCACCACTGAAGTCGTAATATGGAACATTTCTGTCATCCTGGAAAATTCCCATGCCCCTTCACAGTCGGCTTCTCTCCCATACTCTCTGACTCTTGGCAACCACTCATTGGTCTCTTTTCTGTCATGAGAGTTTTGCATCTTTTAAAATTTCATATAAATTGAACCATATGGTAGTAGTCTTTGAGGATGAATTTTTTAATTTACATAATGCTTTTGAGGTTTATGACGTCACATGTACGTTACTGACTTTTGAAAAAGAGACAGGGTCTTGTTCTGTTGCCCAGGTTGCAGTGCAGTGGCACATCATAGCTTTTACTGCAGCCTCAAACTCCTGGGCTCAAGCAATTCTCCTGCCTCAGCCTCCCAAGTAGCTAGGACTACAGGCATGTACCACCACAACTGGCTAATTTGTAGAATTTTTTTTTTTTTTTTAGTGGAGATAGGGTCTCACTCTTTGCCAAGGCTGGTCGTAACTCCTGGCCACAAGCAATCCTCCAGATTTGTCCTGTTATTCTTTTTTATTGTTGAGTAATATTACATTGCATGGGTGTGCCACAATTTATTTATTCACCAATTGATGAGCATTTGGGCTGTTTCCAAATTGGGGCAATTATAAATAAGGCTGCTATGAACATTTGTATACAAGTCCTTGTATGGACAAATGTTTTAATTTCTCTTGAGTAAAGTCATACTAGAAATATGACTTCTAGATTCTATGACAAGCAATACAAAATGGTTTTGTAGGTGAAAATCATGAGGATGGTATGCAAATAATTGCCTTTTGTTAACTGATCCCCATGAGCCTACGAAACCATATTAATGTAAAATGGCATCTTTTATTTCAGTTAATTATTTCAATGATCACATCTTTTATTTCTTTCATTTATTTGTAGTTAAAATATACCAAATTACTTTTTAATTAATTATCCAGAAATCAAGGGATAAAATTGCAAAACAAAATGTCAAATTTCTAGGTGGACCTTGACCCTCTTGAGATCCCTGGAACTGGTGACCACAATTGTAGGATTTTTTTTTTTTTTTTTTTTTTTTTTTAATCTCCCAAGGCCCTTCCCAAAGAGTCTGGAATTGTCTGCATTCCAAAGAACCCAGAGATAGTATTTTGTCAGGTACAAACCTATTGTCCTGAACCAATAGAGGAAACAACCATTATCCTGACCATCTGAAATCTCGAGAAGAACAAACATATGAGAACTAGGAAAACTTGTCTTTGACACGGTAGAATCCACTTTATATGCTGAAATCAAATTTTGAATCAAGCCATTCCTTCACTAATGTGGAGAGGACTTAGCACTAAGCAAGAATAAGTTAGGCTAGAAGGCTACTGATTCTAAGTGTTGGCATCCACCAGTATAGTAATAATATCAACTAAGTGGCACTACATGCCCATTATTGTTTTTTCTCCAGCCCTCAAACATAATGATATGGTTTGGCTCTGTATTCCCACCCAAATATCACCTTGAATTGTAAGAATCCCCACGTGGTCATAGGAGGGACCCAGTGGTAGGTAATTGAATCATGGGGGCAGATTTTTCCCGTGCTGTTCTTGTGATAGTGAATAAGTCTCATGAGAGCTGATGGTTTTATGAAGGGGAATTCCCCACACACGCCCTTCTGTCTACCATCATGTAAGACGTACCTTTGCTTCTCTTTTTCTTTCCACCATGATTGTGAGGCCTCCCCAGCCATGTGGAACTGTGAGTCCAGTAAACCTCTTTCCTTTATAAATTACTGAGTCTCAGGTATGTCTTCATTAGCAGTGTGAGAACAGACTAATACACATAACAAGTGTGTTCACTGTCTTACTATCCACTTCATTGAGTTCTCTAATTGTAAGGACTACTCCTTATTTTATGTACTATGAACACAACCATCTTCACCTGACATATGGTAGTTTGCTTCTTGATGCATGTTGAATAAACAAAATCAATAATTAATATCTCATACATCGAATTAAAAGCTGCAATATAAAATTAAAAACTATAATGTAATTAAGAATGACATCCATAGAATTAGCTAATTCTATTATGTAACTAAATAATATCTTTAAAATAGGCAAATGAAACAAATAGCACCACTTGGGGACACTGAGTTGGGGTGAGGGGATGAGGTATACCTGTGCAGCATACAGTAGTATATCAAGAATACTGCCTGGTCTTGGGGTTCAGTTTGGGTCCTCAGCAGAGGAAGTCCTTTATGATCTTAAAGTCCAATGATGGGAAATAGATACCCAAAGTAGGTAAGATGGAAAGTTCCTAAGGTAAATAAGAAATACCGTATGTGGTTAAGAGTAAGGCAGACAGATGGGCTTGAATTTTGACTTTGCCACTTACCAGCTTACTGAGCTTAGGGAAAAACACTTAGCCTCTTTGTTCCTTAGTTTCTTTATCTGTAAAATGGGGGTTATAATTGTACTCATGTCATACGGTTGTTGCAAGGATTAAATGAGTTAATATAGTATATGATAAATACCTAGAGTGCTTTGTCCACGTAAGTACAGAATACATATTAGCTTTTACAATAAATACAGAACAATATAGAGCTAGAAGTACAGTAGGATATTTGGGGATGGCATCCATCATTTTTCAGCTGTGTGACCCTAGGTAAGTTAATCTTGATAAATTTTAATTTACTTCTGTATAAAGTAAGAATAATTAATTCTTACCTCTGAGGATTGTTGACAGAATTGCAGACAATGTGTGTAAACCCAGTGCCTGATGTGAAGCATTCAACATATAGGAGCTATACTGTCCCCTCTTTTATGTCTCAGAATGTAAAATATGAGACCTAACATGCAGTTGCTCTATATTAAGGGATACTTTTAACTTTACTCAATTCAATGTAAAAGTGTTTCTATTCAGAACTAACTAGAGAAAAAAGAACAATTTTCAATGCTGCAATTTAAACTCAGAAATAGTTGGTTCTGCAATTTTCAAACAGAGTGGCAGAAATTGGAACCAGGCAGAATACTACCCTCAAGTGCCTGAATGCCTTTATCTGGTGGCTGTGATGCAGCAGTTGAATAATGCAGGTGGAGCACTCACATGCTGTCTGGCTTACTATTAGCAGACAACAAATGGCAGTACTTTTTTCCTTCCTTTTCTAAGTGATCCCAGACAAGCACAAATAAAACTTTATTAGAGGTAGCAGAGTGTCTAAATCCTCTCTCTGTAAATGAACCTAACTTTTGCCAAATAGTGTCTACATGATGTCAGTGGAAATAAGGCCCCTAAAGCTAAAATATGCAAGCTTTATTTTTATTTTTTTTAAGACAGAGTCTCATTCTGTTGCTGTTGTGGTTTGACTGTGTCCCTACCCAAATCTCATCTTGAATTGTAGTTCCCGTAATTCCCACGTGTTGTGGGAGGGACCCAGTGGGAGATAATTGAATCATGGGGGCCATTTCCCCCATACTGTTCTCATGGTAGTGAATAAGTCTCACAAGATCTGAGGGCTCTATAAGGGAAACCCCTTTGACTTGGTTCTCAATTCTCTCTTGTCTGCTGCCATACACGATGTGCTTTTTACCATTCATCTTCCACCATGATTGTGAGGTCTCCCAGCTAGGTGGAACTGTGAGTCAATTAAACCTCTTTTTCTTTATAAATTATCATCTCAGGTAAGTCTTTATCAGCAGCATGAAAATGGACTAATACAGTAAATTGTGCTAGGTAGTGGGGTACTGCTATAAAGATACCCAAAAATGTGGAAGCAACTTTGGAACTGGGGAACAGGCAGAGGTTGGAACAGTTTGGAGGACTCGGAAGAAGATAGGAAAATGTGGGAATGTTTGGAACTTCATAGACACTTGTTGAATGGCTTTAATCAAAATGCTGATAATGATATGGACGATGAAATCAAGGCTGAGATGGTCTCAAATAGAGATAAGGAACTTGTTGGGAACTGGAGTAAAACTATGTTTTAGCAAAGAGACTGGTGGCATTGTGCCCCTGCCCTAGAGATCTGTGGAACTCTGAACTTGAGGGAGATAATTTAGGGTATCTGGCAGAATTTCTAAGCAGCAAAGCATTCAAGAGGTGACTTGGGTGCTGTTAAAAGCATTCAGTTTTAAAAGGGAAACAGCATAAAAGTTTGAAAACTTTGTAGCCTGACAAGGAGACAGAAAAGAAAACCCATTTTCTGAGAAGAAATTCAAGCATGCTGCAGAAATTTGCATAAATAACAAGGAACCAAATGTTAATCACCAAGACAATAGGAAAAATGTCTACAGGGCATGTCTCTAGAGATCTTTGCGGAGCCCCTCCCATCACAGGCCCGGAGTTCTAGGAGGAATAAATCGTTTTGTGGTCTGGGCCCAGGGATCCCCCTGCTCTGTGCAGCCTACGGACTTGGTGCCCTGCTTCCCAGCCACTCCAACCATGGCTAAAAGGGGCCAAGGTATACCTCAGGGCATGGCTTCAGAGGATACAAGCCCCAAGCCCTGGCAGCTTTCACATGGTGTTGAGTCTGTGGGTGCACAGAAGTCAAGAATTGAGGTTTGGGAACCTCCACTTAGATTTCAGAGGATGTATGGAGATGCCTGGATGTCCAGGCAGAAGTTTGCTGCAAGGGCAGGGCCCTCATGGAGAACCTCTGCTAGGGCAGTGCAGAAGGGAAATGTGGAGTTGAAGGCCCCCCACACAGAGTCCCCACTGGGGCACTGCCCAGTGGAGCTGTGAGAAGAGGGCCACCATCCTCCAGACCCCAGAATGGTAAATCCGACAACTTGCATTGTGCACCTGAAAAAGTGCACAACAGCAGATGCAGATGCTCAACAGCAGCCTATGAAAGCAGCTAGGAGGGCGGTTATACCCTGCAAAGCCACAGGGGCTGAACTGACAAAGGCCGTGGGAGCCCACCTCTTGTATCAGTGTGACCTGGATGTGAGACATGGAGTCAAAGATGATTTTGGAACTTTAAGATTTGACTGCCACACTGGATTTTGGACTTGCATGGAGCCTACAGCCCCTTTGTTTTGGCCAGTTTCTCCCAATTGGAATGGCTGTATTTACCCAATGCCTGTACCCCCATTGTATCTAGGAATTAACTTGCTTCTGCTTTTATGGGCTCAGGTGGAATGGACTTGCCTTGTCTCAGATGAGATTTTAGACTGCGGACTTTTGAGTTAATGCTGAAATAAGACATTGGGGTACTGTTGGGAAGGCATGATTGGTTTT
Source organism: Macaca mulatta (assembly GCF_049350105.2). Lineage (NCBI taxonomy): Eukaryota > Metazoa > Chordata > Mammalia > Primates > Cercopithecidae > Macaca > Macaca mulatta. Next base: position 98,547,958 of record NC_133409.1, read on the forward strand.
GAAATGTGAGGACATGAGATTTGGGAGGGGCCAGGAGCAGAATGATATGATTTGGCTATGTCCCCACCCAAGTCTCATCTTGAATTGTAGCTCCCATAATTCCCACATATTGTGGGAGGAATCTGGTGGGAGATAATTGAATCACGGGGGTGGTTTCCCCTATACTGTTCTCATGGTAGTGAATAAGTCTCATGAGATCTGACAGTTTTATAATGGAAACCCCTTTTACTTGGTTCCCAATTCTTATCTGCTGTCATATAAGATGTGTCTTTTGCCTTCTGCTATGATTGTAAGGCCTCCCCGGTCACGTGGAACTGTGAGTACATGAAACCTCTTTTTCTTTATAAATTACCCAGTCTTGGGTATGCCTTTATCAGCAGTGTGAAAACAGACTAATTACAGTTTTTCAAGCTGGAGTGCAGTGGCAGGATCACAGCTCACTGCAGCCTCAACCTCCCAGGCTCAATCAATCCTCCCACCTCAGCCTCTTGAGTAGCTGGGACTACAGGTGCACACCACCACACTCAGCTTGTTTTTTGTACTTTTTGTAAAGAAAGGGTTTCACCGTGTTGTCCAGGCTAGTCTTGAACTCCTGGGCTCAAGTAATCTGCCCACCTCAGACTCCTAGAGCGCTGGGATTACAGGCGTGAGCCACTATGCCTGGCCTAAAACACACAAGCCTTAAATAAGTCAGATGAAATCAGAGTTGGAGAAAGAAACTATCAGAGTGACCTTTTGGTGATATAAAAGTCCAGTGATTACTAAACTGCCCAACTCCTTGTGCTTTGTGATTAGGATGGAGGCTTCTCCATCTGTCCGAGTGATGCTATACATCTGTTTCGTAGCGCACAAGTTCCTTTACTGCAAAAAGAAAGTTCATGTCTTGGTAGCATAAATTCCAGAAAATTAAACTGCAGTAATTTCTTAAGAGTCCTCAGTCTTAGAGGCCTTCCCAGATGGCCTCCAGGAGTTAACACAGCTTCCTAATTACCAGAAACCATGTGAACTGCATGCACTCTTACTGTACAGGTAGCATCTAAGACAACTAAGATAAATGGACTTCTTTAAGTTCTCTTTAAAGTAACTCTGCAAAATGTTTACAACTTTAATAATTTATATGGGGCATAGTATCTAAGGTCTATAATGGCCTCTCTAGGTATTGTACTCAAAGGAGAGTTATTATTGTTCTCTGTCAAATTATGCTAAAAATTGGTTCACTCGGGGAATTTTTTTTCTTTTTTTTTTTTTTGAGAGGGAGTCTTGCTCTGTCACCTGGGCTGGAGTGCAGTGGCGCGATCTCAGCTCACTGCAACCTGCGCCTCCTGGGTTCACGCCATTCTCCTGCCTCGGCCTCCTGAGTAGCTGGGACTACAGGCACCCCCTAATTTTTTAAATATTTTTAATAGAGATGAGGTTTCATCGTGTTAGCCAGGATGGTGTTGATCTCCCGACCTTGTGATCCACCTGCCTTGGCTTCCCAGAGTGCTGGGATTACAGGTATGAGCCACTGTGCCCAGCCCACTCGGGGAATCTTTTTAAAAATAGTCTGACTTAATCTCTGTCTCAGTCAAGTTTCACTTGAAAATCAGGCATGAGGGTCCCAATGAAATTTCAAAAACATAACTCATTTTCAATTTTCACTTGACTTTGCTATTTCACTTGACTTTGCTATTTCACTTGACTTTGCTACAGGCAATTAGTCTCTCTCCAGAACCCTGAGGGCAAATCTGTCTTTCCTGACATTAGGATGGTGGGAGGGAGCTACAGAGTGTACCCCTCCACACATTTACTCGTGAGGCTTGGCATCAGGAGAGTACATCCAGCATGTTCAGGGAAGGGCATCCAGTTCTGCTCCCCATCATTCTTGGCTCCCTGCTCATGTCTGCTGGAAGGGTTAGGGTTCTGAAACCACTTTTGCAAAACTTATGACAGTGAGAGAAATCTAACATAGCAGACTCCATCTTGCTTCTAACCTCACAAGCTTATTGCCCTTGCTCATTCCTGAGTGTAGGCCAAGCTAACCATGGGAGGAATTTATTGTTTAACATTAAAGCAAGGAAGATAATTGCCCCTTCCCAAAACTACCCTCCTCCTAGTTCAGGCACTAAAACCACCTTTGCAAAATGAATGAAAGGCCAAAATGTTAGAATTATGGGAGGAGCCTGAATTCTGCTAAGACGTATGCATAGTTCAGTGATAACCAGCCATGTTCCCTAGCTTGCTTACTACTCAGGAGTCATGTAGCCAGAGGTCACAAGAGTTGTAACTTTCTCAATTGTTCCTACAGATAACATCTCTATTGTAAAACCTAAGATTGTTGTTTGAGATCTTTTTCAGACATTTGCATCCTGATGAACTGACACCACTTGGACCCATGACTCATACCAAGGAAATTAATCAACTGGTCCTGTAACTCCCACCCAGAAGCTGACTCGGTGTGCGAAGACAGTTCCAGCACTCTTGTGATTTCATCCCCAACCAATCAGTAGCACCCATTCCCCAGCCCCCTGTCTGCCAAATTATCCTTTAAAAACCTTACCCTCTGAGTTCTCAGAGAAGTGGATTTGAGAAATATCTCCCACCTTTTTTTCTTTTACAACTGGCAAATATAAGTGAGTCTGTAGCCATACCAGACCAATCTGACCCAACTTTTATGTAACAAAGTAGTACATTGTTTTCCAGTTGCCATGGACCCTCAGGTCATGTAACCTGAGCATGCCCAGATGGACCAAGTGTTCAAACACAGAGGGAACTAATTGCTCAGACTCAGGAGTGGGAACTGAATTAAAGAAGTGGACATTGCATGGCAGGATCCAGAATCCAAATGGAGTGAGCTTTGACATCACCCCATGGCAGGATCCAGTTAGATCATGCCTTCCGACATCTCCTCATTACAAGATCCAATCAGATCATGCCTTATTACCCTATGCTTATAAAACCTGACCCAGCCCCCTGCTCAGGGAGACACTGCTTTGGGGACTATCCCTGGTGTTCTCCTTACTCCTTATAAATAATAAATCCCCTTGCTAAATCTTCCTTGGTTGTGGTCATTGGGTTGACACCCACCAAGTGACCAAACCTGCCTGTTGTGTGGGCAATAAGTCCTTCCTGAATTACTCTATATGGGAGTCCCAGCATTTAAATTTTATCCTACTGTATGTGAGAGAAATTGCTTTTTTAAATTCACAATGCTACTGCATTCACCAAATGATAATCTCTCTACTGGAACTTAGCACACCTGCCCAAAACAGGAAAAACCTAAGGACACTTCCTTTACTTGTTTTCTATAGCAATAAATACTGAAATAATTAATTATATGTCTGATGTAGAAATGAATAAAGACAGATACAGAAGCGTGTTTAGGCTTCATCCAAGAAACCTTTCCCCTTTTAATCAGTTTGCTCCCTCTCACAGTTTTTTCTTCTCAGACTTGGCTCACTATAATCTGGAATGTACTTTTTAATATTTTGGTTTTCCATGAAAAATCTTACAGCCCAATAGTACCCTGCACAAGGCTGGGAAATCAATAAATGGTTTTTGTAATGAGTTAATTTATTTAGTCTAGAATGATGTCTTTTGTAGTGAAATTTCAGTTGAAGACTTCTAATCAAGAGTTGTTTTGTTCTCCTCAATAACAAGATTAGAAGGTGTTTTCTTTCTTTCTGGCAGAATAAAATCTGCATGTCCTGGTGAAAGCTTAGGAAAGGTATAATTGATGTATTTTTGAAATGCCATCCTGGTTTCCTGTAATTCCTCCTCTAGGAAATCTTTCCAATTTGTCATGATTCCCAGTTGTTTTGCTATAGACAGCAGCTCCCCCTGGGTGTTGGCCAGTGTATCCATCACATTGCCAAGAGTGGCCTGATGTGTTTTCTCTGCTTCTTGAAGCACTTCCTGTACCTCTTCTTGCTTCTGCCTCTGAGCTATGCCATAGAGGACGTTCATTTCATGTTCTTTTTCCCTCATCAGTTGGGCCACACTGGTCTTCTCATCCTTAGTAACTGTGATACCAGTATTCACAATTTCCTCCGTGGCTTTGCTACAAAGGATAATATGGATTTATAAGTTAGATGGATTGGCCACTAAAAACAAAATAATTTCATCTTTAAACACAGATGACTGAGTAATTGTTGAGATGAGCCACCAGCCTGAGACAGGCTGATACAAATGAGCTTTTGGATTGCATTAGCTGTTAACAAACAAAACATGTTTTCAGAGCAAGGACGCTTCCTATGTACTTACCTGCTGTGGGTTAGGGTGAGGCCACTAATCTAACATCTAATGGCAACTTTAGAAACCTGAGACCACCTTTTTCAGGAAAATATACATGCATTGTGCTTAAAAATGAGGAGATAGGGTCAGAGTTCCAAACTCTGTAGAGAAAGTATTTCTTTATATTAATCCAGCTGCTGACCTTTAGCCAGAGATGAAAAAACTTTATACTCACAGGATAGATTTAGCTTTAATCTTGATTTTTATCTGAGCAATACTCTATGACAGTCACCTCAAACTTTTTGGTCTCGGGAACTCTTTACACTCTCAAAATTATTGAGGAAACCAAAGAGCTTTCATTTATACGAGTTATAGGTACTGACATTAACAGTTATATAAACGAAAAGGGAGACATTTTAAAAATATTAAAAATCTCTTACGAAAAACATTTTCCAAAACGATGAAATATTTCATGAGAAGAATGGTATAATTTAACTTTTTTTTTTTTTTTGAGACAGTGTCTTGCTCTGTCACCCAGGCTACAGCACAATGGCCTGACCCTGGCTTACTGCAACCTCCAGTTCCCAGGTTCAAGTGATTCACACGCCTCAGCCTCCAGAGTAGCTGGGATTACAGGTGTGCATCACTACACCCAGCTAATTTTTATATTTTTAGTAGAGATGGGATTTCACCATGTTGGCCAGGCTGGTCTTGAACTCCTGACCTCAAGTGATCCACCCGCCTTGGCCTCCCGAAGTGCTGGGATTACAGGTATGAGCCACTGCACCCAGCCTAATTTTAATTTTTTTTTTGCAAAACTCTTTAATCTCCAGCTTAGTAAAAGCTGAATTTTCATACTGTTTCAATTTATTGTGATATCACAAAACCCTGGAGAACACTATTTTATATTCATAGGAGACTAAGAGTGAAAAAGGCAAATAAAGTCTTAGTGTTATTAAGAAAATAGTTTTAATCTCATGGACTGCCTCCGTAAAGAGTCTCAGGGACCTTGAAGGGTCTCTGGACCACACATTCAGAAGCACTGCTAAATGATTAATAGACTTCTGGCTATAATGTAGGGAATTATATATAATTTATAGCAGCCAACCATGTTGACCTCTTACCATGTCCAAGCAGGTTAATGAGCATTCTATGCATACATTAATTCAATGAATCCTCAAAAACAATTCTGTAGTGTGGTTCCATTACTATGCTCTTTTTATGAAGAAGACATTGAGCTCAGGGAGTTAAGTAATTTGTCTAAGTTTGCTTAATAAGTAAAAGAGGCAAAATCTGCAACACAACTCAGGCAGTCTGAGTCCAGGACAAAAGCTCTTAGCCACTGTGATACATTTCCGGTGGATTTCTGCAGTTAACACAGTTTGAGCAGAACCTCAAAGATTTGAGGTTTTAAGATCTCAAATGTATGATTGTTAATAAAAATCCTCCCCCTCTGCCTCCCAGTCTAATACAGCCTTTCCAAGATTTACCACTGGCCCAATCTCCTAAATTCCATCCTCCAAGATGCAATTCTCTCATCTTCTCTGAGTCTTTCCACTTGACTTTCAAACCTGACAGACTTCCCTAGTCTTGAAGTAAATCACATGTTTCTTTAGCCTCTGTAGCCACTAAACTATTTCTCTTCTTCCTTTTCCCACCAACTATTTCCAATATTAATAACAAGGGTAATGATTTTTGAGTGCTTACTGTATTGCAGGAACTGTGGTAAGCATTTTACATGCATGATATCTCATTTAATTTTCACAATAACCCATTGAAGCTGATATTTTATTTATTTATTTAGAGATGAATCTTGCTCTGTTGTCCAGGCTGGAGTGCAGTGGCACCATCTTGGCTCACTGCAACCTCCGCCTCCCAGGTTCAAGTGATCCTTCTACCTCAGTCACCCACGTATCTGGGATTACAAGTGTGCACCACCACACATGGCTAACTTTTGTATTTTTAGTAGAGACACGGTTTCACTATGTTGGCCAGGCTGGTCTTGAACTCCTAACCTTAAGTGATCCACCCTCCTCGGTCTCCCAAAATGCTGGGATTACAGGTGTGAGCCACCGTGCCCGGCCTATTTTTATTTATAACCTGTGACTATTCCCTTGTAACAGGTGGGAAATGGAGGCTTAGAGAAGAGTGAGTTGTTCAGTGTCACACAACTGAGCAAGCTGGAGAGTTCCTGCCCTTAATCATTACCTGCTTCAAGCTCGAGTGGGCACTATAAATTTTTTGTCAGGAGGGCAGCACAATGAAAATAACATTTTAGACTTGTTATTCAGGTAACAGTGGGTGAACTGAATCTTAGTGGGGTGAGCTAGAGAGACCAATTGTATCATTTCATAATATTCTTGAGGTGCAACGATGAGGGTCTGAACTAATGACAAAAGAGAGGGTTGGGAAGAGGAAGAGAAAGGGTTAAGCCTAGGAAATATTAAAAAGTCATAGCTGCCAGAATCTGTGACTGCAAAGATACAGGGGATGTGGGAAAAAGAGGAATCGAAACCAACTTGCTAATTTTCAACCTGGGTCACAGTGGAATGGAGGTTCCATTAATAGAAGTGATGCTGTGTATAGAGTGGGCAGTGTGCATCGACACACATTCTTAGGATTTAGTCTGATGTCTGATAACATCCTCAGGCTGTCGATGAGATTGTCAGGGTGATGACCAGGGACCAATCTCCAAAGAGGAAGCTGTGCTCCCTGTGTCCTCTGACACAAGCAGGCATGAGTTTCCTGCCAAGTGGGGCTGACTCTCCTCTCACTCAAATGGGAGGTTTCATTTATGGGCTAACTGGAAGGTTCTACCAGAATTGAGCTCAGGTAAAACTGATCCAGTAACATATATCTCGGATGACTCCAGCTCCCAACCTCAATGACAGTCCCTTTCAGACTCCCTGATATCAAAATATCTTACTGCTATACAGAATCTGGTACTTAAAAAATCTTTCCAACTTTTCTTTCTTCTTTTTTTTTTGGTTTTAAACAGGGTCCCACTCTGTTGCCCAGGCTGGAGTGCAGTGGTATCATCTTGACTCACTGCAAACTCTGCCTCCTGGGCTCAAGCAATCCTCCCACCTCAGCCTCTGGAGTAGCTGAGACTACAGGCATGTGCCACCATGCCCAGCTAATTTTTGTATTTCTTGTAGAGACAGGGTTTTGCCATGTTGGCCAGGCTCGACTCAAGTGATCCTCCTACCTCAGCCTCCCAAAGTGCGGGGATTACAAGCACAAGCCGCCGCGCCCAGACCCAACTTTTCCCAGCCTGCCTTAGTGCTTGAATATTTGATCCTTTGGTTTAAGGTCTGAGTGACTCTGAATTTCATTCTGATGAGTTCCCTGAAGTTGTGGAATTAAAGCCAGGAGTGGTGTGGGGTGCAGTGCATCGAGGGTGTGACCCGGAATGCCCATTTATCTTTGTATCTCCCCTGCCTAGTGTGGTGCCCGTTGTGGATACAACAGGCAATCAATAAATGTATGAATGAATAAATGGGTAATACAGATGAAGTTCTCTCTAAATCATGTTGTGCTGAATAACACTAAATTTTAAAGCAGATATGTTGGAACATTACAAAAGCTTAAAAGAATTCATGAGGCTGGGCGTGGTGGCTCATGCCTGTAATCCCAGCACTTTGGGAGGCAGAAGCAAGTGGATCACCTGAAGTCAGGAGTTCGAGACCAGCTTGGCCAACATGGAGAAGCCCCATCTCTACTAAAAATACAAAAATTAGCTGGGCATGGTGGTGAGTACCTGTAATCCCAGCTACTTGGGAGGCTGAGGCAGGAAAATTGCTTGAACCTGGAAGGCGGAGGTTGCAGAGAGCAGAGATCGCATCACTGCACTTCAGCCTAGGCAACAAAGCAAGACTCTCTCTCAAAAAAAAAAAAAAAAAAAATTCATGCTTAAAAAGGATTCTTAATATAAGCAAAATATTTGCCATAGGAAAATAGCCAATTCTTGGGATATGTGTAAAATGTTTTTCAATGTACATAAATTAGTCTACCTGTATTTTTTTTTTTTTTTTAACTGAAAGAGGGCCTAGAAAGCTTATCATATGAGAAAGAACTGTGAAAGAACTAGGTATTAGTACATTTTGGTTTTTCCTTCCCTTCTTCAAATTAAATCTTGGACATATTCTCTCTCCTCAAACATTTGAAGAATCACCATGCACAGAGAAGGAGCAGGGCCAGAAGCCAAGGGTAAAGGTGAGGCCCAGAGTTTCTGGATCCACATAAGGAAGAACATGACAAGTAGAGGTGTTCAGCATGTGGACCAACCACCTCAACCAGCAACATAAGGAGGCTCACCAATGACTGGCTGGCAGAAGGAATGGCATGTCCAGCTCCATAACCCCCCCAATGCCCATTCCGACGTGAAGTGAATGTCTATGCTTTCTGTAAGCAGTGAGGTTCTTCTGCCCTCTCTATCTTTATGAGGCTGTACACTTGTAATTTTGAAATACACACTGTATTTCAGGGTGGCACTGGCCAGAAAAGTAACTATTTTCAAAATAGTTGTAGTGTGTGTCCAAATTTACAGGATTCAGTCTGATATTTTATAAAACAGACTCTTGGAGAATGAAAACAAGTTACTAAATAAAATCATCATCTGATATGTAATAACTCAATCTTAACTGATAGGGAAAAAATAAACCATGGAAAATCCATACTAGCAATTGATCCTTTGCCTGGTTAGTCTGTAAATAAGCTATTAATCTACTTTTCATTAGAACTATAGGACTGTTAGCACTATTTCAATCAGGTACAAGCATTGTGTTTACCAGTAACCTATATTCTGATTTTCTACCTGGGACATGGGGAACTCCTGGTTCTCTGATCTGGCAGGAGGCTGCAGGCATTTCAGAAGTTAGGTAGGTGAGGGACATCTCCAGATGCTAGCATTCAGCAGTGCATTTCTATCCCCGGGTTATTAACACTCTTGAACCTCCCCTTGGTGCTGCCTCATTATACATCACGCTTTCTCCTTCCATGTCTTTGCTCATTCTGTTCTCATTCTTTTACCTCTCTCACAGGTGGGACCTCCTACCTTCTCTCTAAGGCCCAACCCATGACAAACTTCCTCCAAAAAACCGACCTCACTACATACCCCACCCATACTGCTTGATCTTTCCAGGACTTTGAACTCTTCCAGCACCTATGTGCTATTTGTACCAGCCCATCCAGCCTTGCTTGTTGGGGGCAGCCATGCTCCAGTGATTTTACACAGTGTTGAGAAAGAGCCCTTAATTTGTGCCACATCCACAGAATGTACTTGAGGAGCTCTGTTGAAGTGAACAAATCCTCTAGAAAACTCACATAGCTTCTCTATCTCTAGAGCAGGTAGCATAATGGAAGGTCATAAGCTTTGACATCATAAAGGCCAGGGTTCAAATCAGGCCCTGTCACCTCTTTCCTCTGTGACTTTTGGCAGTTTACTTAGTTTCCCTTTAAGGCCTTAACCCTCCAGGGTCTTTGCCTGAAGATATGTAGGATGATACAATCTCCTAGGAAGGGATATGCAGATACAAGAAGGAGTATACAAAAGGCCTTGCATGTGCTGGGTATTGAATAAGGGAAGTTGTCAGTAGGAATTGCAGCCATGACCACAAAAAGTCCTGAGTGGTTATTTCATTCATGCCTTGCCTTGGGCTAGAAAACAATTAGAACCTTTACAAACAGAGACTTTTTTTTTTTTTTTTTTGAGAGGAAGTCTCACTCTGTCGCCCAGGCTGGAGTGCAGTGGCGAGATCTTGGCTCACTGCAAGCTCCGCCTCCCGAGTTCACGCCATTCTCCTGCCTCAGTCTCCCGAGTAGCTGGGACTACAGGTGCCCGCCACCACACCTGGCTAATTTTTTTGTATTTTTAGTAGAGACGGGGTTTCACCTTGTTATCCAGGATGGTCTAGATCTCCTGACCTCGTGATCCACCTGCCTTGGCCTCCCAAAATGCTGGGATTACAGGCCTTAGCCACCGCCCCCAGCCTTTTTTTTTTTTTAACTTTAAGAGAAAGAGTCCAGTGTCTCCTGGGCAACCTGTTTAGAATCTAATCACCTCAATCCACAAAAAAGTTTTCTATATAGTTAACAAATTTCTCATGATATATAAGTGTTCTGAATCCTTAAGTCTTGATGAAAGTTTATAAGATCTGGTGTGCTGAAGAGTGGCTTCGACTAACTGCAAGAAATTTAAACCATTTGTTCAATAAATATTTCAAGAATGCCTACCATGTGCCAGACTTTCTTCCAGGCACTTGGGAAACATCAATAAACAAAATGGGCATTCTAGCTGGATATATTTTAACACTACACATGGCAGTTCCTTAATCCTAGTCTACGGATTCAATAAAAGGCAGACATTGAAAACCTTCCATCAAACCTCACAGAGGAAAGGGCTGGAGGGGGTGCAAAAACAATCTAGCAAGAGAGGGAGGAGACCGCAAGTGTGTGTGAGGAGGGGACCCAGAGGGTCCCATGGGTGCCTGCACAGCTCCTGCAGATGCCCGGCAGGAGAAAAAGGAAAAGAGGATCCACCTTCCAGTGCATTGAGCCACGACTCATTCCCTAACCCCCTCCTGGTATCCCCTCTCATCTTCGTCTTCTACCTCCACAATGACCTTCCTGTAGTCTATGCAGGAAGAGAGGTACCAGTTAAACTGTCACAGCTGCAGCTCTCATTCTCATTTATCTGTACCTCCTCCAGGATCTTACCTGTGTCCCTGTTCTAAAGAGTTCTAATGAAAAAGATTTTACCCATTAATTATATAGAAATGGATTTGTTTGTTAACTCAAGCAGCAAAGCAAAAGGGACCAGTCACAAAGGCCAAATAGGGAGGTCTCAGTCTCAGCTCTGCTGCTACAAATCAGTGATCGTGGGCAGGTAAATGACCTGGTACAAAAAAATCTGGAAATTACATTTTTTCTCTTGCCCCTGACAATCCCTGAACTCCTAACTGCTGTCCTGTTCCAGCAAATAATCATTACATATATAGAAATAGTTACCTTGGTTGTCTTAAAATATATATATATGTGTGATCTGATCTGTGATTACGCACATACATATGGCTGTAAACACATCAAAAGGGCATGGAAGGATATAGACTCTATTGTTTAAAATAACTGTCTCTGGGAGGCAGGGAGGGTGCAGGGGAAGAAATGCATCAGGACTTGCAATTTTGCTCTATATATTTCCATAATGTCAATTTCTTTTGCAACATATATTACTTGTATAACAAGAAAAAGACCAAAAAGTAACACAAACATAATAGTGTATGATCTAGGCTAGAGAATGTGAAGATTGATTTTAATGATGTGTTTATGGGAAACGATTTCTTGATTCCTGTCCTTGGTTTCTTAAAACTGGTGATACAGAATGAAAAATACCATATTTAGAGAGTAGCTATCTTTCAAGCAGGGACAAGAAGAAGATACGATTGAGGAAGAACACATGAGAGCTTTAGAAAACAGCAATTTTCAATCCCTTAAGCTGAGTGGTAGGTTTTTGAGTATTTACGTTATTATTTTTCTTTAAGCCACACACATACTCTACAATATAAATTGCTCCCTATGTTTGGTATTTTCCATAATAAAAATGTAAAAACACAAAAACTGGGCAATATCTACCTATGTACTGTAACCTTATCTGTTTCTCCAGGTTGATTTTGATAAAGGAAGATACTAATTTGCAAATGAGTTCTCTGGAATACCTTTTCTGGGCCTGGATTGCTTTCTGGGCAATGAGTCTTTCTTCAGCCCTGGCTTTCTCCACAGCTTCCACCTTCTCTCTGTGGCATTCCATCATAATCCTTTGGATTCTGTGGACCATGCGCTGTTCTGCAGCCAAGTGCTCTCTCTTCATTTCGTCATCCATGTTTTGATACATCTCTGTCTTAGTTTTAGCTGTCACTTCCTGAAGCAATGGCAAAACTAGGTTTAGCTATTACAGATTTGATGTCTAAAACCACACATTAAGAGGCTATTTAAACCATAGTTTTATCTATCTGCTGGCAAGTGTACCTGTTAACACTGATGATTTAAAAGAAGAGTGTGTATGATATGGAAAACTTTTATTTATATGATGTTAGGTAGAACCAAAAATATACAAACGATGTAATATAAATATCTACATAGATAATATTGAAAGGGAATATGGAAAAAAGAAAATAGTTGGTATAGAGGGGTAGGGTTAAAGGTCTTTTTTCTTGATTGTTCAAATATTCTAGTATCATAGTATCATTATGCATAATTACATAATGCAATTCTGCTTTAGTAAGCCAGTCCTGGAAAATGGCAGAAATAATTATTATGCCTCCTGAGTGTCTCCTGGGTGGGAGAGAACCTGAGGTTCAGGCAGAAAACAATTGCACGGTATTACAGTCACAGGAATCTGCCCACCTGTCCCCACCATTGTTTCAGCATTCCAACTTATTAGTGTTGAAGGGCCCTTTCTCCTTTGCGGAAGGGACAGGAATAAGTGCTCCATTGTTCCAGGAAGGAGGACCTGAGGAGGGCCTTCAACCAAATAAGTAGACAAAGCACTAGTCAAACCAAGACCTGTGGAAAACAGACCCACAAATTGCGCTCAAGGAAAACCCTGCCACCATTTTGGAAATGCCTACTAATACCACAGTGTGCCTGGCACTCCGAGGCCCAGATGCTACATACACAAGAAGGTGGGGATCTTGGTCCTCAGGGGATTCACTGTCTAGTGGAGGAGGCCAACAACCTAATTGTGCAATACATGTTACAGAAATATAACAATACGTAGAAATATAACATTATAAAGAGGAGGAGCAAATCATTCTGTCCACGTATTTTAAAATTTTCACTTAAAGGTAATTTTTTTTTTTTTTTTGAGACAGGTTCTCATTCTGTTGCCCAGGCTGGGGTGCAATGGCACAATCACGGCTCACTTCAGCCTCGACCTCCCAGGCTCAGGCAATCCTCCCACCTCAGCCTCCCATGTAGCTGAGACTATAGACACTTGCCACCATGCCTGGCTAATTTTTCTATTTTTTGTAGAAATAGGGTTTCACCATGTTGCCCAGGCTTGTCTTGAATTTCTGGGCTCAAGTGATCTGCCCATCTTGACCTCCCAAACTGCTGGAATTACAGGTATGAGCCACTGTGCCTGGCCCAAAGGTAAATGTTTATCTCTATTTGGGAAGACATCAAAAGAACATAGAGAAATTAAGTTATTTCACATAGCACATCAATGGAAGAACTAGGGATAGAAGCCAGGGTTGCTGACTGCCAGTTTCTCACTTCATTCCTGGCTGCGATGCTGGAGTCTTTCAAGAGATTCATCAATTGTACAGTCTTGTAAGACATAGTACAGTGGGTTTTCTTTGGTTTTCAATAGCTGCAGAATCCCTTCTTTAAATGAAATCTTACCCAGAATAGAAAGGAATAAAACCAGTAAGAGTTCTCCTGGCTGAAGATTGCTCAACTCCCTTTAGCACCATTTCTACGGGAGCCCCTGAGAGAGCCAGCTGTTTACAGTGTCCAGAGAGATTCCTCAGCTGAAGCTGAGAGAAAGTCAAGAGAACTCTAAATTATAATGGAAACTGAAATTGCTTCAGCTTCTCAGAAGATTATTTCAACAATTAAAATATTTGTTAAGACAGACCTTTCAGCTTTTTCAAGAGAAAAAGTTCTCAATTTCTCACTTTGGCTACTTCAAGGGTGAAAAGTTAAAAAATGAAACAGACACCAGAAATCAACTTTAAGAATCTCTCCAAAGTGGCCTCAGTTGATATATTTAGAAAATCATTTTAGGAAAACATTGGCCATTTAGAAATGCTAGCTGGGTTTCCTACAGAAGGCTTTGTCTCTTAAATTACTAAAATTTTTTTGGACAAAATATTTTGAATGGAAATGTTTCTAAATGTCTTTAACACCATAAAAAGAACATTATGAAACAATCTAACACTTTCTTGATGATCCAGGCTTGGTAGACAAAGATGAATGGTTGTACTGGGCCAAAAACTTCATGTGGCATTTAATAATTGTTGAAGTTCATAGAGCCACTTGTTATCTGTCATAAACGACCCCAGATTGTTTTGCTTTTTGAAATTTCATCTTTGTTCCTTGTAGGTATCAAATCAAATTTTTCTTTTCTTCAAAGAACAGGAAGATTACTTGCCATCAGGCTGAGGATGCTGCTGTAGCTGCTATCAGTGAGCCCCTTTTTGTTATTTTTACTTTCCAGTATTTAATCTATTTCCAATTTGAAAAATCAAGCAACCCTCCTGGGTGTGGTGGCTCATGCCTATAATCCCAGCACTTTGGGAGGTTGAGGAGGGCAGATCATTTGAGGCCAGGAGTTCAAGACCAGTCTGGCTGCCAGGCCAACATGGCAAAACCCTGTCTCTATTAAAAATACAAACTTAGCTGGGTGTGGAGGTGCACACTTGTAATCCCAGCTACTCGGGAGGCTGAGGCAGGAGAATCACTTGAACTCAGGAGGCAGAGGTTGCAGTGAGCCGAGATCGCACCACTGCACTCCTGCTTGGGCTATAGAGAGACTCCATTTCAAAAGAAAAGAAAACAAAAGAAAAATCAAGCATCTAAGTCTGTTGGGTTTAGGTTGTCAAATAAGCATAATGACATCTGAGTGGGGGTGAAGAGATTCTGCTATGTGTAATAAGCCTGAGTTACTCTCTTGTAGTCAGAGGCCTTTAATTCCTTAGGGAGATATTTTAACTTACTTCTGGGTTTTCAAGTACATTCTCAGTAATTCAGACTGCTGGGTGATGGTTGAGCTTAAGACAGGTGAAGTACTACCATAATATATTCCTATATGAATCATTAATTTTTTTCAGAATGAAATGTATTTAATAGAACTCTTGCAAACATCTGTTGAAGAAGGAAAAAAGTCAGTGTCAATAGGGTGGTGTGAGACTGTTGTATGCCTGAAATTTTTTGGCACAAAGTGATAGTGTTTTTGTTTTTTTTTTTTTAATTTTCAATTTTTGTGGATGCATGAGGTATTTTGGTCTAGGCATACAATGTGTAATAATCACACAAGGTTAAATGGAATATCCCTCACCTCAAGCATTTATCCTTTCTTTGTGTTACAAACAATCCAATTATACTCTTTCAGTCATTTTTAAACATACAATAAATTATTGAATCATAGAATTTAAAAATGACATTCCAGCCCTTTACTTTGGCTGGGTTCTGAAGCAGGTATTCAGATAATTAGAAATTATCTGATTCCTAATTACTAACTAGGAATTCAGATAATTGAACTCAGTCCCTCTTTTATGTAATGATTTAATAAAACCAAAATTCATTTACTGTCTCACATAGCATGTGGAATATATATTTAAAGCTCCAAAAATAATTAAGTAACCTGCTGTTCGTCGGTGTTCTTATTCAATGTAAGGAGGCCTTACATTGCTTTTACTTTTAATGAAATGCTTTTACTGAAATGCATCTTGAGTGAGTCACCCCACATTTTGAGATATTGTAAGAAACAGATTCATGGACTCCATCGTGTTAACTGTACAGATGTTTGACAGGCATTTTTACACAATGTCCCCCTCAGGAGATACTGCTCTGAGGCTTCATAGCTAGGAATATCTGAGCCTCTCAGGTGCCTAATTTGTCTGTACCTTATGGGCATGGTGAGTCACAGCATTTCCCTCTTTGCATTGGCTGCCAGAAAGCTCAAGGTCCAATCAGTGATAACTGCACAGGACATCATGGCATATATACATTTTTAAGTTTTAAATTTACCTATGACTTTATTATATTTCCTACTCTAGTTTTTCATTTATTTTTCCTTTAGCTTTCATCTTCTCATTTACTTTTTGATATTATTGTCTTTCAATAATTTAAACACCTTTTCAAAAGATTACCTATCCATCAAATAAGATCTAGAAATTTTATCTAACAGCATGCATTTGAAACACACCAAACTCCTTTTTTTTTCACACTTTAAAAACTTTATTTATATAAAAAACTCATTTGTTTTTAAAAGCATTAACAAGACAGAAAGAAAAGAGAAAAGGTATGAAGCAGAACACAGGCCCCTTAGCAGTGTTCGGTGGGAAGGTGGGATTTTTGGTTCTCTGGAATTGAATGTTTAGTGTTTTTATAAACGAAAGAGAAAAAAAAAAGTTAAAGGTCCCCAAAAGCCCATGGCTGTTCTATTACCCACACCCTACGGAGAAAAAAGAGCACCAGGAAAAGAGCAGAAGAGGACAAAAGAACTCAAGAGTGGAGCCAGGTCTGGATGGGGCAATTTCCCCTGTGCAGGAAATACACCAAACTCTTTAGAGCAATCCCTGGTGGTCTCGACACATCAGAATTTAATATTTTGCTCTAGAGGAACTTGGTTTTCTGCTATATATTGGTAATCTCAAACTTTAATATGTGTGAGAATCACTTGGGCTGCTGATGGAGTCGGTAGGTCAGAATGAGGCCCAGGAATCTGTATGTCAGGCCCCCACGTGAATAGATTCTGATGCAGGTGGTTCACAGACAAGCCCTGAGAAGCAGTACTGATGTCTGTGTCTTAGTATCCTGCAGATATAACAGGGTGAAATAACCCCACACACTACTCTAGACTAATCATTCCTTCATAAATAAAAAATACCTGAAATGGTGGTATAAATGTAAATTCCCAACCCCTGGACAATTATTTCAGGAAGGTCAATCCCCCTTTAACTATCTACCTTTAACTTTTCTTAGGGCTTCTTTCTACTGAAGCACTAAGTGCATCAACTCCACTCAAAGGCTATGTGGGGTACAATAACATTATTTAAAGAAAGACTTGCATGTGAACCTTGAAACAGGCATCACATTTCCTCATGTCTTTACAACCTAATGCCAGGAAGGACATTCAAAATGTGTATCAACCAGCACAGTAGGGCCCACCTATCTGAATGGCCTCTGGCTGCAGCATTATAGCAGGGAACTAGAGCCCCTTGCCAAGCCATGAGTTATCTTTTTTTTTTTTTTTTTTTGGAGTTATCCTTTTAAATTGCTGGATTGGGAGAGGTCCAGGAGTCTGCTGGGGAAGCAACCAGGGTGACCAAGGTGATAGAGGGCTTAGCGGGTGACTAGTTATCAACTGATAGAGAAGTATTTTAATACTTTAATTGCCAGTATGGCCATACTTGTACATAGCAACTGAAGAGCAGGCCTGCCTAAGACATGCTATAAATGCTCTTCACATTTTAACTGAAATGGGGAATGGGCAGTGGGCCACCACAGCCAACCCCTCAGGCACCATACCAACCCTGGCTGAGGCAGGCCACTGGAGCGAAGCCTTCAGGAGCCCTGGGGAGGAGCTCCCCTTCCTGCCAGCAAGTCCTCTCTGGGTAAAGACAGTTGATTTTTCTCACCTGGTACACATCTAGTATATGGTAGGTGCTCGTTGTTGCAACAATGAATAAATTGGCCTGCAGTCCCTGAACTGCTCATTAGTGTTCTTAAGTTAGGCCAAACCTGGGGCTGGACCTCTGCCACTTTCCTCCAGCTTCTGCCCGTGTATTGTCATACCTGTACCTTATCCTGTCCTGTCCCTCCCTTGACCAAAATGTGAAAATTGATCTGTAACCTTTTCCTTTGAGCAGATTTTGTAATCCAGTTACTGAACTAACAATGAATACTAGGGTCTCCACCTGAAAATTTGTAAGTTACCTAGAGTCATGTACCTGAACAGGCTACAGGTTAGTATCCTTCATCTGTGACATCCGGCCCTGCATTAAATTCTTGAGGGACAGCTCAGATGTCCCTCTTGGCAGCACAGTAAGTGCAAACTTTAGAAAAAAGGAAGAAATCACAGAAGGAGAACAGCCTGCTTCACTTGTTCAACTATTTGAGCACCTACCAAGTCAGGGAATTATGCTGGGCACCAGGGCTAGTCCAGTGATGAGACAGACACCCCTGCTGAAAGCTGCAGTCATGTGGGGGAGTCAGACATTCAACAACTAACCACACAATCATTTATTTAATTACAGTGAAGACTGCTATGAAAAAGATCAGGGTGTCATGGACAGTGTGTAGGTGGCAAGGCAAGGCTGGTCAGGCAAAGCTTCCCTTGGGAAGTAAGCTATGGGTTCTTCTTCACCCATTCATCACTGCTCTAGAGAGCTCAGCATCACTTCTGAGAACCTCCCAGGGATCCCAGCTAATGGCCATGAAACACCAACCTAGATTTTCTTATTATTTTTTTCTCATTCCCTTGCCAACTTTTTTTTTCTTTTTACTAATATAATTACTTTTAAAAGACAACAAGCCACTATAAAAACCTGTAAATCTTTTTGATGTTCCTCTTTCAAAATCTGAATTTCAATTTTGTGTCTGTCATTTGCTTCTTCAAGTGCTTTCTCCACTGCTTGTTTTTGACGTTCATTAGCCTTTGAAAGAAAGAGTCCATTTATCTATTAATGTAGCAGAATAAGCACAGGGCAACTTGGCTTATTCGGGATGTTAGTAAATCAGGTTTTCAAATTTACTGAAAATTAGCAACCACCATGGAGTCCCTAATTTCTTGCCCCATTCCCATCTCAAGCCTCCCATATCAAACTGTCTGCCTTAGCCAGAGATGCTCTAACGCATCCCAATCCAGGGCTAGCCTTGCCGTTTCTGGAATCGCTAAAGGCAAGGCAGCTTTACTATATGTAGGCTGCTGGGTTGCCTTTTCTCTTTGGCACTTTATTTCTTGCTTGATTGACTCTCAAAGTAACATATGTGCATTGTGGAAAATCTGGAAAACACAGTGAAGTGAAAAGATGTACAAAGCTAGAAGGAGCCGAGTAAAGAGGCAGAGTACCATCCAGGTTCCCCGCATTAGGTCCTCAGAAAGAACTTCAACTCTATTTGAAATGAATACACAGAACACTAGACCAACTTACATTCAAATTGTAGACTATTTACAAAAGCATCACCTTGTATAATTGATGTATAATTGATGGTTCACAATCAGTTTGAATTTTACCACTAATAAAAATAGATGACTACAAAGATTTTGAGATAAATCAAAATCTGGGGTATACAGAACTGGAGTATTCATACAGAACTGGAGTATTATGTATGTTCAAAACATTTTCATAACAAGCTTTTGCTGGCATTAATACTGAACAATGCTAATACTATTTGCTATAATGTCTATTTTATAAAGAAACTGAGAAACATTTTTCTAAGCACAGTGGCTTGTTCTGCTCTCAAGGAGCTGTAATTCTCTTTAGGAAGTTATTGATGTCATTCTATGATTGGAAGAAGTGGGGCTACAGGATTGAGGCTTTGCTTCAGTTTGATGCCTTGGATCCCAATGTCAGCCCTGATATTTAAATTGCCCTTATAGCGCTCAGCAGTCGTATGGACAAGGTATTAAGGATTTTGGAGAGAGGGGAGGAAAAGGGGAGTAGGCCATAGAGAAGCATTTGAAGAAACAGGAGTGTTACATGCTCCACAAATGGATAGTCTATATATTAAATGTTAGGCCATAAGAAACAACTATCAACAAGGAGTCTTCTTAGTTATTTTTTTTTTCTTTTTAGTTCTGGTTTCAATCAAATGAAAATAAAGGGAGCAGGAGTCCTCCATACAGAGAGGGCAGCTGAGAAGGAAGGAAGCGCCTGATGATGCCAGCTTCTTACTAAGCATCTACTGTATGCCAGGCATATTATTTCACTGAACCCTCCCAACTATCCCACAGAATGGGTACTATTATTCCTCTTTTACAATGCAGAAACCAAGACTACAGAGGTTGTAGAACTTTCCCACAGTCCCACAGCTAGCCAGGATTCAGTCAGTTCTGACCACTACACTATACAGTTGTTTCAGACAAATCCAAAATGTGAAAGAATTGTAAAGATGGACTTTGGGTTGACATGTAACTTCTTTTACCTGAGCCCATACTTCAGCTTCTGCTTTTGCAATGCGTTCTCTGAGTATATCTTCTTGAAACTTCTCTTCTTTTTTCAGAATATTTGCCCCAATATCTGTGTATGTGAAGAGCAATGGTCACAAACCTCCACCGATTGCTTCCTGGCTTTCCTTTCCACCATTATGTAGTTATTTATGAGGGCTACTTAGGAGATACATCCTTTTAGGAGATGTCAGTATATATATTTCAAAGATACCCATTGAAAGAGTAAGTTTTTCTCTAATTAGGAGGGAATTCACAGCACTGTCAGGCCTGGATAGAGTTGGTCATTCCTCTCATCACAACCAGTCCACAACCAGCAGACAACTGGGGAGGTGAAATAAATGCCCTGAAGAAAGGGACACATTTTGTTCACTCAAAGTAGAATGATGAGTGAATATTCAAGAGGTCTTAGCACATTATACAGCTCTCTCTCTCTCCCCCTGTTCCTATTTGGGTGCTAGTGCTAGCATCAGGAGAGGCGAAGTGGAATGCCTTCAACACATTACATGCCTTTCTTTAGTCTGTGGTTCTTTGTGGGTTTAACTGCTTCAGTATGGAGTGAGCTAAGGGGTAGAAGTTTACTATTTTTCAGCCAATGATCTAATTTGATTTCCAGATAATAACGTTCCCATAATAATATCCTCTCTACCCAGACAAGGTAATAAAAGTCTAGAGGAGGTTAGAGGACCACGCAATATCAGATAGCCAGGTCTTTCTCCACTGGTATTTCTTTCTTTTTCTTTTCTTTTCTTTTTTTTTTTTTGAGAGGGAGTCTTGCTTTGTAGCCCAGGCTGCAGTGCAGTGTCGCAATCTCAGCTCACTGCAACCTCCGCCTCCCGATTCAAGTGATTCTCTTGCCTCAGCCTCCTGAGTAGCTGGGATTACAGGCGCCCACCACCATGCCTGACTAATTTTTGTATTTTTAGTAGAAACGGGCTTTCACCATGTTGGTCAGGCTGGTCTCAAACTCCTGACCTCAAGTGATCTGCCCACCTCGGCCTCCCAAAGTGCTAGGATTAGAGGCGTGAGTCACCGTGCCTGCCCTTCCTCTGGGATTTCTATGCTGAAGATAATAGATTCTTAGAGCTATCTTGATCCACATTCCTCCTTTCCCAGCGGCTGGAGTAAGTCTAGCTGCAGCAGTAAACCATTAAGCCAACTCACTAAAAGGGTAAGCATGGACAGACTGAAAGCCTTGATGCCAGATTTCCCTTGGGTTTCTCTGTTAAAAGAGTCAAGAAATTCCATTTTATGCAATCTATTCTGAGTTAATGTTTCTGTCACTAGCAATTAAAAGTATATGTTTGATGGCAGAGAGTCTCCTACTAGTTCATCAGTGAATCTTAAAAACACAGGGCAGCATATATTACAGTAGAGATGGACACATACTGCAAAAGCCCAACATTGTATAGAAATAATTAGAAAAGATTTTCTAGGACAAAATGTGACTAAGCATGGACCATCAATGTATTGAACTTCATAAAAATATGATACAGGCGTAGGCTACCGCTATCCTCTTTCATGTTTAAATCCCACTGGTTTTATTAGTTGTTTTCAACCCTGATTGTACAACAGGACTCCTGCAAAGCTTTTAGTGCACGTACTGTAAAAGGAAAAAACTATTAATAAACAACTTGGATGAATCTCAAGGGCATTATGCTGAGCAAAGAAAGCCAATCTCAATGGGTTATATAATGTATGATTCTTTAGATAGCATACTCAGTGATAAAATTATAGTGATAGAAAACAGATTAGTGGTTGTCAGGGGTTCAAGTTTGGGGAGAAGAGAATGACAGCTAAGGGGTAACACGAGGGAGTTCCTTTGTGGTGATGGAACAGCTCCATGTTGTGATTGTGGTGACGGTTACATTAACATACACAAGTGATAAATTTCATAAAACTATATGCCTGGGGGAAAAAAGTATACATAAGGTCTGTACCTGAGTTAACAGTATTGTTTCAATGCCAATGTTCCGGCTTTGACAAAGTGCCAGGATTACATAAGATATCAATGGAAGCTGGATGAAGAGTACAAGGGAACTCTGATATATTTTGCAACTTGTGAGTCTTAAACTATCTTGAAATAAAAAAGGTTATTTAAACATGAAGGAAAAAATACACATGCTTAATCCTGACTGTAGAGGTCCTAATTTAGTGGCTCTGTGTTAGATTAGTATTAAATCCAGTGGGTCTGTGTTTGGATATCTGTATTAATGTATTTTTCAAAGTTCTATATAGTGCACTGCCAGGATTGAGAACTACTGTCCTATGAAATACTAGCTCTTCTATGGACATTTCAACATGCTTTTGAACTTACTTATAAAGAACAGAGAATTTCAACTTTTTTTCTTTTTAACTTAAAACAGTTCAGCGACAAATAAAGGTCACTGAATAGAAAAGATTAATTTCTAACAATAGATTTAACTTATCCACTTAAGGTTTGGGTTAGATATTCCATAAGGCACAAGGAAATCAATCATTAAGGTATATCTAAGAATGGAGATATACTGTCCTGGGTATGAAAAGTCACTTTAGAGATTATAATGAATCATTCATACTAAGCATTTACTAAATGCTAAAAAACAATTTTGGTATTGATGTTTTTAGAGGATGATTCCAATTTGATCTCCCCCTACATTTTAGTTTTTTTTTCCAAACACCTCTCCAGCTTCTTATATTTTCAAATATCAGAAGTGAAATGAAATCACCTCAGTTTACCATTTTAAAGGAAGAGAGGATCAGAGGAGTATTTTGAGAGTCCTTAGGAAAATACTTACAAGGCTCAAGGTCAGATTGAAAACTCTTATGAGAATAAAAGAGAGACGGAAACCTATAGCACAATTTGATTTGCTTATGTATTATACATATGTATGTATATACAGTAAAAGTCCTCATGTTATCTATATGTATCTACTTTTATGCCACTAGCTACTATTTAAAGGTTATAGTTTCTTTTACCCATTTATTAGGGTACTTTAAATTTTTTTTTTTTTTTTTTTTTTTTTTTTGAGGCAGAGTCTCGCTCTGTCACCCAGGCTGGAGTACAGTGGCGTGATCTCAGCTCACTGCAACCTCCACCTCCTGGGTTCAAGCTATTCTCTCACCTCAGCCTCCCGAGTAGCTGGGATTACAGGCACATGCCACCATGCCTGCCTAAATTCTTTTAGTAGAGACGGGGTTTCGCCATGTTGGCCAGGCTGGTCTTGAACTCTTGGCCTCAAGCGATATGCCCACTTTGGCCACCCAAAGTGCTGGGATTACAGGTGTGAGCCACTGTGCCCATCCAATTAGGGTATTATTTAGAGATAATATTTCCTCTCCTACACATACTGAAAGGTGCCCAAGTATGGCCAAGGGCAAAATGAACTCACATTTACTATTATGTGCTAGGATTTATAATAGATACGAATACTTCATTAAAGTCTCATAACAATCTGTAAGATAGGTATTAGTATCTTTATTTCCACATAAGGAAACAGATTGAGAGACTAAATACCCTGCCCAATACACACAACTATAAGTGGAGAAGCTGTATTCCAACCCATATTCTTCTCAAACATCCCTGTACAGACAAGCAACTCTGAAGAGAAAAAAGCTGATAAAAGTCTGTGTACCAGAAAGAATGACACATAACGCTATGAAGTGTTACAACAAAGGAAAACAATAAAGTCACTTACCTAGTATGTCTTTGTGAGTGTAAAAGCGTGTCTTCAGTGGCTTGTATTCATGGATCCGTTTGAAGGTTTTTCCAAAAGGGGCTGGTGGGATTATTTTATTACAAACAGCACAGCAAACAAAGCTGTTGTAATCTGAATTTCTGATCATAGTTAAATTTCAGATGTCTTCTCCTATTTACAGTTAAAATAATCTTAGAATCAGAAAAAGTCGTTTCAAGAAAAGCTGACAGTTTAAGAAAGCTGGAAGAGGTTCAGGGTTTTAGGATGTTAGAGGCTGGTAAGGATTAAATGGTTCACATGATTAGGTAGTGGTTATGTGTCTAACTTAAAGAATGGTACTAAAAGCCCCTGCCATAGAAGGTATGGGCACCAGATTTGGGAAGATTTAAGCAGTTGCTCCTTCCCAAACTCTAGCATTAAGTTGTTAACTTACTTAGCAACTGTTGCTAGGTAAGACAAGCTTTGCTCATAAAAGCAACTTCAAATAATGACAAAAGGGAGCATGATACAGCCATTCATTTTCCTGATACTTTCTATATTAGTTTCCTATTGCTGCTGTCTTACTCTGTTTTCTGTTGCTTATAATAGAATGCCTGAAACTGGATAGCTTATAAAGAAAAGGAAATTATTTCTTACAGTTTATGGAGGCTGAGAAGTCCAAGGTGGAGGAGCTGCATCAGGTAAGAATCGTCTTGATGGTGGGAACTCACTGAAGAGTCCTCAGGTAGTACAGGGTATGACATGGCCAGGGGCTGAGCTCACATGCTAGCTCAGGCCTCTCTTCCTCTTCTTATAAAGCCACCAGTTCTCCTTCCATGATAATCCATTAATCCTTTAACCCATGAATGAATTCACTCACCTCTTAAAGGCCTCACTTCTCAATACTACCACATTGGGGATTAAAGTTCAACATGAGTTTTGCAGGGGACAAATATTCAAACCATAGCACCACTGTGACAAACTAACACGAACTTCATAGCTTAAATGTAACACAAATTTATCCCCTTGCATTTCTGGAGATCAGAAGTCTAAAATGAGTCTTAGGGGCTAAGATCAAGTTGTTAGAAGGGCTGGTTCCTTCTGGAGGCTTCAGAGGAGAATCTGTTTCCTTGCCTTTTCCAGCTTCTAAAGACCATCCATATTCCTTGGGGTCATGGCCTCGCATCACATAGCCTTTCCCCCCAGTGCTTCCATAGTGACATTGTCTCTTCCTCCAATCTTCTGCCCTGCTTTAAAGACTGTGGTGATTATATCAGCCTCATCTAGATAATCCAGGATAATCTCCCCATCTCAAAATCCTAAACTTACCCGTATCTGTAAAGTCCCTTTTGCCATATAAAGTAACATATTTATAGGTTCCAGAGATTAGGATCTGGACATTTTTGCAAGAAAGGAAAGCATTAGTCAGACTACCACACTTTGTTTTAAATTGGTTTTTAAAGAATTAATTTCTTTTAAGGCCAGCAATGGAGGTAGCTTAATTTCTTTAAGGTTTTTAATAAACGTGATTTTTGGTGCCATGGTAATAAAACGGGGAAATATCATGGTATCTTGAAGAAGAAATTACTTTCATTAAGTCAGCATTCAAAATTACTAAGCCTGGTTTTAACAATCACGTGGTTAACTAATTTGTTCTTCTAATTTTAGATAAACAGCCATAGAAATTCTGCCTATCACAAAAATCTGTGCAACTGATTACACCAAATAACTGAATTTTTAAAAATTGCCTGACAATGTCATATGCTGCAGCTACTTGGCAGGACTATTTTATAATAAGTGAATACCATCAGTGAAATTAATTTCAACAATAGGACTCCCATAAGGCCCTGAGCTAAGTGTAGCACAAGTTACTCTATAATTTCTATTGACACATACAGCCTGATAACTGGCTGAGGACCTTAAGTAACTATCAAATTGTGCCAGATCTGACTTCAAGAAAAGGGTTACCTGGGACTTGGAGAGGAATTAAAAACAAAGAGATGAATTAGTACTAAGAATGGGGATTACTGCATCCACACAGTTAATTATCTGGATTGGGAACTGAGGCTACTTGTGCCAATGACTTTCCTATCTGTTACTAGAAATTCTTGCCCAGATGAGAGGATAACTAACTGGCCTTGATTTGCCTGGGACTGTCCCTGTTTTAAACTGAAAGTCCTGAAGAACTTCCTTAGTGTCTGGCAAATTGGAAGAGTTGGGCCCCCATGGAAGATAAGGCTGTAAAACCAATAAGTAATTTCAGTGTTTGCCCTAGGAAATCCTTGAAAACAAATTTATCAACTGGACAGCTTGCTGATCTAGGCAAAGAGCTCTTCCATCAGAAGATCAGATTACTCCCCTGGGCAAAGAGCTCACTTAACATTTATTGAACAATAGCTTACTAATCAAGACTTGCTTCAAGATCTAATCTATTATGTCAGGTGTCTTGCCCATTCTCAACCAGATTCCTGCATTGAAAGACCCTTCTTTAATCACCTGAACTCAGACTTCAAAACACTTTAACATCTTCCCCTGACCATCCCCTTCTTAAATACAGCTAACTTTGTAAAAGTGGTATTTCCCCTTAGTGCAGTAGATTCAATAAGCTTAGTTTTGTTTGATCATCAGGTTGTTCTGATGGTCTTTTGAGGGAGCTGGCAGTTAACAGTCCTTTACATAATTCTGTTTTAAAGTACAGGAGTGTTTCTCTACTTAAGATCTAAACTTATTTTTAAGAGCTAATGTGGCTGCTTTATTATTATGTGGACATTTACACATAGGAGGTGGTATAGTATGGTGAAAAGATCCCTAGACTTTAGAGCAAGAAGATACAGGTTCTAGTCCTGAATCACCATGATCTTTGGTAAATCTCTTAGCCATTCTCAGCCTATTGTCTTAACCATAAACTGACACGACTGGATCAGGTGAAGTTCAACGTTCAGAATCTTCGGACTATTTGAAAGGTATTTTATTTTTGATGGTTATACCCTCATTCAAAAGAGAAAGGATGAAAACATCAACACATAGCCAGGCAGCCGTTGACATCAGCACACACAAAAACTGTCCTACAACTTGTAGCCATTCTGTAAAAAGTATCATAGTCAGGTACTTGTTCCTAAAATTCAGTATGATTCTTTCCTCACACTACTTTTCACAGCTTTGTGTTTGACTGACTCTAGTTACTTTGGCTGATTCACACAGATCTTACATGAGTTAAGTCTGCAACTTGTACAGTTTCTGTTGCCCTCCTGCACTGCAGTCTCTTGACAGTTCACACAACTAATATCTCCTCTGCCACCAAACATCAACTTATTCTGTTAAATAGTAAAAAATTCTAAAAGATGGCAATGTGTCATTAAATGCATAAGTTAAAAACAGAAGAACCCTAGTTTTTTGACAGCCAAAATACACAGGGAAACCAAAAACAAAAGACAGTCTTTAAAAGGGATTTTGTATCACTGAAGTGCATTTTAAACTATATAAAGTACATTATACAGAGAGGCACAGCAAATAAATATTTGGGGCTCAGTAGTAAAGATTTTATTTAGTTGCATGTAAATTCAATTAGCTAAGTTCTTTAATATCTACAAATCACACATAATTACATATTCATATACCTTACAAAACGACAATGAAGTATGATAAATTAAAAATAACATTATGATAAACTCTGCCTGTGCTGTTATTATTACTTGGTAATATTAATAGCAACTGAAGCAAAACTTCAGAGGTGAGATTTACTACTGAGGCCCAATTACAATGATTTGGAGAATTAGGTACATATCTAGAAATGAAACAGGTCCAGAACCCTTGTGATAAAGATTTGAATTCTATAAGGCAGAATCTGGCCAGACACAGGGGCCTAGCCTTGACCTCTGTCCTAGGCCCCTGGGCCAGGTGCCAGGACAACCAAGGCCATTCTGCTGCTCGGTGCTGACAGTGGGGCTCGGCTTTGTTTACACTCATTTTTACCCCCTTTTCTGTCCCCACTTCCATAAAAGACACTTCAAAATGCTGATGCTTCAGAGAATAAGAAACATTCTGAAAAGAAAAAAAACAAAAAGGCCTGCTGGCATATAAACTTCAAAAGAAAAAAAAAGCATATAAGGTAAACCTGGTACAATAAGGAGACCTTATCTATTTCTTATCTATTGAGTAGTTGTAGTTTTTAAATAACTATAAGAACACTTGGTCTTATGTTTACAACATTACTGTAACATTTACAAAAACTAAAATAGATAACATTTAGTTGTAGTCAAAATCATCATACCTCAGTAAAACATACTTTCTCTTTTAAAGAAAAACTCCAATTACTCTGGGATATTCTTATTTAATCTTTATTTTAGCAGCTGAGTGGAAGGATCTTTTCCATTAAAATAAAATTCTGCCCCAAAAATAGCTAAAATGGAAACTGAAATATATGAACCATTTGTGACACTATAAGAACTACTTGTCAGAGCCAACTCAGTTTCTCATATCTCATATTTTTAATATTGACTTCAGGCTTTAAATTTTCTATTTATCTTTCTTTAAAAATATAGGTTCTATGCCAGGGAGAACATGAACATTTCCTTTGCAAGTAGCAAAACACAACTAAACTTTCACGACAGCTGCACCAGCATAATTCATCTTAAAATATTTAAAACATCATGCAAATTTAACAGCATGGGTACTTTTATTATACAGAATTTAATAATTAACAAAGACAACTTCCATTCTCATGGCACTTTTATAAGAGGCAAGGAAAGAAAAATATTATGAAGCTCGCTCTGTGGAAAAAGAATGAGATAACGGCTGTGAAAGGGCAAAATTTACGACAGTTGTCTGGTTGCAACTGCTATCTTCTGTCTTCATTAGCATGTTCTAGAACAAGAAATATGATACTGTACACTCACAAGGTCTTTCAGTTGAAGATTTCAGAACGCTTAATAAACGTCCATCTGCGGTAACCAGCATTACTAATCCCATTTGGATGTTTTCCGCCTCATGTAACTGTGCCCCTCACTATCAATAGCTTCATAGAGGTCCTTTTTATTCTCTTGTGTTGCATGCAGATAACCAATATATGCCACGCAAAGTGAAAGAGTTACCAATCCGAAAGCCATTACAGGTTTGTTCTGTCAAAGAAAAAAAAAAGTATAAAGCTTTAGTAAGACTAACAATTTGAGGAGACCCAAATATCAGTTGCATTTTCCTCCTGACATGCCACATCTTTATTACAACACTAGCATTACCATGGCAATATTTCAACTATAATCATTTATTCAGTTCTTTATTCAATTAGCTAAACTACTGATTATCCAGAGATTATAGAAGACTCTTGCTTCTCCTCTCCAGTCTTTCTCCCATCTACACCCTGGACATCTCAGATCTCTACCCTCAGGAAGGTGACAGCTGGGAAAGGAGTGGGGCAGGAAAACTGGCCTGGTACCCAGAATTTTCAATGTTATCTGTGTGAAGTGGAGGAGCTGCTTAACTTCCTGGGTCCTGGGCCCAAGTCCCTCCGTTTGCAAACCTCAAATTAGTTCATTTTATTAGGAAGTGAGGATTCAAGTACACACGCTATTCTTCTTGCCCAAGTCATGAATAACTGGCAAAAAACCTTTTATATATTAGGCACAGAAACGATGATGATGTATACACTCTTCGCTGGGAACCTACTCCATAACCTCAAGAAATTTAGTGATTGGAACAGCTATTATGCTGTTAAGCTTGATTTACTCTTGGACAATCCAAGACCCTAAGAGGCAAAGTTATGTTTTCAGCTTCACACACACACACAGAAAAGCTGTGTTGTTGTTGTTGATGTTAAGAGACAGGATCTCACTCTGCCGCCCAGGCTGGAGTGCAGTGTGCAATCATAGCTCACTGCAGTCTCAAACTCCCGGGCTCAAGTGATTTTCCTGCCTCAGCCTCCCAAGTAGCTGGGACTACAGGTGTGCACCACCATGCCTGGCTAATTTTTTTGTATTTTTAATAAATACGGGGTTTCACCATATTGGCCAGCTAGTTTCAAATTCCTGACTTCAAGTGATCTGCCCACCTCAGCCTCCCAAAGTGCTGGGATTAACAGGCGTAAGCCACTGTGGCCAGCCTAATTTTAAATTTTTTTGTAGAGATAGAGTCTCGGTATGTTGAACTCCTGGACTCAAGAGATCCCTCTACCTCAGCCTCCCAAAGTATTGGGATTGCAGACATTAGTCATGATGTCCAACCCCCACACCCCCCCCCAAAAAAAAGCTTTTAAATACAGGAAAGATGTTCACAACTCCAGAAAAGCATTTTTGTTATTCCTGAAACTGTACCTTAGACCATTTTCTTTGCACGTTCACACTCAACGAATTGGCCTTTCTTAGGTCAATGTAAATGCACAGTAGTGATACAAGTAATAGTTTCTGCTTCTATCACCATACCTGCTATACCACTACTGAGAAATAAAAGAAACTCTTTAACTGAGGAATGTGAGCCCCCTTTAAATTATCAGGTCCAGAGAGGCACTGGAATGAGCTAGTAGTCACGTCTTGAGCTAAATAATAATTTTGAAGCCCTTGCTATGTGGGCTCTGGACTGACACCACCAATAGCTATAAATTAACCTTACAATGCCATCCACCAGACATTATAACTCCTACTCTGTAATTCAACAATGTATAGCCAATTACTAATCAATGTCATTTCTGCAAACCAATGAAAATTACTGAAAAGCAACTTTTGTACTTGCCCCCTCTCCTGATTCACTTTTTTCCTGAAAAATTCCACCCTCTCCTTTGTTCTCCAGAGTGCTTCGCAAGGTTACTGTGAAGTGTTTCCCAGGTTGCAGTCCTCAACCTTGGCCCAAATAAACTCCCTACATATATTAATTTGCCTCAGTTTATTCCTTTAGGTGACATTTCTATTTCAAAATAAGGGTCAAACTTTTTCACTTAGATGAACACCTAAGAAAGGACACGGACTCAGAGCAGTTTAAATTTATAATTCTTGAAATGCTTTAAGCAATTAAAAGAACACATTACTTCAAAGCTTTTAAAATATTTTACCTTGGGCCGGGTGCAGTGGCTCACGCCTGTAATCCCAGCACTTTGGGAGGCCGAGTCGGGCGGATCACGAGGTCAGGAGATTGAGACCACCCTGGCTAACACGGTGAAACCCGCTCTACTGAAAATACAAAAATTAGCCGGGCGCGGTGGCGGGCGCCTGTAGTCCCAGCTACTCGGGAGGCTGAGGCAGGAGAATGGCGTGAACCTGGGAGGCGGAGCTTGCAGTGAGTGGAGATCGCACCACTGCACTCCAGCCTGGGCGACAGAGCGAGACTCGGTTTCAAAAAAAAAAAAAATTTTTACCTTGATTTAATGATCTGATTAAGTTGACCTATTTAACAGTTTACACTGGTAACTGTGTTACTAAAATTCTAATCAGATTCAACACACTTAAATATTTATCATATTTTATTTTAACTTGATTTTACATTTATTTTAAAATAGAATCTACATTTATTTAAAAATAAACTCAGCCAGGCGTGGGCTCATGCCTGTAATCCCAACAATTTGGGAGGCTGAGGTGGGAGAATCGCTTAAGGCCAGGAGTTCAAAACCAGCTTGGGCAATATACTGAAACACCATCTCTACAAAAAATTTTAAAAAGGAGCCAGGCATGAAGGTGTGCACCTGTAGTCCCAGCCACCCAGGAGGCTGAGGTGCGAGGATCCCTTGAGCCCAGGGGTTTGAAGCTGCAGTGAGCTATGATTGTACCACTGCACTACAGCCTGGGTGACAGAACCTCTAATGAATAAATGAATTTCATCAAATCAAATGTTTTGGAATTTTTCACAAAGTATCTGTAATATTGCTTAGATAAAAATATTACCTACAGGCTAGAATTGCAGTATGTAAGAATGGTCAGATTTTCATTTTGGTTTCCTTGCTTAAATGGAAGGTCTTATTTACCTAATAGTACTTGATCAAACAACAAAAGTTGTCTTCAAATTAATGCAACGATTAAAATAGTACTTTAGATAGTTTGAGAAGCCAATCCATTAAAGTGCAACCATTTTCCATTATAACTCTCAAATGCCCTTAAAATATTTTTATATGTGTATTTATATGTGAAACAGCATTTACAATCGTCCTTCCACCTGCTTTTATTCACAGGGAGGTCTTGTCAACATAAAATTTCCATGATAAAATCAATTACAAGAAAATCAGAACTTCCTGACAGTCTTGTTAGATTAAAAATAAAGTCTTATCCTGGATATATTTCTTACAGGTTTAATGAAGAGCTCTGGATTCACAGCACGAAATAAGGTTGTTGTGCGCACCCGTCTGAGCCCCGGGCTTTGAAAGTCTTTCTCTTTGGGTGGTTCCTTTTTGAATGCTGGAGGCTCAGGTGCTGAAGACATCTTCATCAATGATGAGTTATTATCTAAAAACAAAATAATATATTTTTTCCCTTCATAATTGTGCTTCTCTGATAAATTTCTTTAAAAAGTCATTCTTAAATTCTTTCTTTGAATTCCAACCCAGATACATACCAAAGGTGATTGTCAGTTATCTTATTACTTTGTATTATGCACTTTGTAAATGGTGTTTTAAGTTTAATTTGTTAATTTCATTCATTATTTTAATTTTCACCTCAAAATAAAAGCTGTGGGCAAAGGTTGTTTTCCTACTTTTACAGAAGACGGGAGAATTGTTTGTTGGTCTGAGTCACGTTGTATCACATGAAACCAGGACTGAGAGTAGGTGAGGCCAGTAGGTTATCTGTTCCTTTCTTTATTTCCTTGTTTTCACTCCTCCTCACCTTTCAACAGCCCCTGCAGAACCCTAACCTGAGGGAAGGATCAGCATTCCTTTGCTCATTATCTTCTCCTACAGATTCACTCCTGGCCGGTTTCCTCCACTGCTCCTCTGTCTTCCTCCACGACCACCCACGAACTCATTTTCCCAAGCAGTAAGGATAAGGAGCTGTTTGTACTCACTCCTCCTTTGCCAATTAGCAACTTTCTGGGTAGGACATGCCCTGCTATCTCCTTAATCTTAATATCCTTTTTTATCTTAGCTACTCTAAATCTATCCTATTAAATCCAAGTGTGTCTTTTGTCTTCTTGTTTTCCTAGCTGAAATGTCAGCATTTTGGGAATATTTTTCTCTTCTAGGTATTATTAGGCAAAAGCTTAGTTTATCATCTCTGCCATCTAATGCTGGGATGGGAGGTGAGAGTTGAAAGAGGGGAGGTAGAGAAAGAAAGCTTCCAAAGATAGACATAAATGACAATATAGTAAAATTATTTGGGGGAAATGCTGCAATCACTGTACAGTAAATGTTATTGGGGCTTTGTTTGTACAATTTTTTTTTTTTTTTGAGACAGAGTCTTACTTGATTGCCTAGACTGGAATGCATGTGCAGTGGTGTGATCATAGCTTACTGCAGTCTGCAGCCTCAAACACCTGGGCTCAAGTGATCCTCCCACCTCAGCCTCCCAGGTAGCTAGGACTACAGGCAGGCACCACCACACCTGGCTTTTTTTTTTTTTTGGTAGGTCTCACTATGTTGCCCAGGCTGGTCTCAAACTCCTGGCCACAAAGCAATCCTGCTTCTGCCTCCCAAAGTGCTGGGATCACATGCATGAGCCACCACACCTGGCCAGTATAAGTATTCATTAAGCTTACTATTTTATAGACGTTATAAAATCAATATTTTCACAACTTCATAGTTAAGGAGAAAACTAGGAACTTGGCTTTTCAAAATACATTGTGTTGCAGTAGACACTGAATGTTCATCTATACCACTTGATCAGGTACGCACCTCAAGAGGAACATCTGCTTGAAGAGAAAGGAATGTTCTAAGCACTTTCTACACTTGCAAAGGCTTCAGAAATGTTCACTCTTGCCGGTTCAGTCACTTATTCCTCATGCACGTCATGATTATCATTGTTGCCTTCTTCATCATTATCACCGACTTTCTGGTTCAATTTTTACATCAGTTAGCACTCCTGTAGCAACTTCAGGATTTGGTAACTTGGGAAATAAACTGCTATCTGTAGCCACACAGTCTTCAAAATCAAACTGGTTTGAGACATCAATGACAGTCGTAGTTGAGTGCTAGATTGGTTCAAACACCACATTTGGTTGCAGCCTCCTTACAGGAGGACCTCAGGGGATCCCACAGGAATCATGCCTGTGTTTTGCTAACATTTCATGATTACAGATAACTTTATAGACCACCAAGTCTCTGCAATCATGTCAATGGCTTATTCATGTTGCTTTTCTCCATTTTCTCTTCATTCTCTATATTTAGAAACTGCTTTCAGAAGTGAGCTTTCTCTGTGCCAATTACACCCTCATCCAATGGCTGCAGAATGGCTGTGTAGTTCAATGGGAAAAGCTCAACTCCTACATGATCCAAGTGTGGGAGTATGTTGTGGGCAGAGCAATTGTCTATCAGCAAGAGGATACTGTGGATTGCTCCTTGCATTCCCTTGTCAATCTTTATCAGTCATTCAGTAACACATTTCTCATTATTCAGGCATGTGTATTGGCTTGGTAATCACGGGGGGAACATTTCTGAAGTACTGATAGTTAGCTGACTTGCCAAAGACAATTGTTCCAGAATGCATTACAGTAGAATACACCAATCATCAATCTGTTTATTTCCTTTGCAAAGTCTACCTTTGGCATGAAGCATATGATAAGGTAACAAGAACATCTGTTTCATCAGCATTTAAAACACCATTCAGGCTGGGCGAGGTGGCTCACGCCTTAATCCCACTATTTTGGGAGGAAGAGGTAGAAGTACTGCTTGAACCCAGGAGTCTGAGACCAGCCTGGGCAACATAGCTAGACCCTGTATCAAAAACAAACAAACAAGCCATTGAAGCTGTAACCAGCAATTTTTGTTTTTGTTTTTAAGTTTCTCCTGCATGTAAGTTAATAATTTTCTCTACCAAAACAGTGTTTTCTTCACTACAGGCAACTTGTGAAACAATTCCAGAATATGCCCGAAGTTTGTTGAGGCAGCCCCCACTTGCTTGAAACTCACCATGGCTGACAAGCTCTGGATGTTTGTCCCTTCTAAATCTCAAGCTGAACTGTAATCCCCAGTGTTGAAGGTGGAGACTGGCGGGAGGCATTTGGATCATGGGGGCAGATCCCTCATGAATGTTTTGGTGCCATCCTTGTGGTAATGAGCAAGTTCTTACTCTATGAGTTCACGTGAGATCTGGTTATTTAAGAGTGTGACACTTCTTCCCCCTCCCTCTTGCTTCCTGTCTCACCATGTGACATGCCTGCTCCCACTTAATCTTCCATCACAACTGAAAGCTTCCTGAAGCCCTCACCAGGGGCAGATGCTGGCACCATGCTTCCTGTACAGTCTGCTGAACTGTGAGCCAATTAAACCTCTTTTCTTTATAAATTACACAGCATCAGGAATTTCTTTATAGTGATGCAAGAAGAGACTAACGCAACGCCCAAGGTTGACAAAAATCCAAAGCTTTCTATAGCACAGTTACATGCCCATTTCTTGCATGAACCCGATACCATGCAGAAACAGTGATAAAAGGGGCCTCATATTCACTTCTGCTTTAGTCCCAGAATCCCTTTTTAAATTTTCTCTTCAATCTTGGCTCAATCTTTCAAAAATGTGAACAATGTTGGGGTCGTGGTGTTAAATTCCTTTGCTATTTCTCCTTTATTGTGGCAGCAATCTACTGCTTCCATTACCGTCATTTTTTTCTTCTAATGAGAACTGCTGGTGTTTCATTTTTCTTCTCTTAGCCATGATGGTGTTTATAAAGGTATTTAGAATTTAAGTAACAAATGTTGGCCACCAGGTGCCTATACCAGGTGTCAGTGATGTTTCTCCCTGTGCTAAAAACTTGTTTGACTATAAACGTGGGTACTATAGTTTGGATATTTGTCTCCCAAACCTCACGTGGAAATCTGATCTCCAGTGTCAGAGGTGAGGCCTAGTGGGAGGTGTTTGGGTCATGGGGGTGGATCCCTCATGAATAGATTAATACCCTCCCTGGGGGAGGGTGGGGAGCAAGTGAGTTCTCACTTTATTAGTCCCCTGGAGAGCTGGTTGTTAAAAACAGCCTAGCACCTCCCCTCTCTTTCTTGCTTCCTCTCTTACCATGTGATCTCTGCACATGCCAGATCACCATCACCTTCCACCATGGGTGGAGGCAACCTGAGCCCCTCACCAGAAATAGATGCTGACACCATGCTTCCTGTACAGCCTGCAGAACCATGAACCAAATAAACTTCTTTTCTTCATAAATTGCCCAGCCTCAGTATTCCTTTATAGGAACACAAATGGACTAAAATAGGGAAAGAAAATGCAAAATGAAGCAGTCATTAAAGTGGAAGGAATATTATAGTCTGTCAACAGACAAACCTATAAGAAACATTAAGCAGAAAATAGTTAACCCATGGCCATGTTATTAGAACTGAATCTCAGCCTCAGAGTGTGCCACTACATGAAACTGAGGCATTAGATAAAAATACTATAAAGGCCTGAAAAAGCAAATTCACAAAGGTAAAAGTCATTCTAACCAGAAACTGACATAAACAGCATTTTTCCATTTATTATTGGAAAACAGCTGCCTGTATTTAAAACAAAGATAGCCTGTGGAAAACAGATTAAAGTTGTTCATTGGGAAGAAAAGGTAATGGAAAAGATGGGTATAGAAGTTCATATTGCAGAGCACAGAAGGGTCCTCAGAGCATAGTTTATTTACATATACTTTGTGTGGATGATAATGTGCCAGGAATTGAGGATGATGAACTACTCCATACCTGATGCCCAAAATTAAATAAAATTGTTATATATTAATTATATGTAATATATTAACATAATAAATTATATATTAAACAATGATTTATTATAATATACAATTTACATCATATATTATTATTACTCTACTCCTGGGATATATAAAATTATACACTGTATATAATTTTGGACTTCAGGGCCGGGCGCGGTGGCTCAAGCCTGTAATCCCAGCACTTTGGGAGGCCGAGACGGGCGGATCACGAGGTCAGGAGATCGAGACCATCCTGGCTAACACAGTGAAACCCCGTCTCTACTAAAAAATACAAAAAACTAGCCGGGCAAGGTGGCGGGCGCCTGTAGTCCCAGCTACTCGGGAGGCTGAGGCAGGAGAATGGCGTGAACCCGGGAGGCGGAGCTTGCAGTGAGCTGAGATCCGGCCACTGCACTCCAGCCTGGGCGACAGAGCGAGACTCCGTCTCAAAAAAAAAAAAAAAAAAAAAAAAAAAATTTTGGACTTCAGGTGTGGAGTGAGTTCATCATCCCCTCAGGGAGGGCATTAATCTATCTACAAGGGATCTGCTGTCATTTACATATATATATATGTCATTTACATATATATATGGGGGAGAGGAGAGGGGGAGAAAGAGAAAGAGAGACTAGTTACAGCTAACAAAAATGTCACTATTTTAAAATTAAACGGATGCAGTGATGCTCAGTGTTACGAAATTCAACCTATATGAAATATGTCTGTAAAAAACTATATAGTGTTCTAACACTAATTGTGATGACTTAATTTTAGTTGTAAGATTGCTTGATCTCCTTTTTTCCTTAGCAGAACCTATATTTCCTTTACAATGAATCAATAAAATAACCAGGGTAGTATTGGTTATATTGCAAGTCCCAGACACCAAATTTACCTTAATAATTCACTGTTTATGTTAAACTCTTTGCTAGAAATGACAAAGAATATTTTGACTGGAAACTCACATGTATATTTTAAAAGATTTAATATACCCCAATTTCCACTGTTACTGACACTTTCTGGAAAGTATGAGAGTAACATTTTCTATTATTTATCATTCTTTTATTAGAAGTGGGATAAAACAGCTCAGTTTTATTGCTGCTTCTCCTTTATAAGCCACAGTCACTGATGATACAACAGTTCTCCCAAAATTGCATGAACTTATTCACACCATCTATCAAACTAAGACTTTTTAACAATCATCTATACTTTGTTAAAAAAAAATTCAGATTACTGAGACCAGAAAGGGTCTCAGCAGCCAATAATTTGTTATATGTAACTATTTTAACAACAACAACAACAACAACAACCTTTTCTACATAGGAGAAAATTCTTCTGTATTTGTTCACATGCCGGCCCACAGAGCTGTACAAGTATGACTGAAGCATAAATTCAAGACGTGCCAGTTGAATAAATAAAACAGGTAGAATGCAAAACCTTAAGTCATTTCTTCACAGATGTGTAAATTGTTTTGGGGAAAACAAATCTGTATTTTAACAAGTAAACTTTTAATCCTGAAGTTTAAGTTGACTAGCTATTTTCAAGTACAAAACTAATACAAGTTCCAATTTTAAAAGGTCAAAGCATGGCAATAACTTATTCTGACATTACCACTCAGGTGAACTGCACCTAAGACAAAACCAGTTAATGTCTAGCACACTTTCATCAGAACTAGTCTTCCCACTAGTTTCTTCACCTTCTTCCCTTACTCTTTGTTTCCATTACAGCTGTCACTCACTTACTTACAGATGATATTGACCAATCTCTAGTTATTATCACTTTGAAGATCTATTTATTTTAAGCTGGATTTAAAAACCTCATTTACTGTGTTAAAACAGTAATCACATAAAACATACAGATTAGTAGGGATGCTGGGAACCTGGCATTACACTGCTCTTGGCTAAGT
Organism: Macaca mulatta; assembly: GCF_049350105.2. NCBI lineage: Eukaryota > Metazoa > Chordata > Mammalia > Primates > Cercopithecidae > Macaca > Macaca mulatta. The sequence continues at coordinate 98,586,415 of NC_133409.1, forward strand.
AATTTTGGGATTAATTTGTGTGAGGCCCTACCTGCAAAATAATTAAGCAGGCACCCCTGGCTGTGTAATCTGCCCCACTCTTATTTCTTCTTCATTTTTCCATCACCCACTTCTTGTTCCCTTTTCTATGCATGATTAAGAAACTGCTATTTATCTTTTCTTAAAAAAAAAAAAAAAAAAAAAAAAGGAGAGTAGAACATTTCACAGCTGCCTGTAAAAAAGGTCTAAACTAAGCTGTATTTACTTCATTTGTTTCTCCCCGGTAACGTGTTCTTTACCTTTTTCTCCTGTCCATCCTCCTGTGATGGAAGCGTGCAATGGAAAAAGAAGCAAAGATAAAGGACTGCCTATTTACCCAACTCCATGAGAGTCATTTACATCTCAAAGCATAAGAATAGTAAGCCCCTGAAATTAGTAACACACAATGTGAGAGGTTGTACAGATGGTCCTATGCCGAGAGTCAGGACTAGTCATTTTTGAATGATTTTCCCTCCTTCAGTAAAAGTCTTGCTCAGGGAGTTATTCCAGAATACATGACTACCTATTAATATATTGTACATGCAAATTAGACCAAGCTATAAAGAATATAAGAATTACTTCAAGGGAAACAATCTTCAAATATATATTTTAGAAATAAGCACCTCAATAGAAGACAAAATAAAATGACCAGAATCATAAAATGTTAACAAGCAGGAACCTTATTAATAATGAAAGCCTTTCCTTTAAAAGACAGAGAATTATAAAATGGGCAAAATATTTTAATGAAAGTATAATACACTTCTTAATAGTTTCACATGCCACATTATCTTAATACTTAAGAAACTAACTTGAAGTTTGGGGCAGAAAACCTTAAAAATAATTTAAATTAGTTTAAACAAGTTTGGGATAGAATCAGAGGACTTCATGGCTTGAGGGAATTAGCATAACCTCAAATTCTCACTTCGCTACTTATAACCTGTGTGTCTTTAGGTGCCAACTCTGATTTTCAGTTTCCATCTTTATAAAAGGGTACTACTATCTATTGCATAGATAGGTACTAAATGTGTGTATTAAATAAGACGAATACATTTTAAAGGATGCAGATGTTCAATGAATGGTAGCTACTGTCGTACTCACCACTTTGTCTAACTCCCCCTTCTACATCCCCTTCTGAGAAACCCAGACCCAGGGAGATGTCTTTACCAGGAGGGTGCGATCACCTAGGTCTCCCAATCTCCAGCCCACCAATATTTCACCACCTCACCCCATCTTACTTTTAAATTGATAAAAGGCCTTTGCATATCTATTACAATATTTAAGAAACAAAATTATAATCACTTGTTTTAAAAACTGATTATATATATGTTGTTTTTAAGGTAAAATATACTTTTTAAAAAAGTATCTTTCCCACCGGGTGGGGTGGCTCACGCTTGTAATCCCAGCACTTTGGGAGGCTGAGGCGGGTGGATTGCTTGAGGTCAGGAGTTGGAAACCAGCGTGGCCAACATGATGAAACCTTGTCTCTACTAAAAATACAAAAAGTAGCCGGGTGTGGTGGCGCACATCTGTAATTCCAGGTCCTCGGGAGGCTGAGGCACGAGAATCGCTTGAACCCAGGAGGTGAAGGTTGCGGTGAGCTCAGATCGCACCACTGCACTCCAGCCTGGGCGACAGAGTGAAACTCTGTCTTAAACAAAACAAAACAAGACAAAACAAAACAAAGCACCTTTCCATCTCTTGGATGTACTACGGTCCCTGAAAAAAGGAGAAAGGCTTTGCTGGCGACAGCCTGAGGACTGACAATCTGAGTCTTATCTGGCTTCCCCCAATGTCATGGACTACAGTTCGCTGCCGAAGGCTTACTCAAAGACGCATTGGAAGCCTCCAGAAGAAACTTCATTCAGTTAAGTTCTACACATTGTGTGGCAGGGCTGAACAAGTACGCGTGTCCGCACAATGACAAAAGAAAAGGGGCATCTCCTGAAAACACCACCATGCTCCCCTAACTATGAGTCTGGTGAGCCAGGACACTAAGAAACTGGAGGAAACCAGAGAGTTCTAGGGGTGGGGGAGTCCATGGATGAAGTACCGAACAGACTGGCGCCCGCAAGGTGAGTCCGGGAAATGGGCTCTGTGGGGCCAGAAAGCTCCACCGACTTGGGGTGCGGGTACAGGGCGTCCACCGAGAGGCAAAGATTTGGGCTGCCCGAGAGGACGCTCCCTCCCTGGGGGGCCCGCAGGGCAGCCAGGAAGGGCAGAGACGGGAGCGTGATGGTGCGGCCGCCCGGTCCCCTCCAGGCCGGCGCCCAACCACTCAGCACCGTAGCCGCCGCCGCCGCTTACCTTTTGCGGGGTCACGTCCTCTCAGCGCCCGAGACGCCCCGCCCCACCTCACCGCCCCACCTGCGAGAGAGAGCGGTAGAGCGCGCCCGGCCTGGCGCCACAGCGTCTCCTATCTTCCGGAGGTTGCAGCGCGGGGCTGCAGGAATCCATCCAGCGCTCGTCGTTCCGGTTCTGAGGACCTCGCGCCCGTCCTTGAGGTCTGCGGGCTAGAGTTTGCAAGGGACGTTTTTGCTTTCTTCCCTTTTTGACCTTTAGTTTTCCACCTCCCAACTTCAAATTACCTTCCAGTTCCGTGTGTATGTTTGTATAAATAAAAGGAGACATCTCCTAGAAGTATGTTTATTTCATGAAAGTGGAAAAGCATTCTGATTTGGGAAAGAAAGCTAGATCTGATCTCCTCCTACCCCTACTTTAGGGGCACAGTCATTTAAGTGTAGAGTTAATACTCTGCCATTACGTTAGGGCCTTGAGAGTCCAAGATGCAGATGTATGCAGGTGCAGTTGAGACAAGAATAGATATAGGGATGCTGGTTTGCACATACTTTGCTGATGTTTAAGTTTGTTGGGATACACGTGAAAACTGATATGGTTTGGCTCTGTGTCACCACCCAAATCTCATGTGGAATGATAGCACCCTTGTGTTGAAGGAGGGCCCTGGTGAGAGGTCACTGAATCATGCGGCAGACTTTCCCCTTGACATTCCCATGCTGAAGTTCTCAGAAGATCTGTTCGTTTAAAAGTGTGTAGCACTTCCCCTTTCGCACTCTCTCTCTCTCTGTCTCTCTCCTGCGCCATGGTAGGACGTGCTTGCTTCCTCTTCTGCCATGATTGTAAATTTCCTGAGGCCTCTGGAGCCATACCTCCTGTACAGCCTGTGGAACTGCGAGCTAATGAAACCTCTTTTCTCTATAAGTTACCCAGCCTCAGGTAGTTCTTTCTAGCAGTGTGAGAAGAGACTAATACAAAAACCAAAAATAAAATTCTAAGCACCACCACCACCCACCTACCCCCAAAAGGAATGGACCTCTGTCTTGGCCAAGGTAATCTCAAAAAACCCTGAAAAATGAGTTCAGACCCTGATGGGAAGGGGTGGGTGGTTGGACATGCCTCATTATACCCTCCTCCCATTGGAGTTTAGACACAACTGACCAGAATTAACATTAAAACGGAGATCTTAAGACTGATAAAATATACTGTAGCAATAAGAAAATTCCAACCTGACTCTGGAATAACATCACATGACACATAGTGGGACCTGAAAGAAATAAAAATATGTTACCCCAAAATATATTTATTCGACATATTTTGAAATGGCCTTGAAAAGCTGTCTCTTCCGGGGAAAATTTACATTCTATACAGAATCACTTTCCCTTACTAGATTTTTTTTTTTTTTTTTTTGAGATGGAGTGTGAGAGTGTCACTCTGTCGCCCAGGCTGGAATGCAGTGGCATGATCTTGGCTCACTGCAACCTCCACCTCCTGGGCTCAAGCAATTCTCCTGCCTCATCCTCCCAAGTAGCTGGGACTGCAGGTGTATGCCACCGTGCCTGGCTAATTTTTGTATTTTTAGTAGAGACAGAGTTTCACCATATTGATCAGGCTGGTCTCGAACTCCTGACCTCAGGCAATCCACCTGCCTCAGCCTCCGAAAGTGCTGGGATTACAGGCATGAGCCACTGCGCCTGGCCCCTTACTAGGTCTTTTCCAGAGAGTCTGACATCTTTTAAGGTCTGATAACAGATGTTCACATCTATTCTCTGAAGCCAGCTACCTGGAGGCTTTATCTACATAATGAGAACCTTGGTTGCCACAACACCCCCGCTTACCTTAGCTCAAGCTGGCTTCACATCTTCAGGCAGAGCTTAACTCTTTCAACTAACCGAAAACATGAAAAATTTTTCAATTCACTTTTGACCTGGAAGCCCTCTCCCATGCCCGCACGCTGCTTAGAGATGGGCCAAACCAATGTATACCTTACATGTATTGATATATGTCTTTGCCTGTAACTTCCATTTCTCTAAAATGTATACAATCAAGCTGTAGCCCGATCACCTTGGGCACATGTTCTCAGGACTGTCTGAGGCTGTGTCACAGGCCATGGTCCTTAACATTGGAGAAATAAACCTCTAAAATGATTGAGACCTATCTCATAGACTTTCTGGTTTACACAAGTTATATTAAAATGAACAGAATAGTTGGAATGGAAGGTACCCATATTTTGGCATGGCTTTATGTAAAGTTTTGGTAAATATGTTTCGAATTTAAAACTTGTTCTCCCAAGCCAAATTAACTTCACATTTGATTTGAGGTTTAATTTTTTAAAAATTTTAATATTTATGTGTATATATTTATGGGGCACATGAGATATTTCGATACAAGCATACAATGCATAATAATCACATCAGGGTAAATGGGGTAGCCACATCGAGCATTTATCATTTATGTTACATTCCAATTATACTCTTAGTTATTTTTAAATGTACAATCAACTATTGCTGACTGTAGTCACCCTGTTGTGCTATCCAATACTAGATCTTATTTATTTTATCTAACTATACTTTTGTACCCACTGGAAATCCCCATTTCCCACTCCTCCCGCCCCCACTACCCTTCCTAGCCTCTGGTAACTATCATTCTACTCTCTATCTCCATGAGTTCTTTTGTTTTAATTTTTATCTCCCACAAATAAGTGAGAACATGCAAAATTTGTCCTTCTGTGCCTGGCTTATTTCACTGAAAATAATGTCCTCCAGTTCCATCTATGTTGTTGCAAATTGTTTTTTATGGCTGAATAGTACTCTGTTGTGTATATGTACCACATTTTCTTTATCCATTTATCTGTTGATGGACACTTAGATTGCCTCTAAATTTGGTTACTGTGAATAGTGCTGCAATAAACATGGGAGAGCAGGTATCTTTTTGATGTGTCGATTTCCTTTCTTTTAGGTATATACCTGGCTTGAAGTTTAATTTTTAAAAGTTCATTGACATCTGGTATTACAAGGCAATCTTCTGACAGAGTAAGTTAAATTTCAATTAAAAAGCTGTTACTGCAGTAGCTAAAAACAATTGCAAGGCTACAAAATATTATTATGTTGTATCCTAAGCAGACCCAAACTTTTTTCTTATCCCTTAGGGTTCTCAGTAATCTGTAACATGTCAGATGTCACTTTGGAAACAAAGTACTTTTACTGTCATGATCAGTAGAAAGTGATCAGATGAAAGAATACAAGAAACATAAAAATGTGTAAGAAAAGAGCACAAGCTGTAGGTAAAGATAACAGAGAAAAGCCTGAGGGCCTTGCCCATTTCATGGATATGAATACAATGTGAATGATATGAATGATTTTGTTTATAATTCATTCCATTTTATGATGCTTTTAAGAAATTACTTTGAAGAGTGATGCCAATCGGATTCGGCTTTTGTAATCTTCATTTTGAGCAGGGCCATCAATATTTAATAATATTTCCAGGGGATTTTGTATTTGATGGGATTGCATAAAGCAAAGTTTAATCTGTGTGAAAACACATTCAAAGGGACCAACGATATCTATTTTAACCTGGGGTTCCCAAAGTGTGCTCTGAGAACAACACTGGTGGTCTGGGAGCCTTCTCAAGGGATCACTGATGCCACTAGTGCTTTTTAAAATTCAGGCAAGAATAGTTGACTGACAATATTTAATAAAAATCATACATGACTGGTATTTTGTCAAAGGCAGTTCTTTTTTTTTTTTTTTTTTTTAATAATAACATAAATGCTGGCGCTTATTTTTTTTCCTAGCAGAAAGCCAAGCCAAAGCAGTTGATATGATCAATGTGAGCCAAGGATATCTGACTCCCTTGAATGAATTATTAGTTGACAAATGAAAAAATTAAACATATTGTGGTAATTTGAAAAAAATCTTCCTAATCCTTCACCCCTCCCTATGTCCCACCTTTATCCATGCTCTCCCGCTCTGACTCTGGGGGGGTCACCCTTGTGATTTATTTTTGCTAACATGATATTAGCAAATGTGACACGAAATAAGCTGGAAAAACACCTGAACTGATAAACATACTCCAGCTAGCCTGCTGGAGATGAAAAACATACAGAGCAAAGCCAAGTCATCCTAGTTATTCCAACTGAGGCCACTCAAGATTGACCAGTTAGGTGTGCACGCCTTGAGTGAGGTCAGTCAAGCCTGCCCAGATCAGCTGAACTCTGCAGATTTATGAACTTAAATATGTGTATTTTTGTTTGCCACTGAGGTTCAGTTCGTTGTTGTGCAGCATTATGGTGCCAATAGAAACTGATAATATGCCCTCCATTGTAAATTCCTTGGAATCAAAGAGAATTTGCCTGGTAGTTTAAGGAGCGGTCTGTTTTCTAGTGGTGCTTGTAAGAAGGACAAACATCTTGCTATTTTTGAAAACTATGTAGTTGTCTGGCATCACAAGAATGTCTGACCTGGGAAGAAAATGAAATCTATGAAATGCTATGAGATATAAATTAGTAAAAAAAAAAAAAAAAGAATGGTGAACTGATATTATTAGAGGATCACAATTCATTACTGTTTTTCTTCCATATAATTTTAGCAGAACTGTTTTTAATACTTTTCATGTCAGGTCATCTTGTATTTACTTCTCTCACATTTTGAAATACGGGAAATAATAATAATTTATTCTATATTATTTAAAGTCTTGTGTGTTTTTTTTGTTTTTTGAGACGGAGTCTCTCTCTGTGGCCCAGGCTGGAGTGCAGTGGCACAATCTCAGCTCACTGCAAGCTCCGCCTCCCAGATTCATGCCATTCTCCTGCCTCAGCCTCCCGAGTAGCTGGGACTACAGGCACCTGCCACCACGCCCGACTAATTTTGTTTTTGTATTTTTAGTAGAGACGGGGTTTCACGGTGTTAGCCAGGATGGTCTTGATCTCCTGACCTCGTGATCCACTCGCCTCGGCCTCCCAAAGTGCTGGGATTACAGGGGTGAGCCACCACACCGGCCTATTTAAAGTCTTAAAGTACCTTAAAAGAGATATGAGATGAAAACATTTTTATCCTAACTGTTCTTCTTTTGAAAAAAGCATAAGTTTATTATCAGAGTAGTTAGGCTCAGGTTAGCAAGAAAATTTTTGGTTCATTCAGTGTGGCACATGCTTTCCTGGGCACCAGGAATTAAAAGATGATTAAGACATAATCTTTGCCCTTAAAACTCTTAAAGATTAGTGAGGGAGGCCGGCCACCGTGGCTCATGCCTGTAATCCCAGCACTTTGGGAGGCCGAGGCGGGCAGACCACCTGAGGTCAGGAGTTCAAGACCAGCCTGGCTAATATGGTGAAACCCCTTTTCTACTAAAAACACAAAAAATTAGCTGGGCATAGTAGTGCATGCCTGTAATCCCAGCTACTCGGGAGGCTGAGGCAGGAGAATTGCTTGAACCTGGCAGGCGGAGGTTTCATTGAGCTGAGATCACGCCATTGCACTCCAGCTTGGGCAACATGAGTGAAACTCTGTCTTTAAAAAAAAAAGAAAAAAGAAAAAGATTAGTGAGGGAGACAAATATAAAACAGATAATATCTTGTGTTTTTGTTTGTTTGTTTGAGACAGGGTCTAGCTTTGTCACCCAGGCTGGAGTACAGTGCCGCGATCTCAACTCACTGCAATGTCCGCCTCCCAGGCTCAAGCAATTCTTGTACCTCAGCCTTCTGAGTATCTGGAATTATAGGCGTGTATCATCACGCCCGGCTAATTTTTTTTTTTTTTTTTTTTTGTATTTTTTGTAGAGACAGGGTCTCACCATGTTGGTCAGGCTGGTCTTGAACTCCTGATCTAAAGTGATCTGCCCACCTCAGCCTCCCAAAGTGCGGGGATTACAGGCGTGAGCCACCACACCCAGCCAGGTACTTTAAATATAAAGTGATTTACACAAGGTTCTACGGAAGCACAGAGAATTATATGTTGTTTGGCCTGGATATACCACAGAGGATGGTATGTTGCTGATGACTGAGCCCAGAATCACAGTCAAAGTGATAACCAAGGCAAGGAAGTTAGAAAGGATGTTTCAGGTCAGAGGAGACAGAATGAACACAAACCTCAAAGCGTGAAGCCATATAGTGTGGTGTGGTGTGTTTCTTATTGCTAAAGAATGGATAATAAAATGGAACATAAGAGAAAATGACAATGGAGAAACAGATGGGGGCAGTCTAGGAAGGCTCGTATGCATCCATGTTTAGGGAATGAGTAGAGCAGAAGGAGACCACGAAAGGGTTTGAGAAGAAATGGTCAGAATAGAGTGAGGAAGATAAAAAGAGGAGTGTCTTGAAAGCCAAAGGAGTCAAGATGATTAAGAAAATTAATGCCCCAGCGGCTTTGCCACCAGCCAAGCTCCCCTACAAGCTATTGTCCTCCTTTCTAGAATACACATCTAATCATGTCACTCTTCGGCTTCACACTTCCTGATGGAACACTCTTTCCTGCACCTGCCCTTTGCCTCACTCCTACTTATCCTTCACAAGGATAATCAGGGGAGGCATCACCCCCACAGCTCAGCCCTGCTTGGTGTGTAGGAACTATATTTTCTGGGAGCTGACTTTTGGAGAAGAACTGGAGCTATGCAAGAAAAAGAAAAGGCTAAGAAACTGAGATAATTTTATGAGGAGGGGACTAGAGCAGGACAATCCTGAGCTCTTGCAGAGATTGGGCACATGGATCCAGCAACTTCTGCCCCCACCCATTCAAAATATCTAGTGTCTATTGTAGGAGTTGATAGGAAAGGAGGTCATTTCTTTCTTGGTTAAGCGGGAGGGAAGAGAGTTGTACATCAACTCATGTGTGCAGAAGAAATAGAGAACAGCAAGTTTTCCTGTTCCTTGGCCAACTGAAAACAAGATCTGATCCCCAAAAGGGAT